>NC_085059.1:17857376-18181543 GCF_963662255.1 Cinclus cinclus
ACAGGTCCTCAAGGCCAGAAGGGATGTGGGGAGGGGGCTGAAGGGAGCAGGCACAGTCACTGTCTGCCTGCAGACCCCAGAACCTCCCTCTGCCCATCCTGGAAAGCATTTGGGCTGAGGATGCAAAGTGCAGCCCCAGAGATCATTCCATCCCTCAGCCTGGGCAGTAGGGAACCTTGGCATCCCCAACTCTGTCCTTCTCTGCCTGCACAGGTGGCCCAGGTCAGCAAGCCCAGACAGCAGTGGATGAGTGCTGGGCACTGGCCTAGCCACACGCACACACCGGCACCATGGACTTCGTCATGAAGCAAGCGCTGGGCGGTGAGTGGGAGCTGTTCCCCCCTCAGGGTCCCTCCTCCGGGAGCAATGCTGGCCCAGCATTGCACTAGTGCATGCAGTGGGAAGGACATGGCAAGGGGACAGAGTCACACAGAGAGCCACCAGCAGTCGGGAACTGCTGTTGGAGCCTTCCAGGTTTCCCATTTCCAGTGCCGTCAGTGGCTGGCTGGGGAATCCTGGCTCTTCTGCCACTAGGTGGGATTCCCCAGCGGGTCCTCTGGGTGCTGAAGAAGGAGCTGCTGGCGTCTCCCCCAGCTGACACTGAACTAGGGCAGAACAGCCAGCCTGTGACTCCCCATCCCCACAGCCTCCCGAGCCCATCTGCAGCTCACTTCGGCACAGGTGGCCCAGGGGATGTCCCAGGTCCTCCTTGCCCTCCCTGCTGCTGCAGGGGCTTTGGCTGCAGCACCTGGCTGCAGCTTCCTTGGGGACCAACCAAGGATCTTGTTATGTGCAGGGGCCACCAAGGACATGGGGAAGATGCTGGGGGGTGAGGAGGAGAAGGACCCCGATGCGCAGAAGAAGGAGGAGGAGAGGCAGGAGGCCCTGCGCCAACAGGAGGAGGAGCGGAAAGCCAAGCACGCCCGCATGGAAGCGGAGCGGGAGAAAGTCCGGCAGCAGATCCGTGACAAGGTGGGCACACACCTCCCCTGTGCCCGCCCCTGCCCGTGGCAGCCGGGGTGGGGCTGGGACAGGGAGCCGGCATGGCCGGGAGGAGGGTGGCCCAAGTCGGTGGCAATGGGCACGGGGCACAGCGCAAGCAGTGCCCACTGCCTGCCCTGCTGAGAGCCTGTGTCCTCTCAGTACGGGCTGAAGAAGAAGGAGGAGAAGGAAGCAGAGGAGAAAGCTGCTCTGGAGCAGCCATGTGAGGGCAGCCTGACGCGCCCCAAGAAGGCAATCCCAGCAGGCTGTGGGGATGAGGAAGAGGAGGAGGAGGAGAGCATCCTGGACACCGTCCTCAAGTACCTGCCTGGCCCGCTGCAGGATATGTTCAAGAAGTAACAGCACCGTCAACCCTGCCATAGGGTGCTGGGGCACGGGCGCCCTCTCTCCTACAACTCCTCCATCAGTTCCCTTGGCCCCGGAGAGGGTGTCCCGACACCCCCTCCCATCCCCTCCTACCCTGTCCCCCAACCAAACCAAAAGCCCGCCCCGTCCCGTCCAGGCAGGGCCCCCCCACCACGCCAAAGGGGAGCAGCCCTGGCCGGACAGGGCGAACCGGGACCAAATGCACTGATGTAACCTCGCGGCAGGCTAGGGGCATCCAGGCCCTACCGGCCCCCCCGGGGTGGCTCCTCGTGCCCCCTGCCCCTTCTGTTCTCCCAGGGGACCCCAGTAAGGCCTCTGCTCGCCTGCCCTCGTCCCCAACACTGCCATCCCCCTGCCCCCTCCCGCCCTGGGCCAAGCCCAAAGCACAAAGCCAGGCGCCCTGCCCGCAGCTCCCCCATCCCCGGTCGTCGGGCACGGGGGTCCCCCGGGGCTGCCCGGTGTGCCCCTGCATCGGGGGGTTGGAGGGGACCCCCCCCTCCCCGCATCTCTGGCCCCATAGTTAAAGCCATATCAGTTAGACTGCAATACTTCAGCACCGGGAGGAGTGGGCGCCACGCTCCGCCGACCGTGTACAAAGGCACGCGCGGGGCAGGGACCCCCCTGCCTCGTCCCCCCGTCCCCGCCGCTCGCTCGTCTGTGTCTTGGCCCCGCTGGCCCCCGTTCTTGCATTAGTGTCTCTGTGCCAGGGTGCGCCCCATCGCTCCATGCGTCCTCGTGTCCGCTGCTCAGACTCCCCCCCCCGAGTCCCCACTGTCCCCGGGGGCCACCCGCGGCACCCCTCGCCGTGCTGCTGGGACCCCCACTCTGCCCCCTGCAATAAAGCCAGCGTGGGGCTGAGGGCTGCCGGGCCAGTCCCGGGCTGGGAGTACCCGGCTGCCCTCACCTGATGCTGGACACATGGGTACCCAGGCCTGGGAAGGCATCCCTGGGCAAGCGCCCCGGGATGTCCCAGGAGCTGCTGCTTGCACCCCAAAGGGGCGAGGCAGGGGCACACCCTCATCCCGATCTGTCTCTTGCCGCACCGTGCTCCCCCCTCCTTGTGCTCCCTGAGCCACGGCCCCCAGCTGCTCACCAGGGCCCTCCTAGGAGGTGGCGGGCAGCTCGGGGCCCCACAGACATGCTGTGACCATCCTGCTCGAACTAGTCTTTGACAAACTAAAAAATAAAGGGATTTGTACATTGCTCCAGCCTCTTCTCATCCATTGCTTTCCTGGGCCCCCATGTCAGCTCCCTCACCCCACCAACCTCAGGGTTGCTATCCAGCAGCTCATCACACATGGGCTGGCCCCTGCCAGGCTTGTACAGGTGCAGGAAGCAACCACATGTGGCTCCCAGAGTCCTACTAATTCCTGCTGCCTCCCTACTCCAGGGATGCCTACTACAGGCATCTGTCCTCTCTGGGGCTGCAGATAAGACAAAAAGGATGTCCCACAGACACAGCATGAGCGTTTCTCCCCCTTCCCCTTGACTCCAGGACTTCCCTCACTGAATGACTGGGGACACCCAAGGGTCCAAGGGCTGCTTCTGAGGGGTCACAGCCTTCCACCACCCCAAGAGAGAAGCATGAGGCTGTGGGCATGGGCCACCTCCTGCCCCCACACCAAGGCAGAGGCTCTGGCAGTGCCCAGGCTTGGCACAGCTTGGGAGGCTTCAGCCTGGTGCCAGCCTTGATTCTGACTGATGTGCTACCATTTACCAGCAAAGAGCTCAGCTGTTACCCAGGCGTCATCAGCAGAGCAGTCACCCAGAAAAGCTTCTGTCAGAAGGAAATATGAGGGTAGAAAACAGCAGAGATCTCGCAGGCAAGGTCTCCATCACAGGCAGGCTGTGCCCAGTGACCTGGCACGACAGTGCAGGTGGGGAGAAATTGCCACAGCCCTTCCTGGGTAGCAGGGACAGGGCAGAGGAAGGGCTGTGCTCGGTGCTGGTGGCCATGGCATGGAAGCAGCAGCGTCCTCCATGTCCCCATCGCAGCAGGGTCCCCGCTGTCACCTGTCCCCACGGTGGGGACGCAGCGCCCCCTGGTGTGGTGACAGCGCAGGACAGGGGACACAGAGAGCGGGGACAGGCAGCGGGGACAAGAGGGACAATCCTCCACAGACCCCTCTGCCAGGGCCTTGCTATGGCCGAGGGAAGGAAGCAGGGGAAGGGAGAGCAGCTCAGCACCCTCCTTCTTCCCCCTCCAAATAGCCACAGGCACCTTCATTAAGGAAGAGGATTTATCAAAATTAGAAAAAGACACCACAAATATTTTTAAAAGGCCCCATCTGGGAAAACATCTACCAGTTCAACCCCCTCCCCCCACCCCTCATTGCCCCAGCACAGAGAAGGGACATGGGATATCTGGGAGGGGGAGAGGCAGGCTATGCTCCCACAGCTGCCCTTGCCACCAGGCTTTTGGAGACAAGGGGACAGTCACATATCTCATCACTGCTGCGGAGCCTGGTCAAAACAGAGCTCCTCCCATGGGAGGCTCCTCAGCAGTCACCTTCAGTGACTGATTTTCTTTGGCCACTTGCCTTTGGAACAAGCCCCCCACACCCCAGAGAGGAGGTGGCAGAGGGGGACCCTGCCAGCATCCCCCCGTTCTCCCCAGCACACAGCTGCCTGTTTGTAAAAGCTCCCAAGAGCAGGACACACCGAGCTGAGCCCAAGGTCAGAGCCCTGCCAGGCTGGCAAGGAGATGAGCCAGTTCCTTGCTCCACCTATGCTATCCAAGCTCCCACCCCTGAGAGCAGTCAGGTGTTGACTCCCTGGGTGCAGCAGCTTCATCAGGAGTCGTTGGGGAGCCCAAAAAGCTTGACAGTGCCAGCCTCCCTGCTGCTGTCGTATTTGCCATCTTTGTCATCACAGGCGAAGGCCAGCAGCGGCCTCTTCGGGTGCCAGGCCACTGTGAAGGTGGGGGACTCACACTGCACCTCCCAGAGCTTCTCTCCTGCATGGAAAAGAAGCCACATCAGCCCCCTCTGCTTCTCACCTCCCCAGAGCCAAGCACCTGCTGCTTCCCTCAGCAGAGAGGAGAGGCAGCACAAACGCTGCTCCAGCGCCTTTTAGTCACCCAGTGACAAGGTACAGATACAACAGGCATGTCTGCCACAGACTACTGAGGCAGAGGCTCCCCCTCATGGCACTCTGCTCTGCACAGGGAAGTTCTTCTTTAGCAGGTGGATTCTCCCTGTGTCCTCCCAGGTCCACCAGCACTTCTCCATCCAATTCCCTCCTTGCTGTTCCCCAAAATAAACGATTACCTGTCTCCACCTCAGCAATGTCAATGAAGTGATCTTCTGATGCCGAGGCCAGCATCTTCCCATCATGGCTAAAGCTCAGCGTCCGCACAGGCCAGTCAAGCCTGCAGCAACCGAGAGGAGCAGACAGTGAGGGACTGCCACCACAGCCCCCAGAGAGGGGGGAAAACAATTTTGGGACAGCTCTACCTACCTGGAGAAGCATCTGACACACACCAGCTCATCCACATCCCAGAGGCTGACCAATGCATCAGCACTGCCTGTGGCAAAGTACTTCCCCATGGGATCGAACTTGATGCAGATGCAGTTGGAAGGATGGGCGTTGATGGACTGGATGGGTTTCAGCTCTGGGTAGCTGCGGAGGTGAAGGGAGAAGGTAGGGAGCAGTGAGAGAAGCACAGGGATTCCCTAGAGCAGGGCAGGCATAAGACGCACCAGGACTGGAAGCAAATGCTGCCAAGGCAGGAGACAATGAGTGTCCAGTGAATGAGGCAAAGCATCGGGGACCATTTTGGGGAGCTGAGTCCAGTCCACAGCTGTGGCAATCTCAGCTCCAGGCAAGCTCATTCCCACCAGAGGGCAGGGGATTGCTGGGATGTGGGGCTCGGGTTTCCCAAAAGCAGCAAAGGCACTTGCAAATGACTGCAGCCAGTCCAGACACCTGGCTCACCAGCAGCCATGGGCTACCTGCCTGAGGATGTTGATGCAGCCATTCCCATTGGTGAGGAAGAACATGTTGTTATCGTTGTTCCACGAGATCTCGTTCACCTCAAACTTGAACTGTTCCTCAGCTTTGGAGCGATGAGTCTTGGCATCAATGAAGGTGACCACATCATCCTTGTTCCCTACAGCAATGGTCTGTCCATCAGGGCTCCAGCAGATGTTGATGTTCTCACCTGAAGGGACAGAAAGGCAGCAGGTCCCACTTCCACTCCAAACCATTCCCAAATGGGAAAGACTGCCAGTTCTTCACTCTAACACACAAACCCTGCACAGTAGCTATGCAGTTAAACCAAACTTGTGAGAAGTACAGCTTGGAAACAATATGCCACACCCCATTTCAGCCGAGATGTGACCACAACAATCACCTACAAGGTCAAGCCAAAGATCCCCTAAATCCAGTCATCTCTGAGATCCAGAAAAAGCAGAAGCCAAAAATAAATGCCTTTGAATAAAGGTAAGAAGATGCAGGTTGCTGTTACACAACCTTACAATGCCATTCCCAGACCAAACAACTCAAAACTAGACACTTCCAAGAGCAGAGATGGTATTTGGGTTAAGCATCACATGAATTCGAATTGTTTTTCTGAATCCACACAAACTATTATTTCCACCATGGCTCTCTGCTTTTCCCCAGTCCCCATCCTTACACCCCACTGACTCCAGAGACAAGTACAAAGGACATTTTAACAGTCAGCACCATATTTCAGTAGTTCTACCAGTCCTGACCCCACACTAAATCAACTCTCACACGATGAGTGCAACACAAACATAAAGCAGTTAGCAAAGATGTCCCGACCAGAAATAACCACAGGAAAGGTCCAAGGCTCTGTGCCACTGCAGATGAGTCCCCTGCAGGGACTCACCTTTGGTGTTAACAGTGGCGATGCACTTGGTGGTGCGGACATCCCAGATGCGGATGGTTTTGTCCCCTGACGCTGTGACGAAGAGGTCAGGGTTGCTGGGGTGCCAGCAGAGCTGATCCACGCTGTCCCCGTGGCCCCGGTAGTTGTTCTCTTTCACCTGGAGGGAGAGGGCAGGCGACGGGAGGATGTGGCCAGCTCTGCTCCCACTCCTGGCACACATTCCAGCACGCTGCATTCCCGCTGGGACCCATCAGGAGCCGCGCCCCGGGCCCCGCCGCCACCCCAGCCACGTCCCGCCCACGGCCGCCCAGAACAGAGTCCCCGCCAGGCACCGGCTCCCTTCCCGGCCTGCGCTGTGCCTGGCGATGCTCCTGTCCCGGTGCACACCGAGTACCCACCCCCAGGCCCGGTACCGACTACCGGGACACACTCCCGGTTCCGGATATCAGTCCAAGCACCCGCACCCGGGGTGTCCAAGGGCTCCCGGTGCCGATCCGCATCACCCGGGGGATCTCACCAGCCGGTCCTTCTCGAGCAAGAAGACGCTGGCGGTCTTGTCGAAGGAACCGGAGGCGAGGCGGCGGCCGCAGCAGCTCCAGGCTACCGAGTGCACCTTGGCGCCGTGCGCCGGGAACTCGCGGCTCCGCGTGTTGGCGCGGAACAGCTCCTGCATGGCCTGCACGTAGGGCGACACCGCCATGGCGGGGCCGCCGCCACCGGCACCGCGACCGCCGCGCGCGCCCCGCCCCGGCACCGCGCCTGACGCCACTTCCGCCGCCCTCCCGCGCCGGGCGCGGCCCCACCGGCGGAGCGGAGCCGCCGTCCGCCGCCGAGATGGACGACGGCGTGGTTCTCCTCAGCGATTCGGACTCGGAGGGCGCCCGCTCGCCGCCGCTCCAGCCCTGCCGCTCCCGCGACTCGCTGCCCGCCCCCGCCGTGAGTCCGCGGCTCCTACGGGCCGGGCTCGGCGCCGCTGCCCCACACAAGATGGTGGCGCCGCCATCGCGGGCGGCATGGCATCCCGCGATCGGACAAACAGCCTCGGGGGCAGTGGAGGGGGTGGGAGTGTGTTCCCCGGTCCCGTCCCGTCCCGCCCCAGCCGCATCCTCAGGGACTTCCCACCCTGTTCCCAGCCGGGCTCGGGTGCCAGCGGGCCTCTGCCGCCAGCAGAGCCCCATTCACAAGGCGTTCCCCCGGAGGGATCCCAGCCTCCTTGGCCATGTACCCTTAGAAAGAGCACGGTGCCTGCCATAGAGTGTCGCGGTGCTCTCGCTGCACCCCGAGAAGGGTCCGGCCCTGCAGGGAGCGGGATGCGGGTGCCGCCCGTCTCCCCCGTGCCGTTCCTCTGCGCTGTCCCGCTCCGCCGGCGGTTCCGGGCCGGTGAGGCCGTGCGGCGGCGGCGGTTCCGGGCACGAGGCCCAGGCCCGGACAGGGGAACGGTCGGTCCCCGTCCCCGCTCCGCTGTCCCGGGTCCTGAGGCGGTTGGAGCCCCGCATCTCTCGCCCTCCGCAGCTCCTCTTGTGTGCCGGAACCCGCTGGGCTTTGCCACCTCCTGGGAGAAGGCAGCAGGTCTGAGTCGGGGGGAGAAAATCGGATATAAATTGTCTGCTAAACGTGTTCTCTGCTTTGAGGTCCTGAGGGGGATTTTTTTTCCCCGAGAGCAAACAGGCCCTGACCCCTCCTGGGCCCACCAAAAGCTTGGGAAGTGCAGTGTCTGGCCTGCTCCTAGTGCAGGCACAGCTGCCTTCCCCTGCCTGCTCCTGCTGCCCCTCAGACCCTGCATCACCCAGTGTGGCCTGGGTGGGAATCCTCAAAGTCTCAGGGCTACACATTTTTCATTGGTACCATAGATCAAAAGGCAGCTTTGTTTCCTGCCACTCCTATTCTCCAAAGTGGGTGATGTGCCACAGAAGAGGCATCAGGGTTTGGATCTTTGTGCTGTTCCTACCAGTGCCTGGGTACAGGAGAGCTCCCTGTGTTTCCATCCCTCCCTGGACATACCAGCAGGACTGGCATTTACCTGTCGTGGGAAGGAGCTGAGCAGGCAGCCAGGTCTGCTTGGAGCCAAGGCCCGACAAGGACACGAGCCCTGAGAGCAGTGGGGAAGAGTCTGGGTTGAGCTCAGGCTCAGCTGTGCTGCCAGAGGAGGCTGATCCCCGAGCTCAGGGCCACAGGCCCCCTTGCACAGGCAGAAGGCTCTTTGCCCTGTTTTTTTAGGCCAGTGCCCTTTTCCCTTTTGGATTGGGGCTACAGGGCCACCATAGCTGAGGCACCTGGCAGGACAGGACATTGACATTGCTGCTCTGTCCCCACAGGAGATCATTGACCTGACCTGTGAGGATGCAAACACAGACCCAACACCATCAAGCAGCCTTACCATCATCGACCTGACTGAAGACATGTGCAGCCTTCTCCACTCCACTGTTGGTGCTGACCAGAACCCCAGAAACACTGCCCCAGCAGCACATACATCCCATCCCCAGCTCTGCCCCACCACAGAAGAAGAAATACAGGCAGTGGCAGAGCCAAGCGCTGCACCATCATCACTCAGCACTCCTGTGAAGCTCAGTTCCGCCACGGTCCCAGCAGAAACCACAGAGAACTGCAGCTGCCTTTCTCCTGTCTCTAGGCACCACAGCTGGAGCTCAGAGCAACATTCTGGCACTACCACCTTTAACAGCAACTTGGACTCACAGTTGGACTCAGACTGCCTGTCCCCATCTCCCCCCAGCCTGGACAGCAACAGCAGCAGGAAAGCTGATGGCCCAGAGGAAGATCCTCCCCAGCCCTGCCAGGAAAGGAACCTCCCCCCAAGGCTGAGCCCTGCCCCATCCATTCCTGTAACCCCAGAAAAGGCCCAAAGGTCTTTTCCAGAATCAAGTTATTTCCCACCACACCAACCAATCCAGCAAGCCACCCTGGCCAGGACTGACACTGACAGCAAGGCCTGGCTGGACAAACTATACAATTTCAGCAGGAATGGAGTCCAGCACCTTTTCCTCCAAGGCATAGTACCTGACAGGGAAACACAGCAGGTAAAGAGGGCTTGGAGTAGCGCCTGCAGTACAGGATGGAGCAAGGGCAGCCCCTGCTCCCCTTGTCCTTTGCCAGGCAGTCAGGGGCTCTGGTTATTGAAGTTCCCTTCACAGTGGGCCCCACATCACAGCTGGGATCCTCTGTGTCTGGGGAGCTTTCACCCATTGTCTTGTCTTGTACACAGCAGAAACCCAAGCTCATCCCCAGCGGGAAGCTGAGTATGGTGCACACCACCATGGAGGAGAACAGTCTGGAGGGCACCTTATATTTCCTGAACGAGTTTGTCTCCTGCCAGCATTGTCCCCCCAGAGAAATCATCTGCCACCTGATCAAACAGATGCTGTTGGACACCCACAAAGAGGAGATTCTGAGTGACATCTACACACTGCTGCTGAAGATCCAAATGTATGTGTTCCCTTTGTCCCAGGGCCCTGGGGCTGGCTAGGTGTTCCCAGGGTACAGACACCTACCGTAAGGTTTATTCTCTGTAGTGCTCACCACAAACAGGGAGTGATTTCCCCTATAACCCAGCATAATCCTCCTAGCAACACACACACACCCTGAGCTCTCTAAGGGTGGGTCAGAGACAGCTTGTGACAGAAGAGAGCCCCTGGGGACAGAAAAGTGTGTTTGCCTTGCCCTAAAGCACAGGTCTCATTCTTCACTGCTGTGACATGGCAGAAGTGCCTTCCCTGGGTTGCAGCAGTGGCAGCAGTGGCTGGAGCAGCTCCCTCAGTTCCCTTCAGGCTTCCCTCAGAGAGGTATGACATTTTATGAGGCCATGGACCTAGGAGTCCTGGATATCTCCATGGAGTATAGCCCCTGTCAGGTGCTTCCAAAAACTTAACGTGTTATGGGGACGGGAAAAGGTGAGGGCAAAGATGGAGAGAAGGCAGGAGAGGCACCTGAGAGAGTGGGGCTGGGAGTGGCTGGGGAAGGGCTAAGGGGCTCCAAGCAGAGGGTGAGGCAGTTCAGCACAAATAGACATGGCTGTCCTTGCAGGCTCCATCCAGCCAACATCACCACAGTGGGATGGGACTGGACACTGGTGAGATTCATCATGGAGGACCAGGTACTTGGCACAGTGTGTGTCACTTGGGGCAGGGATCATCCAGCCCACACTGCCTGAGGGTGAATGTTTCCTAAGTGCTTTCTGTGACTGTGCTCTGCTGCAGAGCTGGCCAGTTCAACAGCAAGTGCCAGCTGGGAATCCCACATTTATCCACAGTGCTCCCTTAACCCTCTGCACAGTTTTAGGCAGGTTGTCCCACTGAAGAAGGCACGGCAAGAGATAAGCCCTCTCTATGTCACAGCAATAGTGCAAATGGGGTCTTGCCTGAGCCAGGCAGCTCCTCTCACAAATACTTCTCAGTATGTACATCAGTCCATTTCCAAGACAGCCAGCTTCCCTGGTGTTCCTAAGCCTGTGGCCCCACCAGACTCACATGCTCTCCATCTACCTCCAGGAGAAGCCCCCTGGCCGGCTCCTCTTCCTGCAGTACATGGTACAGACTTTGGAAGATGACTTCCAGCACAATCTGAAGTCACACCAGCTGCAGAAGTCAATTGCCAAGAAAGTGCTTTCGTGCGACTTGTGTTTCACCAATGTCAAGTAAGGGACACCTCCTCCTCATTCTCTAACCAGAAGCTGAGAGGCAGGGGCTCAGGAAACACTTGTCAAGACTCAAGTCAAACTTTAAGACTTTCCAAGAAGCAGACAGGGGAGACAAAGGGAAATGTAGGGCTAACTATAGGGGCTAAGAAAAGATTTACAAAAGCAGACCACCAGAGATGATGCAAGGCCTTTCCAGTCATAATAGAGTGGGTTTTTCCAAGGCATGAGGTCAGATTTGCATTGCTCAGGACAGGAATGAGAAGAAGGCTGTCCTGTAGGCAAGCGTATAAATCAAGAGAGCTCCTGTGTTGAGCTGCTCAACAGAGCTACTCCCTTAACCTGTCCAAGTGGGTGGAACATACTTACTCTTCATTCTCAGGGCTTTTCCTCAAGCTCCAAGTGGATCTAGAGGTCAGAACACAACAAAACAAGGCACATCCCCAATAAAATTCTTGTTTCTGTCCCAGGGAAGTGGTCAAGTGGTTGGTGGCAGCAGTTACTGGAGTCGGGTTCTCCCAGCCCTTGGAGCAGCTGCAAGAAGCCAGGGCTGAACACAGCTCTTCTTCACCAAGGTTGGCCAGCACTCATACAGCTCAGACTGACCAGGCTCAGACATCTTTCTTCACCCAAAAGTAAGCTCCAGAATTCCAAACTCCCTTCTGGCATTATCATGGACCCAAGTCAGGCAGAAGCCCATCTCTCTCACTGTCAGTTCAGGGAAGCCAGGCTGTACCTGTGACCAGCTTTGTTAGTTCTTCTTTAGGTTAAAGACTTGATGAGCAAAAGACTCATCGGGTAAGAAACGGGCTCAGTGGCATCCTCTTGCATGCAGTCTTAGGCTGGAGCTTGCCCACAGCTCAGGCAGTCCCATGCTGCTCCAATACTCAGGAGAGCCACTGAGACCTCCTGAGGGTCAATCTGGAGATGAGCTTTGCTTGCAAAAGCATCAGTTTCAGAAGCCACCAGGAGATGCCAAACCTGGCCCACAGCATTGCCAAGCCCCTCACTGCACCAGGCTGAAGTAGGGACCAGCCCCAAGTCTTAGCTTGGCAAGCTGAAGGGCAGTGTCCCTGTGCTGACTCTCCCTCTCACCCAGGGTGATGCTCCTGCTCCAGCGGATGTTGTCCATGGCAGTAGAAGTGGACAGATCTCCCACCTGCAGCTCCCGTAAGATTGCAGACGACATATTCCCGTTCATACTGAATATCCCCCTGAGGAGCCAAAGGTGAGTGAAGCAAGGCATCTCTTGACTTTGTGAACAATTTATTCCCAATTTACATCCAAGTCTGGATGCAGAAAGTTCTACAGGGTATAGAAAGACAGGCCAGCCAGTAAGAGCATGACTGTGTCTCCCATGGAGATAGAACATCACCAGCTGAGCTTATGGGTTGCTGAAAACACATCCAGGTGATGTGTTGCTGAGAACAGTCAATGCTCTCACTTGTTAATGCTGTAACCTTAAAACTGTAAAGAGGGTCTGAAAAGCATCACTGTGCATTTGCACAGCCAAGCACTGGCAGACATCTCTGATTCTCATGGGCAACCAGGTAGTCAGAAATGTGATGCAGTTCCTACAGCTTTGCTTTTACATCCTTTGGTTGCTTCTTTAAGAAATGCAAATCTTAAACCAAAGCACAAGGGCATATAACTGGCTCTGGTGTAAGCAAGAGAGCACTAGGCCCTGAAGTGTTCCAAATCCACATTTCAATGCCCACCAAGCAGCCCTTCACACCCTTTCAGCAGAACTCTGTGCATACAGGAGGTATGACCAAGCCAAAACTACTCTAACCAAGCAGTCACTTTGCCCAGGACAGATATAGATCCATCTACTCCTGACCCATCACCCTTGCTTGGCTGGGCTGGGTCAGGGGTATGAGTCAGCAGGAATGAGCCATTGCCACACAGGCTGCTGGGCAGGGTGAAGTGAAGCAGGTCAGCTTTCTTTAGAGACTGTAGTCACTTCCAGCTGCTACAGGTCACACCTGAGGACAAAAACACAGCCATGGCCAAGCTGCATAACAAAGGTCTCACCACATCTGGTGGTCTTCCTTCCACAGCATGGCTGGGTAGCCCCTGCAGTCACCCCATATCTGCACTAGGTCAGCAGCACAGCAGGAGCATGCTGGAACAGTTGTCTCTCATCAGGCTGTGCTGCCTCAACCAAAGTAAATTTCTTTTGTGCTCCAGGGAAGCTTTATTAAACACCATGGAGAGCCAGCTCCTGCGCTGCAGACTGCTAGAGCTGTTATTCCAGCATAGTTGTGATGTGCCCACAACCTCGTCCATGTCTCTGGACAAGATCCTGTATTTCCTGAGCCACTCCTCCGTGCTGCCACAATTCCAGGTATCCAGCCCAATTTCTCCTTTGACTTGTTTTCCTCTGAGAAAACTTCTAACAACCAGATACTGTCTCCTGTCTTAGGATGAAACAGCAACATGGCAAAGGTGGGACGAGATGCTGCAATACTTGAGTTTGCTGCTGCTGAGTTACCAAAGTGTAAAACTGGGTAAGTAGTGTTTGTTCTGGCCCTAACAGTCTGTTAATGAATAGAACAGCCAAATTGCTCTTCCTCTTCTCATCACTCTTGGACTCATGGCCACTGAATCTTACAAAGACAGTGTGCCTCCATCCATGATAGTAACTACTCCCAGAAATCAAAGAAGTGATGTTGCATCAGTCAGAGCACCCACCTTGCTTTGTCAAGTTTAGTCCCTGCAAAATAGCTTTCTTCCTAAAGGAAGGAAGCACTTCCTAGCACTGGAAAGTACTCAGGAGGGTGCTTTGTACTCACTGTTGTCTAAGTTGCTGCACAGTGGGTGGAAGAATAGGAAGTAAAAGACAAATGGGTCAAAGAATATCCCAAGTTGGAAGAGAGACACAAGAAACATTGAGTTCCACTCCTGCACAGATACCCCATAATCCCACTCTGTGCTTGAGACAGTTCTTCAAATGCTCCTGGATCTCTGGGAGCCTTGGAGCCATGACCATTCCCTAGGGACCCTATTCTGTGCCCAACCACCCTGTGGGGGAAGAACCTTTTTCCTAATAGCAAACCTAAATATCCCTTGGCACATCTCCAGTCATTCCCTTGGGTCCTGTGACTGTCCTACAGAGCAGAGATGGCAGCTGCCCCTCCTGAGGAAGCTGTAGACCCCCAGTGAGGTCTCATCTGTCTCCTCCAGGCTGAACACACCAAGTGACCTAAGCCACTCCTCATGTGGCTTCCCCTCTAGACCCCTCACCATCTCTGAAGCCCTCCTTTGGGCAAGCCAGGGCACTTAGCAAACTGTGCAGGGAACACCACCCATAGCAGCCATGGAAAGAGCAGCAATTCTGACCCCAGGAGAGGGGCACAGTCATAAAACACTGTAAAACTCCATATTTTACCAGATGTGTCTTCCAACTTCAGGTGCTTTAGCCCAAGGTTAAGGCTGTCATGAATGAATGCAGAGGAATCCACCATCATACATGCAAAGGCTCACTCTCCCTGAAGCCCTAGACAATAACTGTTGTTGGGTTCTTTGGAGACTCCTTTGCAGCTCCCATTTTGCTATTCACACAGAAAAGGATTATATAAGCCTCGCCCTTTCTCCTGGACTCTGTACACATGCAGAATGAGCTCTAGGAGAGGCCAGTCCCTTCTTCACAAAGTCTTGTGCAGAACCATTGAGGCTAACAAGAGGATCAGCCCCATTTCCAGCACTGCTTGTGGCACACTGGGATCCATCCCAGCAGCTCAGGCAGCCCTTTGGGTGTTGCCTCTCCCCACCAGCATTTCCTCTTGCAGAACACCTGCGGACTGCTGTCAGTGACCGGATGGATTTGATTGCTCAGAAAGCCAAGCCCAGGCTCCAGGAAAGTGATGATATCAGCCAGCTGGATATTCACCTGAAGATGAATGACTTCATCAGCAGAATGCAGGAGACCCTGAAGCAGCCTTTTCCCCCCCAAATCCAGGAGAAATTGTTCATGTTGCAGGAGTTGTTCTACGTTGTCACTGCTGCCTGACAGAGACAGCCACTGCAGCAAGGGGGACAAAACTTCATATTCTCAATAGACAACCCCCCATCTCACACTGCAATTTCAGCATCATGGAGGTTGCTTAATACGCTTCTTTTGAAAGGTGTTTGGTTTAAATTGTCTCAGAATTTCCATTCAAGCTTGCCTCCTTGTACAGTTTTACAAAGCACTTTGTACACTTTAAAAAATGAGGTTTTTTTCATGTTTGCTAAGACTCATCTTGGTGCCAGCACTGCCCAAAGGAAGTCCAGAGCTCCCTTAGATCACACCATAAGTCCATGCTTTAACCCCAGCTTTCCCAACCTGTGAGATTCACCTGTGCAATCAGGACTACAGCAGCAGTTTGCACCTCAATACCTGAATCTGTTCCATGACTTTAGCTCAGCTTCCACTCTATGAGCACAGGGAACACCAGCATTCAGAGCTCAGACTTCCCCAGCCCAGGTGAATCGTGCTCCATTGGCAGTACTTTAAAGGGCAGCTAAAAGCACTGCAATAGCACCAAACCACAATTTCACAGAGGGGAACTGGGCACCTCTAGGGAAACACCAGCCTAGTTCCCACACCTGTGCCCACCTCCACAGTACAGGTGGAAACACAGCATGCAAGCAACAAGAGACAAAAATCTCTGGAGCATGGATTTGGATTGCTCAAGAAAACAGAGACTTCATGTTTAGTTTCATCTGCATGCGCTCTATGACAACTGATCCTGTCTCCCTGTGAAAAGGGAGTTTGTGTCCAAATATTTCACCTTACTGAGGTGCTGCCAGAGCCTTATTCATCAGAACCTTGACCCCACACACTCACTGGACAGCCCCAAATTTCTCCCACAGATGCTCTGCCAGCACCAACACACACTGGACCCTCAATTCCACAAGGATTTTATTGTCCTGTAACAAACAAAACAAAAACATACACATTAGGAGACTTGAATACAGTCAGCAAATAAATTAATGTCAAATGAGAGCCTGATTACCAAGGTGCAAACAAGTGGTGACAGAACTGCTGGTTTGGGTGGGGGACTTTCACACAACACATCACTGGCAGTGCTGCTGAAGCTTGAGAGAAAGCAGTGCTACAAAAGGTGCTGCTTCAGAGGGGCCAGCAGCCAGCCAAGGGAGCCAACCCTGTCTCACCCTCCAGGAGAGTGTTTGGTTTAAGAAGGCAGAAACCCTGGAGGTCAACAGTTACCAGCTGTTAAGTAACCTCTGTATAATGTCCTGGCAACAGAGAAGGTTCCACTTCCAGATGCAAGCCTCCTGCTGGCTGAAGCACTCTGCAACACAACTGTGAGATCAAGACCAGACCTGAGGAGACCCATTTGCCACAGCACAGGTGAGGATTACAGAGCAATGCTGCCTATCACACTTAAGGGATTAGATAGTAGCCAAGGGTTCCTTCCACTTTTCCTGAAAGCCAGTGTTAGCTGTTCCCAGGAACTGGTTCAGACTAGGTCAAGGATCACATCCAGCTGTACCTTGGCAGGGAGCTGTTAAGTTCAGCCTTGGTCTGCCCTCAGTCCTCCCCCAGCCCTGTAGAACACACTTAATGCTGATAAAACAAAATACCCTGTCTGAGAAGTGTTTCTGGTGTCTAATACATTCTACACAATTCTAGGGAAAACAATGAGCAAAACCAAATCAAGCAGCATCCAGAGTGCCAGAACACCTGCAAATCTGCTGTCTGGAATGCAGGACGGTGCTGTTTTGCAATATGAAGAAAGGAGGATTACTTGGTTCAAGCCATACCAGCTTTGGTTACTTCCACCTTGTCAGAGGAAGATGAAGAGTTGGAAGAAAAGGAAATTTGTCCTCCTTACTTCCAAGCTCCCATTCGATTCTGCTCCCTGCCTTTCCAATGAGATCTTAGAATGGTCACTAGTCCCTTTTCCCTTTAAAAAACATTGCAAGAACAAAAAACATGGTCACACTGGATAGTGAAGGGAGTGCCACATTTATACTGACCCACCACATACCCCATCTTCCTTCTGGCAGCTAATAGTCCAGTTTTCAGTCCTTGCTTGCTCACATCATTTACTGTTTGATCTCTTGACAAAACCAGTCCTCCTGTGGGTCCTTCAGCACCAAGCAAGACAAAATAATCAGATTCCAGGCATACAAGCCAGGTGCTCACACACCACATGGAATCCTGTCCAAAAAAAACATGGCACAGGGTTTCACTGTGGTGTGGTGTACTGGGAAGCACATCCAGAGCAACCTGGCAGCCCAAACTAGTGGGGTGGACAGGATGGTTTACGCTGGTTTAGGATTAGTGTAGGAGTTTTTCCAAGACTGGCTTTAGCAGAACTTTCAGCATAACAACTGTTTCTTTTTCTGAGATGAAGAGCTGGAAAAGGAGACTCTCCTACTTTACTTCAGCACATGGGACAGGGAAGTAGAGCCTAAGACACCCTGTAGCCTGCTAAAGACACTGGAAGCTTTCCTCTAGAACCCAGTAGGAGTGAGCACATTTAGATCCCGAGGTTTGATACTGTGGGAACGTGCAGCTTGTTTCCTCCCATCTGTGCCTGGAATGTCCATTTTTGGTGGCTTGAAGGTGACTGGATCCTCTGTCATCCTTGTAGCCTGAGCACGCATCAGCTCCATTGGGGATGGCTTCTGGGCACCCTTATAGGGCTGAATGGTAAATCCTGCTGATGAAAAAAAAAAAAATCACAGTAAAAACCACGAACACCAGTCAAACCCTTTTCCTACTGCTGCCAGGAGTGAGCAGTGTCACTGGCACTCAGCACCACAGACAGCCCATGCAAATTCCAGAAGCTTCATATCATCTGAAGCCTAGTCCACATCTGGGGCTGGCACTTCTAGTCCTGGCTGCATCACACATCAGCGAAAGAGTAAAAAGCTGTCACCTTCACACCCTGCCCCTCCCAGTGCAGCTCACTGCAAGTTATTTCTATTTCCATATCCCTGGCACAGGTTTTACCTAACTGCTCTATATTTCGGCACAGAAATTATATGACTAATGCACATTGCCAAGATGGTCCTGGCGAGGCAAGCAGGATAAGACTTCAGAAAGAGACAGCAAGTCTGTTGTGTGACAGTTCCCCCTTTGCTCTTGGCAAGGCAGATTTTCAGGGACATACCTGCATCACTGGCTGATTTCTGGAGAGCTCTGGGTCCAAAAAAGCTCCATCTTTCAGATGGCAATCTGTCCCCACCACCTTCCATAGCAAAGTCTGAGCCAGTGATAGAAGTAGAGGATCCCTGACTAAACCAACCCCTAAGGAAAAAAAATAATTGAGATGTTTAAAACAGAATAAATACTTCAAATGACCCTCACTATGCCAGGAATTTTTCTTGTAGTTAAAAGGGACAATTTAAGAAATCTTAATAGGTTTGTTACCACCCAGGATAAAATATGCATGCTCAAGTTCCAAAGATTTCCAACATTTGGATTTATCCAACACTGATCCTCATCAGGCTCTAAATTCCACCCTGTACAGTCCTTCATAGGATAAGGTTATTTGTAGCAGCTCCCACCTCAGCAGCCTGTAGGAAACCAAAGGAGGCAGAGTACCTGTTTTTATGCCTGGGGGAGGAGTGGGGGGTGCTGCTTGGAGTGGACTGAGCAGAAGAATTCTGTTTGTCATCTTTTGTTGTCTCTCCATTCTGCATTTTTAGGTTCTGTCAGGAGAGGCAAGAAAAACAAAAGTAACAGCTTAAATACAGGACATAAGGAACAACACTCAGTTTTATTGTCACAACCAGACAACTGTTTCCATTACAGGTGATAAAGTGTCACCACACCTAAAGTTGTATCCAGTATTACAATACCTGCATACACTCCTTTAAGTTCCTCTCCAATCAAATATAAGCATTTTGAAAATTGACTTCAGGTTACAGGAAGGAATACCAGCACTCACAGGGAGGCTGTGGAGGCAGCAGAGCTCACTTCAGCTACCTGGTAACTGGTCTAAATGCCACAGCACCCATTTGTCTCCAGCACTTTTCAGAGCAACAAAGCTTTCAGTCCCACCAGTTCTCTAATGAGGATGAAACCAGTTCTCACAGAAGGTACAGGGTCAGGAATACCAGACCCTGTGAAGCAATGAGTGTACATCAGGATGGAAACACTACCTTCAAACAGAGATGAGCCTGGGCACAAAATAAACAGGAACTGGGTGTATGCAAAGCATGTTGTTACAAGCTGGACAGTACAAACTGAACTTTGAAGAAGTCATTTGAAGGGCAGTTACAGTTCAAACACAAAATACACAGGGTACCTTGTAATGTTTCCCGTGGCCATTCAAGCCACACTAATGCAATTCATCGACGCAGTTACTGAAACTTTGGCCTCGTGGGAGGACACTGGAAGAGTTGACTATTAAACTCCAACTGCAGAGTTTTTTTAAGAGCTCAGTAGCCCACAGTAACATGTTCATTCAAGACTTTTCAGCAAGACATCTGGTAACTTCCACAATGGAAATGCACAGTTTACAAGTTCTCTTTGAACACGCAGTTGCAGAAATCAACTGCAGGGCAACATTCAAAAGTACAGCAAGAAATTAAGATTGTGTAGGGCTGTCCCCACCTTGAAGGGGAACTATCATAGTTTGATATGACAGTGAAACATTACAGATTTCAGAAAAAAAAGTTGTTTCAAAACTACAAATGCTAATGTTAACTTTAAAATACAAGTGGGTAAACTTTCCTACACAACGAGCTAAGAGTCTTCAGAGGAAGCAGCTTAAGGAAAGTCTTGGCAACATGCTCCAAAAGTTTTGTCACCAGGTAAATATTAAACCAGACAAATTCTGCATAGAGCAATCCAGTGGAAAACAAGCCTTACGTGGACAGCCTCAGCCACTCGGTGGTACTTGGTCTCCTCAGTGGTGAGGCCTTTATGGGGTGTGTAGCCAGCTTCCCTCAGCCCTGCCTGCTGCTCAAAGCGCTGGATACTCTCCTGAGTCTGCTCTGGAACACACAAGAGCACAAATTCACACAGAAATGCCACCACAAGGAGTTCTAGCAAAGGCAGCTCCAGCAACTGAACACAAACCATTTTTTCATCACTCACACATTTTAACAGGCTGAGGCAGAAAGATGAACCTGGTGAGATATTCTGACTTGACAACTACCCTGAGACACAGGGCTGTCAGATGAGCAGTGATTTGTCCCAAATCACCAGATATGCCACAAATGCAACACCTATAATTAATCACATATCACCCCAGACACTGCATCACTCCTACTCACAACTTCATAAATCTAGGAGAACCCAATAAGTTGGACACTAAGTGGCCCATTGCATTCAAGGGAGTATTGCAGATCATGTTTTAAAGACTCCCAGTGATTTTAGATCAGGTAAAATAAGCTGCTTCAGCCAGATACAGAGCCAGCATCTAATACACTGATATCAACTTGTTCTGAAAAACATAAGCCCTTTCTCCAAACCCCAGGGTAAGAGGTTCACTCCCTAGTAGAACGAGGAGAAAAAAGGGATCAGAGCACAAAAAGGTGAGTGGAAAAGCCCACTGTCTTCTTTAAAACAGATAACACTTCCCACCTTATTTTCAGATCCCTGTTATTTGTAGCTGCTGAAAGAAGAGGCAGCACGGACATATTAACACAAATAATTCCTCTTATTGCAAAAGGGCACATAATCTCCGCAAACAAAACTGACCTGATTTTATTTTAAAGCACTGTGATTTATGTTTTGAAGTGTTGCAGTCAGCAAGGCAGCTGCTGCTATTAACAACAAAATTGCCAGCAAGTGCTCCATTAGCACAGTGTGTCAGCCCTCCTCACTACTTGGGTTAATGGTAGAGCTCTGCCTGTCATTCAGAAATAGCAAGTTAATAAGCAAACAGAGCATCAGCAGCCTCTGCACTCCAGTAACATGGACTGCAGTGTCCTGCCAGCAAACAACAAACTCTGCACTCCTTCCCCTGCCCCTGGAAACACAGAAAGCACCACACGTGGCCTATTCCCCAGTTCCTTGCTTCCTTCTAGAAACATCCCCTGAAAAAAAAACAAACAGCACCAGAGCAGAACCAGTCTGAACTCAGGAGTTCTCCAGGAATGACACTGAGTCATCACCAAGCTGGAGCACCCCCAGGCTCAATCCACACATGGGAGTGTAAGAAGTGAGTTCTTACTTGTGATGAGAGAGTTCATGATGACGTGAGTGGCCTTGGCCTTCACCACAGGCACCTTGTTCACACTTTCTGTGGATGATGAAGGCGTTATGACAGGTTTCATGTTGGCATCCCCTTCCTCATCCTGTGGGGAAGCAGCAGGGGACAGTTTTGATGGGAAAGTATCCCAGTACCTGGCCAGGACACATCTCTTAACTACAAAAGTGAGACAAGGCCATGCTGCTCTGGCAGCCAGCCTTCATCCCATGGGAGAAATCCCTACACTGCGCTCACTACAGCCCAGGAATATTGAGAACCTTAGAATTTATAGCACTGAACAAGCAACGCGCAGCCAGCATTTGAAAGCCTACCAGGCTCAGAACAAACAAGTTGTTAGTCCAAGTACAAAAAGGTCAACAGGAAAGAAACAAGAACATCTGGTCTTCTCTTAAATACAAGCTGAACTTCAAGGTCAACTGGGTAAAAGCACCAAGAGCACCTTCCACAGGCAGCTCAAGCACCAGCTGTTCACAGAATAACAAGAGTAGAGCCTGGAGTGAACCACTTGTTTTCCCACCTCATTCCTTGTATGTTTCTCATTCAGTGTGTCTGATGGTGACAGTTCTACCACTTACTAACCAGCAAAGAAACAGAAAATAAATGCTAGAAAACAAAATACCCAATGAAGCACTGATTTCCCTCCCACAAAACAGGAGTTCCCTGACTGGAGAGTTTACTTTTTGTACCAAACCACAACTTTCAGTTCTCTCCCACAAGAGATTTAAAAACCAAGGAGGTATAAAGTAGAAGTTAAGATCAAAGGGATGCAGAGCTACATACTTCCATCCAACAATATTTAGCTTAATTTCAAACTTAGGAAAAAAACCTCTAAATTTAAAAGGGCTGGTCCTGCACTCAAAGCATAGAATCCCAGAACGGTTTGGGTTGGAAGGGATCTTAAAGATCATCCAGTTCCAACCCCCTGCGATGGTAGGGGGACACTTTCCACTAGAGCAGCTTGTTCAGAGCTCCCGCCAGCCTGGCCTTCAACACTTCCAGGGATGGGGCAGCCACAGTTTCTCTGTGCAAACTGTGCCAGTGCCTTAACCACCCTTATTATAAAGGATTTACATCCAACCTAAACCACCCTTATACTCTAGTACAATTACACCTGGTTAGTGGGGATTTTTTTAACCACAAACACGGAGGAGACGCTCAGCACACGCTTGTCCCACCTACACCTGCATGTGCCCAGAGCAAGGCCAGGTAGCAGTGCCGGGCTCTGTCCCCAGCCCCTCCCGAGGGTCCTGCTGCGAGGGGAGGGGACAGCCCCAGCCAGGCAGGAGGGGTGTAAGGACAGGGGGGAGGCTCGGGAGAAGGAGGATTCCAAGAAAGGGATGCCAGAGCTGCGGGGTACCCAAGGACATGCCGGGTCCAGCCGGGTCGGTACCTTCGAGAGCTCCTGGTACTTGCGCTCGGGGATGACCGGCTGCTTCCAGAGCACGCTGGCGCACAGATCGGCGGGCGGCGGCGTCATGGGCGCCGTGTCCTCCAGGGCATCATCGTAGCTGAAGGCTCGGCGTGGAACACCGAGGGGCAGCGACATCCTGCCCGAGCGGGGCCCGCCGCCCGGCTCCAGCGCTGCGGAGAGAGCGCAGCACTCAGCCCCGCCGCCGCGCCCGACCGAGGCCGGCGGGGAGCGCGTGGGGAACCTTACCGGGAGCGTCGCGCTGCCCAGAGCTCATCGCAGGGGCTCAGCAGGGCTCGGTGAGGGGCAGCAGAGCCAAGGCCGGAGCGGCCATAGCGGAACCTCCGGGAGTCGCCACAGCCGGGGGTTGTTTACGCTTGCGGGGGCGCTCTTATAGGGGCGCGGTCTCGCGAGATGTGGTGGTTTCGCGTGGGGCACGCTGGGAGATGTAGTTCGGGGGAGAAGGCGGGATTACCGGAGAGGCGGGGCCGGGGCGGGTCCCCCGCGCACCCACGGCCCTAGTGGCGGAGTTGGGGTCCTGTCCTCCTGTAGAGGAGGTTGCTGAGTCAGTCCACAGGGCGCTACGTCCTGGAAAACCAGTCCTGGAAGCTGGCAAGCGCATCAGGGAACACGACTACGTGGCAGACAGTCTCAGTGTGACACCTTTTCTACAGCTGCTCCTTCCTCTTGTCAATGGGAGGGTGACCTCTCTGCTGCCCTCCAGTTTCTCGGCAGGGAAGGGAGCCCAGCCTGCTGTCCCAAGCTGAAGGCGCGGGGGAAGGAAGCAGCATGTGGCCCTGCTCCAACTTACACTGCCCACAGGACAATCAACAAAAGTCTGAGTGCGGCCCACACTCAGCCCTGTCACTGCACAGGGTGACAAGTGCCCAATGCCAACATCACCCAGGCTGGCACCAGGAGGTCTCCAAAGCAAGACCACACCAAGCAAGAGCCCACAAATAAGACATTCACAAGCAGCTAGAAAGAGTATTTTATTTTAGCAAAGCTAAAGAAATGGTGGCTGCCACACAGAAAGTGAGCAGAACAGCACAGTCAAGGCCAATACCAAGAGTCTTTCATGGATAGTTATAACCATCTCTGCCTAGTGAGGGTCCTTCATCCATCACCAGAAGCTTTTTTCAGTTTGGGAAATATTCATGTCAAGCCTACACTTGCAGGTAAACCTGAGGAAAAAGAGCAGTCACTGCACTTCCATTTTTTCTGGCTTGAGTGATGCAATGAAGTTCTTGTATTCTTCAGGATAGAAATTCTTGTACACATTGATCTTTCTCTTTATCTGTTTGGGAGTATCTTGGTAGTAGTTCTTCTCATCCTGAGCCATCTCCTGCAACAAAGGAGACGGTAAGTCAGAGGAGCGGTCCCAAGGGCAAACACCAAACCAGCCTACCCACACCACTGTGATCATTGCCTGACTCAGACAGGGAGCTAGCTGGCCACAGTTTCTCTTAAGAATCAGCTGACTGCAAAACAGGATCCAGGACAGAGAGGATTAGCAGTTTTCATCCTGCTGATGGGAAGATCCAGGAGTGAATCACTCTGGGTGCTCCTTGCTCCGGAATGTACCTTGTAGTTCTCCCCGTGGTTCTGGATCATGTATCGCACATAATCAATAAGGTCTCGTGAGAGTGTGTTCGACTTCTTCTCAGGGAGGCTGGCCTCCAATTCCATCTCTAGGCAGAGGGCAGAGGTAACATGAGGGAGGGGAAGGAAGCAACAACACCTTAGAGGTCCGCAACCTCCCCCCCCCAGGTTGACTCCAGCCACACAGCTTGGCTGCCGGTGCATACAGGGACGTTTCCCAGCAGGATGATGCAGGAAAATGTTGAAGATAACAGCGCTCTGCTCAGGCTGGAAGCATCCAGGCCTGCATTGCAGCTCTTCTCCAGCTCACATACGAGCAGCAGACCCCTTCAGCCCAGGCTGCAGAGTGGGACTGCTCAGAGCTGCCCAGCCAACCACTGAAACACATGAGGGAGGTACTGCCTCCATCTCGCAGTGACAAGAGCCTTCTTGAGGCTGCAGGGACCAACACTGTGGAAAAGTCATGCTGCTCAACAAGGCTGGATAATAAATAACACCCTTCCCTACCCCGGCACAGCACAGGATGACAAAATAACCCACAAGGGCTTAGGAGAACCCCCAAATGCAACACTGACCATTCACCACGTATGGCTTCCGCACTAGTTTCTTTCCTGGCTGCTGTCTGTCGCTTTCCTCTTCCACCCCCTGAATTATAGCAAAGACAAATGAAAAAAAGCTGAAGAAAAAATGAAGAGTGCTCTGTCCCCACACATTGTTCCCAAAACTCCAACATGGCTGCAAGGGGCAGAAAATCCCATCTGTCTTAAGCAGAGCCTTACTTGTGCCATTAAACTGGCTTGTAGGAGAGACTGTCAGCTGAGAAACGCTGTGTGAATGGAGACAAATGGCAAACAACGTCATTCCTGCTTTTTCCTTGAGTTTCTTGGGGCCACCTTTCACCTGAAAACATTGCCCTCTTATGCAGATGAGCCAGGCTGGCATTGCTGTACACAAAGAGCCTTTATTTGTTATCAGAAGCAATTTGGCTGCAGCATTCCCAGCCCCACCTGTCTCTGGCAAGTCCCAGGAGACAGACTGACGTTTTTTATATTTATTCTAAAGTCCATGATGTTTCCGGAGCGCTGTATCTCGTTCCCACGCCAAGATGTTGGCAAGATAAGCGTGTAGATCAAGATAAGAAATGTGTCCACCGCCAGAGGCTTATCCAGAGCCACCTGCCCCGTGCTGCGAGGGTACCTCCCCCCACAAAGGAGCGGTCCCGGCCAAACCCTTCCTTACCAGCAGCTTCTTCGGGATGGGGACAGCCTTGTTGGGATCCTCGGCCAGGCCCATCTCGGCCAGGTTCTGCGCCACCGACTTGTGCGGATCCCAGGCATGGCGGATGTGCGAGCTGCGCAGGGACAAGGGACATCACGGCTGTGTCCCCCACCCCGCGGCGGAGCGCGTCCTCCTCCCCACCCGCACGCGCAGCGTCCCGGCCGCCCTGCCCCAGCCCACGCCCGGCCCGCGCCCCCCGCGTCCCCGGCGCTCACCAGGCGATGCGGGGCGCGGCGCGGCGGCGGGCGCTGCGGTAGAGCCGCTTGCGGTTGAGGTTGTAGGAGTATTTGTGCCGCCGGCTCTTCCCCTTGGCCTTCGGCATGGCGGACACACGCGGGCTGGCCACGGGGCTGCCGCGCGCGCCCCGGGGCACCACGGGAAGTGTAGTTCCGACACAGCAGCGCCGCGCGATAAGTGTGCGCGTTGGACTACAACTCCCGGCATACACGGCCTCGGAGGCGGTGGCTACGGCAGCCGGAAAGGGCCGTAGTTGTCACCTTGGCCATGGCGGCCGAGCCGCCCCCGCCGCTGGAGCCGTGCCCGCTGCCCGTGTTCCCTGAGGAGGGATTCACTGAGAAGTTCCTGCGCAAGACCCGCGAGAACCCCCTGGTGCCCCTCGGTGAGAGTGGGGCGGGGGGTGGCGGGACGGAGGCTGAGTGAGGGTCGCGGCCCGGAGCGATGGTCGCTGGTGATGGGGCGGTCCCTCATCCCCGGGCCGGTTGCCACCCGGGGAGGCGCGGCTCGGGTTCGGGAGTGCGGTGGAACCGGCCCGCAGTGCTCAAACCCGGGGAAAGCCGAGCCTCACAGCCCCCGTCCTTCCCGCAGGCTGCCTGTGCACCGTCAGTATCCTGGCCTACGGGATAATCTGCTTCAAGAAAGGCAACACTCGGCGCTCCCAGCTGATGATGCGGGCGCGTGTCATAGCCCAGGGCTTCACCTTAGCCGCCATGCTGGGGGGCATGTTAGCCACGGCTGTCAAATCCCGACAGTGACGTCAACCAGGAGTGAAACCGCGGCCGCAGGCAAGCCACCAGCAGCCCCAGCTGGCGGGATGGATCCTGGCAGATGGAGTTTTCTGAGAGACTGTTGTGATGTCTCGGTGAAGCCAGTTCTGGAGCACTGGAAATGGGGTGAATACACTCTCTAATTAACTTGTAATTTGGGCTGTGTCTTTTTTGTTGTTGCTGTTGTTTGTTTCCCCACGAGCTTACCCTCCTGCAGCACTGAGGCTGCATGTCACTAAGGCTCACCATCGCTGTCAGATTTCTTGTTCCTGCTTGATGCTGTCATAGGCTGATAAAACCATGTCTTCTTGTTCGTGGTCTGAGGTGTGGTTGAGAAATGAGCTGCCCATGAGGAAGCAACTGCTGCTTATGGCTTGGTCCTGGCAGGACAGAGTCCCTAGGTAGCAGGGGAGGCAGTCTGGGAGTGAACAGGTCTGTGTGACCTGTTCAATTGAAACTGGTGAGTAATAAAATAAATTGCAGCAAGATTCTGACTGATAACTGGACTGCAGAGCACTGAGAAGCCACAGCTGTAAACATGCAGGGAGAAAAGGAATAGGCATGGGTGTCTTGAAGTTGTGGTGATGCAAGAAGAAACAAGATGTAAAACTCCCTGTGAAAACAAGCAGGGAACTTGCATTTTTCAAATGGGGTCTGGCTGTATTCTCTGGGACATGCTGCTGCTTCGGCTGTTCTTGCTGGGGAGTCAACAACACCTTCTTCCCCAAGGGTCCTGCACTGCCTGTGTCCTGACAAACACAGTCCCACGGTTGGATTTTGGATCATAGTGGGGGGTCTGGTGGTCCACGAGGCTTTGCTCTCCCATACCAGGGCCACAGTCTCTGTTTATTGCACTGGGGCTGCAGCAGCTTGTACCTGCAGGGGCACAGACACCTCTGCCTGTGCTGAAACACCAAGCAACCTGGGTTGCTTCCAGGTGTTGTTCTGTGAGCGGGTGCCTGTGCCCCGAGTCCTTATAAGGATGGGCTGAGGGGTGAAACGTTTGTTTGCAAACAAGCAGGTGGATTGTCCTGTCCAGGGAATTGTGCTGGTGGGCTTTGGCAAGGAGAGGGAAAGCTCTTGCTCACTAGAGCTGACCTCTGAAACACGAGGGTAGGCAAGAACCCATTGCTAGTGCAGAGCAGGGTAAGCTCCACCTCAGCACTGGGGAGCCCAGGGCCTGTCTCGCCACTCCAGCTGCCTTCCATCTTTCCCAGAGGAAACTGCTTTTGGCTGCCTCACTGGCACTTCCAGCCCAGCCAGCTTGGGGCAGGGGTGTGAGGAGCAGTAGCAGGGCAGATCTGTAAGCACAATCCCTTGGCAGCTGGAGAAGGGTGTAGTGGACAGGGGAGCAGCTTGGCCTGTTTGGACAATCCAGAACTTGCAGCTCCCTGGGGACAGAGCCAAGCCCCAGGTCCTGCTGCCACTGCTTTGGCCCCATCCGAGCACAAACCCTTCAGCCTTCCCCTCACTCCTATTTTTTTGTGGTAGGGTGTTTCCCCTCCAGCCCCATCCTTTCCATAGGAGGCTTTATGGGTGTGGGTTCTCCTAAACACAGCGTGCATCCCTAACACAGAAAAATGACAGCGCCCTGTAGGATTGGAGATGTTGGTTTATTGTAACAGGTAATTTGGACAGTCACAGATACCAAAGCCAAGGGGATGTAGAACAGCAGTGGGCACGGCTCCCCGAGAGCTGCCCCAGCCTGACACAGAGCACATGGCAGCTGGGGGACATAAAGGCCCAGCTGCCTGCAGGTGCTGGAGGGACAGAGCACAGGAGGGGCACACTGCCCCCCACAGGTAGCCAGGGGTGCTTCCTGCTGCTCTGCAATGAAAGACTGAGGCAGGCAGCAGAGTCCCCAGGTGTTCTGCAGCACAGCAGAGCTGCCTATGCATGCTGGAGCTCAGGAGGGCCAAGCAGGAACGATCAGCCCTACTACGGGCAGGGGGCACAGTCCCAACGCACAACACCAAGTGATTCCCTACACATACATTTACCTTCCCAGTCCACTGGTGAGATCATGCCCCAGAGCCATGGGTGCCCGGGCACCCCCACAGCTGCAGCAGCAGGACTAGTGACATTCTGGCCCTGAGCCACAGCTGCAGGGCAGGAGAACCCTGTACAATTGATTTCCAGCTGAGCAGGGCTCTGCAGTGGGGCTCAAGTGAATGTTTTGTGGGCTCTGGTCTATGTCCCTCCAAGCTGCAGCAAGCCTTTCCCAAGCCCTCAACAGGCCAGACCCAGGGGACCAGTTCAAGGCTGTCCCCTCTCCTGCTACCCAGGAGTTGTATAGATTCCCAGAACTGGTGCCATCCCTGCCAAGCAGAGGAGAGAAAGTTCGAGCAGGGAGCAGGACTGAGGCATCTCCCTATACTGTCTTAGGTGGGCAAATCCAGGGGGGCAGAGCAACTGCAGAGAGATGTGCAGATTGTTCTCAGGGACAGTACAAGCCCCAGCACCAGAGCCCTGCTCTAGGCCCCCTGGGTTAGGAAGCTGAGGTCTTGACCTGCCCAACAGCAGCTGGACCTTCCTACATCCTTCCCTTCAACTACACAGCCTCCATCTCCCATTCTGGTAGCAAGGGAAGGAGCAGAGCAAAGCCAAGGGTCCCCCCAAAGCCTGGCATTTCACATTCCCAACTGCTGGTGTTCATGGGGGAAGGACAGGAAACATCCTGCACATTCCCCCCCATAGTCCCTTTCTGGTGACCTCCACCACTGTGCTGCAAGCACTGCAGGATGGATGGCACATGGACACCGGAACCCCACCAACTTTTTGCGGCATAGCCAGGCTGGGCAGAGTTCTGATGGGCTTGGGACAGCCACTGGCAGTCCAGGCCCAACCTGGGCACCTGTACTCACATTCCTCAGTCCCTGCCAGTCTGGCAGTGCCATGCTGCAGTCATGCTCCCTGCAAGACCCAGCAGTGTGGAGCCAAGCCAGGGCTATTTCTCTACCCTCCCAACCCTGCTCCAGCTCTGCTCTGAATCCCATGGGAAAGGTAGACAGCAGCCCAGGATCCCACAGGGATCTCTGCCTCAGGGCTAGGACTGAGGCCTGGACATGGGACTGCCAGGACAGCTGCAGGCAAGTTTATTCCCAGCACAGGGCTGAAGTGGGGAACACAGGATGGGATATTCCCTGTTCATTCAGCCATGCCCTAAGACATAACCTCCTGAAGAGCCTGGACTGGGGCTTCCCCACTAACTCAGCTCTGCCACCCAGTGCTGCTTCCCGGGGAAATGCCACAGTGATTTATAAATAAGTGTAAAAAGAGACCAATGCACCTTTTAAGCAAAGGAAAACCATGGGGAGAGTTATACAACCAGTGACTCGAGCACAGCCGAGGCGCAGATCAGGGAGCAGGCAGTGGGAGGCCCTTCCTGGGCCGGCCCCTGAAGCCACGCGGCTCAGTGAGCCCAGCCTTGCCCGCTGCTGCGCCCCCTGGCTGTGCCAGGCACAGCTAACGGGACAGGGGCGTCTGTTTGAGGGAGATGAGCACCGAGCGCATCCGTGAGACATCCTTGCTCTGCTTGCTGCTCTTGGGGTTGAAATCACACAGCTGGGCCACCTTCTCCCACTCAGAGCCTGGGGTCTCCTCCTTGGACTCCTTCAGGAATGCTTCCTCCGAGGCCCTGCAAAGACATTGAGGGTTGTCACTGGCAGAGCCCTTTCCAAGGAGGCTCTTCATTCTGTCTTAAAACCCCTTGTGTCCCTGCTTCCTATCCCTTTACTCCAGGTGATGAGCTCAGTGTCCTCTGGGACCCAAAGGCACAGGATGCTCAAGTCTGCCTTTGGCTGCACTCACCCAAAACATCATTCATCCAGGGGTGCAGGAGTATCTGCCTGCTCCCAAGACTTCACCCCCCAGAGCCATCCCCAAAAAGGGATAAGAGCCCACGGCTCTGCATCTTCAACCAGCTCCCACAGAGGCACTTCCAGGAGCTCCACTCCTAAAACTCCACCATTTGGAGGCACTCAACTGCATCATCCTCCCTCTGGTACCTCACCAGAGCCCAGCACCTCCCAGCATCCCCCTTTCCCTCGGCTGGGCAGGCAGTGATGGGGCAGGGACCCTCAGAGCCTGCGGGGCAGGATATGGTCTGTAAGAGGCACATACACGTAGCCAATGATATCGGCGTCCGGCTGCTGGTAAAAGGCTTTGTCAGCGATCCTAGCCCAGGGCACAGAGAGAGAGAGAGCGGAGTGGAGCGACAGGCACGCAGAGGGTTAGAAAGAGAGAACAGAAGGGGTTAGTCCTCCCAAAGAGTGACCCACACACTAAAGAACACCAGAACCTGGAGCCCAGCCCTTCCCCCCTGCAAGCCCCACGCAGGGGCAGGAAGCAGCAAGATGCCCAGGTGATCCCAGCGTGGTTCCAGCCAGAGCTTGCTTGCCAAAGCTCTGTCCCTGCAGGGCTGGGCCCCACTGTGGGGAAAGAGGCCCTCAAATATCCCAGGAAGGCAGACAGTCCTCTTGGCCATGCTGACCCAAAAATACCTGTTGTTTGCTCGGTTCTTCTCCATCTGCTCATTCTGACGCAGGTTCCACTCCTCCAGGTCCTTCTTGGCCTTCTCACGCCATTCTTGCTCAGTCACCTTTGATGCTGCATCTAAGGTCCAAGTGAGACAGAGCCCATCAGCCACACTGGCACCTGCTGGGTGTGCTGGGGAACCCCTCAGCAGGCAGGACAACTGCAGCCCCTCAGACCTGTCCCTAGTCCCCACCAATACTGGTCAAAAGGCACCACTGCCCCAAGGATAGCAGATCTTTGGTAGGGGCACGAGACATCTCTCTGGGATGCAGCAAGGTCACCAAGAGGTGAGGGATCCCAAGGGCCCTGACTGCCACATCACAGGGTGCCAGAAGCAAAGGGGGGGATACACATGGCCTTGGGTCTTACCCAGCTCCTCCAGACGCTGCTTCTGCTCCTCCCTCCACTTGCGGATGCTCTCAGGTTCCTGGGTCAGCCGGTCAGCCTTGGCTATGGCTGCATAGGCATCCGTGGGACCGTTGGACTCCTGCAGCACATGAGCAGCTCACTGTCAGCACCGGTGTTTCCAAGAGCCCAGCCCAGCCACCTCCAAGGCCTGGCAGCAGTCAAGACTCCACACTCCCAATACTGACAAGCCAAGATAATCATAGCTTGGGACATGTGGGACAGTGTTCCCAAAGTGTTGTTCAAGCTGCTGCCCCAGCCTCAGGCCCTGTCACCTAAAGCCTTCCCAGTGTTTCCCTCCTTGACTTGCTGCTTGCTGTCACCACAGCTCTTGTATCCTATGGGCAGACACAGGTCTTGGGCCTGCTCCCCAGGGATTCCCTGGCCCTCACTGGGGCCCAGACAGCTCCAGGACTGAGCTGCTTTCCTCGTGCCTGAGCTGAGGGCCCCACCAGGCCCAGCACCTCCCCTAACACCTTCCTCTGGCCAGATGCCCAGTCTGACACCAAGCTCAGCAAGAGGATTACAGCTTTCTTCCAAGATCCTCAATCTAATTAAGTCTGTCCCATTCCTAATGAGATTATCATCCTGTAAACCAGGCACTGGCAGTACATATGCCCCACTGCTGGGCACCAAGTGGGGTGAAGGGCTTGTCAGACACTGGCACTGCTGATAGTAGAGCTGGGCTCCAGGCTCCCAAAATGACCTGAGACTTACATGGGTCCCCCTGAAACACCCCTGGCCACGGGGCAAGTGGTTTTAATGGAAGATTCAAGTCCCATGGCAGCCCCATCCTGGCTCTGGCCTCTGCCAAGAGATGCTCCTGCCTGCCCCCAGAGGCCTCCAGAAGCTACCCAGGCGGGAGAGAAGGGGCTTCTGTGGAGAATGGACAATTTGTCACCTGCTCTTAGGGCACTCCTTCATGGCACAAGCCACCTGCAAACAGATGTGGGGCAGGTCATGGCAGGTGGGACACATCTTCTCTTCAAAGAGAATGGAGCAGCCAGGACTCCCACAGGAGACCCAGACCTTTCCAGGAGCACCGTAGCTGTTCTGCAGCTAGACAGCAAACTCCAGTCAATGCTGGGAGCAGAGCAGCAGAATGCTGGCCCCACACCCACCCAATCTCCCTTAGCAGCCCTGGGCTGAGCTCTCACCTGAAAGACATCTCCATTGACAGTGGCTCCTCCATTCTGGAAACCTGCTCAAGAAAAAGGAAGAGAGGAGGAAAAATACAACTATGGCAGCTGCAGGTGATCCCAAAGGAGCTGGTGTTCATGGAACTATATCAGAGCAGTTCCTGGGAGTTTGTCTGTCTCTTTTTCAGCCCAGCACACACATGCACAACACCCCCACAGTGTCCTGTCCTTGGTGGGATTCAGTGAGCACTTCTCACTCTCCCACACAAACTTCTGCAGGCATTTATATCTTTATGGTGTTTTCACTGGTGTTTAATCTTATCTGAAGATGAGGGAAACTGCTCCAGCACAAGACTGACCCAGGCTGCTGCTCTGACTGTAGAAACACAACGTGACCAACCCCAACCTGCAGAGGTTGCCAATGGACACAACTGAACCAAGAGCTGCCTGCCAAGTGCCAAGGCAACTCTCCATGGAAACATGCCTTGTGCTCCACCAGCACAGGAGGGTATGCCTGTACACCGAGGTCCTTGGAAGGCCACCTGGGATGAGCTGCAAGGTGAGGGCTGGTAATGAGGCACCCATCTGCCCCCACACAGCCACAGAGAGCTGCACACCTTGGGGGCTTTGTGCTGCCAGGAGAGAAGAAACTTTGAAGGAGTCACACTCCAGGCCCTAAGCTTTCCCCAGTGACTACAGGGCTTCTCCATGCCAGCCAGCTGCAGGCACAGCTGCAGCTCAGGCCAGCACTGTCCCCAAAGTGCTCACCCCCACGACTACACCCAGCTCCAGCCTGTCTGACTGCATTTATCACTGTGGCTGTTAACACTTCCTCTGGCCCAGATCTGCCTCCATGGCCCTGTGCGCAGACCTCTGAAACCACTGTTCCACAGCCAGCATGAGACCCTGTGGGGCTGGGATAGGGGAAGGAGTCAGAGCCCTGTGGCAACAGTGTCGCTATGTCCACACAGAGAGCAGACACCAGAGCCCCTACAGACTGGAGGCAAGAGATCAGAATTAACACATTCTACCTGCAGGGCCTGGGACCACAATATTCCCCATGGCAATGTCTTCCATTTTGCATCCCAAAGGGCTCGCCTGTCTGTGGGGACAGTGACAAGGCTGTCATTGCTCCTCAGTGCCGCCCGGATGCCTTTTATACTGCCACAGCTGGGAGCACTGAAACATGGAGTCGGGAACCCACCCAACCCAGGAAACCCAGCCTGAGCACAAGGGGGAGAAACTGCCCCATGATTGGTAGGTCCCAGCTCAGGATTCATCCCACGTCCCCGAGGTTCGAGAAGCTCTTTGGGCACAAGCACAGGCCCAGACAACCCTTGCCAGGATGCCAGCCCGGCCCACAGGGTCACCCCGCCACCGGCCCGTGAAGTGCAGCACAGACCCAGTCACCCACCGGAGATGCTGTGCATCCCCCGGGGACCCCAGCCCCGAGTGGACGCGGCCCGGAGGGCCCTTCCGTGCCCTCGGGGCAGAAGAGGGCACAGCCCTCCGTTACCCCACGAGGTCGGCAGCCCGCCCGTACCCAACAGGAGCGAAGCCGGGTGGCCCCGCGGGCGTGCTCACCCTGTTCCGGCGGGGCCGCCTGCCCGCCCGGGGCGGCGGCCGCCTCGCCGTCGGTCGGCCCAAAGCCCTCATCGTTCTCGATGCCCGCGATCTCACTCTCCTGTTGGGCCAGAAAAGCGGCGGCCGGGTCCTCCTCGGCGCCAGCGCCCTCAGATGAGGAAAAGAAGCCGAAGTCGTCGGCCATGACTGGCCCGCCCGCGCCGCTCCGGGTCCGGCTGCGCGGCTCGGTTGGGCTGGGCCCGACTGTGCCCGGGCGGAGCTGTCGCTGTCACTGCGGCGGCGGCGGGCGGAGCAGCCGCGTTGACATCAGCGCCGGGGCGGGCCCGCGGGTGCGTCCCGCCTCCCCACCAGCCGCAGCGGGCACGGGAGCCGGCGCTGCCCGCCTGCCTCCGCCGGGCCTCGACTGGCGGAGGTCCCGCCGCGCCGACCCCTCACGCGGGCGCTTGTAGCTGCGGGTGGGAGCGGGGGCCCCTCACAACCTCCTCCATCTTAGCGGCCGCCGCCATCTTGGGTCCGGCGGACGGGCGGCCCAGCGGGACGAGGGGTGCCGGGCAGGACCCACCCGCCAGAACCAGAGGTAGCGGGCAGGACCCACCCGACAGGACCGGAGGTGCCCGGGCAGGACCCATTCGGTGTCCGGCAGCCCTCGCGGTGACGGGAACATAGCCAGCTCACGGGGGTCTTCGGCTTATATGCCCCCCGCCTTGGGCTCACGGCCCGCTCCCACAGCGACAGGCTACCCCCTCATCCCCGCTCTGTTCTGGGAACATCCGAGCATCCCTTAACACGTTTCGGAACTCCCCGTGCGTCCGCCAGGAGCACCCGAGCGGTGGTCGGCACACTTGATGAATTTTACATACGCCCGCCGGGGACACCCGAGAGCGGCCACCGCCGCCGATGGGATTCGGGCACCTCCGGACAGGCCCTAGAGCACTTCGGTTTTGTCCGGAATGCGGCCCAGCAGTTCCGGCGGCGGCCGATAAACAGCCATTGGCCGCGCCGCGCGGGGCTGGGGTGGAAGCGTGGGTGGGCAACGTCATTTCCGGAGAGTGACGGAGCGGCGGGTCAGAGGCGGCGGCAAAATGGCGGCGCCTGAGGAACGGGAGCTGACGGCGGAACAGACCGAGAAGCTGCTGCAGTTCCAGGTGCCGCGTCCCGGGGGCCCCGTGCCGGCCGGCGGGAGCGGGGGAGGCGGTGCGTGGGCACGGAATAGGCTGAGCTGGGCCCGCCCCGCCGGCGCTGGGGGGTACGGGGCTCACAGAGCCTGGTAGGCCCTCCTGGAGTGGGGTGTCGGGCTGGGCCTGAGGGGCGGTGAGAAGAGAGACACCTGTGGTCCCAGTCCTGGCCGGGGTGAGTGAAACTTCTGTGCCTCTAATACTACGTTGGGGCGAGGTTCTGTCGTCTCTAACTGGGGAGGCGAGAGGTGGCTGTTGAGTAAACTCCGTACAGGGAAAAGTCCTTGGTAAGTCCTAGCTATTTTAATTAGTCTGAATTTTTCCCTTGTTGTAGCTGAAGAGCCTTTCTTGGCACCAAGAGAGAGTTATCTAGTGGGTTTCTGTGGAACATGGTTCCTACCCCTCGCGATTGGTTGATGCCGCTGGAGACTGTCATGATTTAATCTGTGTCTGCTACACAGTATAGTCAGGGTCGCTTAACCTTTGGTTTGCGAGGCCTGGGGCTGTGTAGCAGATGAATGATCATAAACACAATCTAAAAATGTGGTTTATTGGGAAGAAAACAGTGCTGGATAGCTAAAATACTTAGGGTTGCTCACTCATGAGTAATTATATGTGCTGAGCAATGAAAATTGCCTTCAGGTGGCTTGAGTTTGTTTCTGAGCCATAGGGCATCATGTGGTGTCTGTTGGATTGCAGTTCTTTTACAAATACCATTATTACTCTCAAGAGTGTTTTGTCTGCTTTTGTTGCTTTACATTATTTTTTTTAAGTCTGTGCATTGGAAGTTTGATGTGATGTAACTGTAGATTTAAAGGGCCAAAAGGGACTCTAGAGGCATCTGGCTCTGCCTTCCCCAGGTGAGACAGTGCAGGTGTTCATCATTCCACACACTGACTTCCCAAACCTTTACCTGATACACAGTCCCCTGACTTAATTAATATGCTGACGTGTTTACCTATGACTGGACCTATGAGGAAACTTGCTTTACAGATGTCCCCTCTAAGTCTACTGCAAACTGAGCTGTTTGGGCAGTCAAATTAAATACAGACAAAAGGTATAGAGCAGTGTTAACCACTGCTGTCCCTGTGCTGCCTGCTGAGTAGGTGACAGTTTTGTGCATATAAATGTGCAAAGGTTCCAATCTCTTGTTGTGAGATATCCTGGTTCTTGGTGATCTGCTTAGCCTGGACAGGTAGGACCAGCTGCTCTCACCACTGCCCTGCTGCTATTTTCAAACCCCTTTTGGCAGCTGTGAAATGAAATAATCCTCTTTCCCAATGCTACCTGGTGTTGTCATGGACAGAGGGCTGCCAGGGAAGCAGGAGGAGGGATTCATGCTTTAGTCCAGCTTCCTGTCAAGCCCTGATTTGAGGCACAGGGAAACACCCCTCAGCATGTAAATGGGAGAAATTTTTTCAGTTAGACTCTATGAAGAGCCAGTGTGAAAGCTGTGGTCCAGAAGGCTGGGATACCAGCCAGGATCCTCTGTCTTCTGGGGTGTTCTGGATCAGCTTTGTCCAGGACTAATGACAGACCCCAGACCTCTGGTACATCATACCAGGCTGAGAAGGGCTCAGGTGTGGGTCCTGCTGCTTCCTCAAAAGTAAATCAGTACACCCGGTAGAGATTATTTTTTTTCTTGGACTCCAATAGGAAGAATGAGGTATTTGGAGAGATTAGCTAAGTCTCATTAAAATGATTTGTACATTGCTACAAGTCAGCTTGGAAAGCCTTCAGGGATCCCTGCAGACTTTGCAGGGAACACTTCAGTGTTTTCATGGATAGCTTCACACTTTGTGATGTGCCATCATAAGTAGGCTGTAAGCATTCCATGGTGACAGAGCATGTCACTTCCACAGAAGGTTATATCTCACTGCGGTGTGGACAGAGCAGGAGAGCAGACTGGAAAAGAAGGCAGGGTGACAGAGATGAGGTAAGGAATAGTGGAAAGCCCTCAGTTAAACAGAGAGCCAGAGGAAGCATCGAGCAAGCGCTGCTATTCACCTAGCAAACAGTTATTTGGGGTGAAGATGCTGTTGCCCTAAACTGTTTATCCTACTCCTGCTGGAGAGTGCACCTTTCTAGGCAGAGGTGAATGTGCTGTCCTGTCCTGGCCTGAGCTGTTGGGCACAGTTCTGTGTTAGTGCCTGCTCTGCATTAATTCCACTGATGTTTTTGTGGTGGGTTTTGTAGTGCTTGTACAAACAGCTTTGCTGGCAGAATGCTGGAAACAGCAGCTTCCTTCTTGTGGGCAGGGCTGGAACAGGGCAGCTCTCTGCACCATGCTGGGGCAGGTTAGTAAAGGAAAAAAAAACAGTAGAGAGAACTGGGATAAACTTGAAATGAAAGCAGCAAAGCCTCTTGCATGCTTTCAGCCTCCCATTTACTGCTGGAGAGCTTGCTAATAATATAAGGGAATAAAAGCACCTAAATTTTTCATCTGTCAAGACCTCTCTGCCTTGACATTTGGAGAGAGAGGTTTTATGTGAGCAGTTTAGGAAAGCTGTGGAGATATGATTCATTTGGGAGATGGAAGAAACAGCAGAGCAGCTTTTGTAGGATCTGGTTATTGATCTGTGCCCATTACACTTGGGCTGATGTCTGATATTGTAATATGCTAATGCAAAGTAATGGAGTGTTATTTGCAAAAGAGTTGGCACTCATGATATCATCTCTGATTTCAGCTGGGGAAAACAAAATGTTCAAGATTGAATATGGCTTTGATTTAGGGGAAGGAGGAAACATGAAACTGACTGGAGTTTCCCACTCAGTGTATCGATCAAAACCCTCAGAAAGGCATTTGCTGTAATATGCAATGAGAAACACTTGGTTAAGGCTTTTTTTCCAGTTAGAACTCAGATGTTCTTTACCCTTGGAAAGTAATTCTCTGGAATTTGGCAGTGGGTTGGGAAGTAAGAGCAGTGCCAGTTAGTCCTGTGGATTTGCATCTCTTGTGCTGTGTTTCAACATCGGAGCGTATCTGCGGAGGCAACGGTTTCGTAAGTCCAGTATACAACCTTTGTCCACTCAGGGGTATTCTTTCTGCTTTTGAAGCATGAAATTGTACTTTCCACTACTTCAGTATTGAGAAGATTCTGAGCAGTCTCACAGGTGAGAGATACAAATAATTACCTCCAGAGAAATCTTCACTGTGTTTTACAATAACACTCTTGCTTTGTGTGGTGCTTGAGAAAGCACTGTTGAACTTTCCTGGCATTTGTGGAATTTAATATTTTGTTTTTGAAATACTAGCCACTGTGTTGATCTAGGATTTATTGGAAGGTTTGAGACAGATTTAATGGGACTGATTTCAACTATTTTTTTTGTGTAAGATAGGTGCTCTTAAAGGCAGTTAAAAAGAGACCACAGCAAGCAGCAAGGTTTGAAAATGCTGGTTATTCTTTTAACCTTGATGATAGGATGTGCTTGTTTGCCATGTACATAAGTTTGCGGCTGAAAAAAGTTCACCAGAGGTGCTGTGAGTGAGGCAGTAGAAATGATGTGATATTTCAAGTTTCTGATCTGTTTTTCCATGACTTGGTGAAGCAGAGGCTGTAGGAATGTCATGGGGGTGATAATGACTGGTATCAGTGGTTTCCAGCCAGAGTTGTCTGGAGTGGCAGTTGAGCTGTGGTCCTGCTGTTCCTTACATCGGGCGTGGGTCATTCTGAACCCTGGTGTGTCTCCCAGAACAAGGGAGCTGTGGTGTATCCAGTGGAGCACATCACAGTAACAGCCAGCAAGGTGTTGAGCATTAAAAGCTGCCTTTGGCAGGCAGTTTTTTCCTGCAGTGTTTAATTATGAAGCCTCATTGATCAGACAAGTGGCGGGAGCACTCAGCACTGTGATGCTTGGAGTGGCTTTGTCACTTCTGGTTTGAGTTGAGAGCAGCTGAATTAAGGTGCTAAGGAAAAAAAATTAAAAGGAAATTCACCTTCCTGGAGAGCCTGTGTAGAACACTCAGAAGTGACTAGAGCTGCATGTCACTGTGGTGGTGGTGGTCAGGAAGGGTGAAGATGGCTGGCTCTGGTGTCTCTGTGGAACTGGGAAGGTTCTGCAAATGCTGAGTGATTCAGTGTTCATTAAATGCTTGTTGATAGCTCTGCTGCTTTCTGACCTAAAACTGCAGGAGAATTTTGCATGATTTAAAAAGGAGGGGATGCTTGGTGATGTTCTTAGTGCTCACAGATAATCCAGGCATTTAGAGACAAAGGTGTAAATGAGCTTCTGAATCTTGTAAACTTGTAAACACCAGCAAAATTTCCAGGCTGTTGAGGAATGGTGATGAGAAGACTTTCAAGGCTGTGGAATAAACACATAGTGATTCCACTGTAAAATCAATTAATTGAGTAGATTGCAGGTGCCTTTAATGGTGTCCTTCTAAAAAGACAATGAAGTGCCTGCTGTAGGTGTTCAGGTTAAAAAAAATAAAGTCAGAATGCAAAATAAATTGAATAAAAAATAAATTAAAAAAAAGGTCAAAAATGCAAACCCTACATTTTATTCTGTGAAGCCCATCTTTACAGGAAGATAGCCAAACTAAAACATTAAATGATGAAACTGAGGGATAATCAAAGGTACTGTAGCAGCAACAGCTGAGTTCACTGAGCTTTATTTCTTCTATGAAATCCAGTTCTACAGTGTTTCCTTGCAAGGCTTGCTGCAAACTTACTTTTTAATAAATATTTATACACCACTGAACAGCAACTTGAAGTGCTTTTTTTCTGAGCTTCTGTAGTCACAATGCTTTAAACAGTCTGATTGGTTCTGTGCAGAGAATGAAACTATTTTTTGCCCAGTAGATTGGAGAGAAGGTGGTGATCTGAAGACTTTGTGAGAAAGAAGCCAAGAAATGCTCAAAAGTTTGAACCGAGCCCAGAGATTGAATAGGGCATTTGTCCACAGTGTTTGTTGCTCGGGTGGAAATGGCATGTGGAATGTATGAATAGGGGCAGGGAGGGGAAGAGATGCACCGTCCTTCTCTAGTTAAAAAAAAAACACAATTCATTGCATTCTTAAATGGTCAGCCTGTCAGGAGTGTGTCAGGGGCTTTTCGAGGCATCAAGGAAAACATCTGCTCAGACCTTAAGGCAAGTGCACTGGGGAGAGATTTTTCTGTGGCACAGTGACAGGGATGTTGCTTCAGCAAATGCTTGTCTCTGTTCGGGAGATATTGATGTGGCTTCCTGTAATAAGAGACACAATTGTTTGATCTCTTGTGCAGAAATTCTGATTGGCACAGGGTTAAAATGCACCCAGTGGCTTTGAGGTTTGCCACTGTGTTTGGACTGTTTTCTGTTTTGGGCCCTGTGTTCGGATCTGTTCCTGGTTTTTTTACTACACTGTTTACTATACTTTTTTTTACTTCCTCTGTGATGCTGGGAACATCACCTTCAGTAATGCCTGGCTAATTTTGGTTTTAGTTTCTGTTTATGCTGGCAGTGAGTGGAGTAACAGTCATCTTGAGTTTACAGAAATGCTTTGCTTGCATTTTGAGTTTGAGGTGATGTTTGAGGACATTGGCCCAGCACATCTTTTCAGAGTGAAGCCTGTGGGCAGTATTGTGTTAAACCTTTGACTGTGCTGAGTGCTTTTGTAGTGACAGACCTTGGGCACACTGAGAGTTGGCTGGTGCTAGAAGAGTGCAAAGGCCTGTTTGAGGCCTCCTGTGTGTTTATGGATTTAGGTTGGCTCAGGTTGCTCTGCTCTTAAATCCAGAGCAGGGCACTTAAAAAATGAGCATTATGATAATGTGTTGTGGTAATTCCCATCATGTGCTCATGTGTTGTTAAGAACAGTCAAAATGCAACACTTCTGGCACTCATCTGCTTTTATTCTCCTTCTTTAGGACTTGACTGGCATAGAGTCCATGGACCAATGTCGCCACACACTGGAGCAGCACAACTGGAACATAGAGGTACTGCTGAAAATGAGATTTGTAGCAGTTTCCAAATACCTGGATTAAATGCAGTCCTCTGTGGGAGGGGAGACCCTACCACTAGCATTAATTTGTCCACCCCTGGATTTACCCAAGTAACTCTTTAGAGTTGTATCTCCACATGTCCGGAGAGCTGGTTTCAGCCAAACACAGCAGAGTCATTATGACTGTGAACAATCCCTTGACTGGCACACAGTGTGCCCTCCCGTGGAGCCTGTGTGCTGGCTGCCATGGAGAAGGCTTTCCACATGGAAAAGAGCACTGGTGGTTGCTGTTTGTCAGGAATTGTGTTTATCCACTGCCCCAGGGCTGTGAACAAGTAATACCCACTGTCACTTTCCTAAGTATAAAAACTGTAAAATGTCTGAAACCTCCCTTTGCTCTTTCTTATGTCAAAGGCAGCTGTGCAGGATCGCCTGAACGAGCAAGAGGGTGTCCCAAGTGTCTTTAATCCTCCTCCACTGCGGCCCTTGCAGGTCAATACAGCTGACCACAGGATCTACAGCTACGTTGTCTCAAGGCCACAGCCAAGGGCAAGTTATCTTACAGTGGATTTTGTCCTGCTTCTTGGCTGACTCTCTGTGAACACAGAACTTGCAAGCAGGGAAATAAATTTTCTTTGCATGCTGTTATCTCCTTTCTAAATATTTTATCTTAGGAAAACAAAATTCAGAGTTATTCCTTCAGTTTCTGTTACTGCTGTGGAAATTTTCTCCGAGGTGTGATTCACAGTATGAGGACTTTTTTTTTTTTGTCTGTTTTTGACTGTCTGCTGTGTTGTAGTAAAGCCTTTTGATCAGTTGAATTGGAACAAAGGACTGTCCCCTCCAGTGATAATGTTTTTCTTTTTAGAGCCCCCCTTAAATCTGTATTAACTAGAATACAGTATCACTTACTTTCATTAATGTTTTACAAACAAATTTGCACAAGTACCTGTAAGACTTGGTGTTCTTAATCTCTTTGTATAGTTAAGAAAATTAATTTCTTACTTATAATTGCAGGGCCTGTTAGGATGGGGTTACTACTTCATAATGCTTCCATTCCGATTTACCTATTACACGTTACTTGATATATTTAGGTAAGTCCTTGTTTGTGCTGACTCATTTATTGACTGCATCAGGGAACACACTAGCTCAGATTTGACTGGATCTCTGTCACTTAGATCTTTAAGCCTCATGACAGATTTTCCATTTGTTTGCTTAACTGGCATTATCTGTGGCCTTGTAAAGTTCCTATGCTGTTTAGTAAGAAACAAATCTTATTGCAGAGAAAAAGAGCACCTTGCAGTTCTGTAAATGAAGTGTTTAATTGGAGCTCTAACTCCATGCAGCTTTACAGTCTGAGTGCCACACAAAGGGGTTGCAAAACAGTTTCCAGCTGTTTGGTGTTCTTGGACAAACATCAGAATCGTGTCCCATTGGGCTGGGCTGCAGGTTAACCTGCCCTAAGTCCTGGATGTTATTTGGCAAAATCCAAACTGTAAACTTTATTCCCTTTGGTGTCTACTGCCTCTTCTCCCTTTACTGCCCCAAAGCACTAATTCTCCTTTTCTCCTTTACAGCATTGATAGAGGGAAAAGGGAATGGTAAGGGTGGTAAATAACCAGCAGACCTGACACCTGTACTGGTTTGGCAGTTTTCCCTGTTGTATTACTTTTTTACATTAAAGACATTTCCAAAGTTCAGTGTATCTTCTGTCCATCAGTAGAACTAAACCACACTGATACCTGCCTTGCAGTGAGGCTTTTTCAGCTTCAGAAGAATGACAGTTTCATAGGACTCCTAGTGTAATGTTCACTTTCTGCAACTCTTTGTACATTGGAATTGTTAGTTCTGGGTTAGCAGAAATGCAGTTTTCAAAGTTATCTGGACAAAACTGTGTGGCTTTTAACAGCTCATCTTTGACTAAATTCATCAAACCTCCTACTGTTAGTGTGGCTTATGCCTGATGCTTCAGAGGAAGCTGAAACAGTTTAATCACACAGAATTTGGATCCTTGCTGATCCCTGGCATGAGATGAATCTTCATTGGGGGTTGATTCTGTAGCAGTGGTATCAGTTTGGAGCAGGTGTCAGTTCAGGTTCAGATTATAAATGTTCAAGGGTCTCAGCTGTGACTTTTTTCCTCTTTATGAATCCCTTGACTGTCTGGAAAAGAAAACCTGTTCCTCAAGAAGTCAGTGAGCTGAATTTCCAGTGTCCTTTGCTTCTTTCCTAGGTTTGCTCTGCGTTTTATACGCCCTGATCCTCGTAGTCGGGTCACCGACCCAGTGGGTGACATTATTTCGTTTATTCATATGTTTGAGGAAAAATATGGGAGGATACACCCTGTCTTCTACCAGGGAACTTACAGCCAGGTCAGTGTCATGTGTTGGTGCCTAGATGCTAGGGAGGTGGGGAGTGGGGATTTTGCCACATGGTATCAAGGCCTACATGGCAAAATTGCTTTTCATGTACAAGCCCAGCATTTATCCCCAAACTCTCTTAACAAGGTAATGGAGAGCTAGTGAAAGAGTGTATTGGGAAGCCAATGTCTGCCAGGCTTGATGATTTGCCAGGCCTGCAAAGTTGGAAAGCAGAGCTGCTCTGGCTGTTCCTCGACCGTCTGTGTGACTCTGTAGCTGACAGCTTTTCTTTGTAATCCTGCCTTTGTTTTTATAAACTGGTGTGCTGTGCCAGAATCTGTCCTTCTATTTACCAAATTGGGATTAACTGCCTGGGCTTGTATCACAATGCAACTTCACAACAGTGCAGGGCCTCAAAATTCAGAGAGAGCCTGTAAAATTATAGGAGGTGAGTGTTCCATATATCAGATCTGAGAGGGCTCTCTGTAGAAGAGGGATGTCCCCATGGACACTGCCTCTTCCACAGCTTCTCTCAGCCTGGAAAAGGAAAAGGTCTTCTCCAGAGCACCCCATCAGACAGTTGGGTCAGCACTGCTTCCTAAGTGCCTGGGGAAAAAGTGTCAAGTGCCCATCTGCTCCACACTGCACAGTGATGGAGCTCACTGCCTCTGTAGCTCTTTGAGACTCCTCTCCCATTCCTGGAATGCAAACTTAAGTAATTGTGGAATGGTTAGGCTACCAAAACTCAGTGCCAGTAAAACAGGGAGCATATTGTGCACTTCTCCTGTGGTCTTATTAAAAATGCTCTTGGGTGGGTGGAATCCAGACACTGTAGATGTGCAAAGGGAGGGATTTTTTTTCCTTTGTTGTCTGGTTCTTGGAGGGCCTGCAGCATTATTTATTAACGATTTTAATAAAATTTTCATTTGGTGTGATCTGAAGATTGTGTCCTGTAGAGGCTCAAGGGAAAGCTCAGCCTTGTCCACTGTGAGTCCAAAGGGTAAAGGAGGTTCTTCACTGCCAGCTGAGTCTGGTGAGGCAGCTGAGGTGTGAATCCATGTCATTGCCTACCCAGTTTCACTCTGAGTTCAGTGTTGCCCAAAGCCACATCCTGAGAAGATACAAGAAAACACTTCTGTACCCCTCTTAAATAAAGGCTTATGTAGAAGGTCTGACAGGTTTATCTTCCACTGCTGCTTCACTGAAACCGCTCTAGTGGCAGAGTAATGGCCTGGGTCACACAAGCCTTATGGGTGCTGCATTCCCCGTCCCAGAGACCCTGTAACTTTACCTCCTCTGCTCTTATGCCAAGGCACTGAACGATGCCAAGCGGGAGCTGCGCTTCCTGTTGGTTTATCTTCATGGAGATGACCACCAAGACACAGATGAGTTCTGCCGGTAGGTAGGAGAATTTCCCAAATAGTTGTCTTTGCACTTGAAATGTAGCTTCCCTCACGTGGTCTCTTCTCATCCCCCAGCAATACACTGTGTGCACCTGAGGTCATCACCCTCATCAACACTAGAATGCTCTTCTGGGCTTGCTCAACCAATAAACCAGAGGGATACAGAGGTGAGTGTGTCCCTCCTAGGCTTTGCCTATCCCCTCCTGTCTCTGGAACAAGCCAGATGCTCTTTGACAAATTTACACATGTAAAACACTGTTGTATTTTGTGCAAGTAGATGAGAGATTTCAGGGTTGCATGGGGTAATACATATGTTGGATTCCTGGGATATCTCAGAAGGGTTGGATTCCAGGGAAATACATTCTGATCTTCACTGTTGTGTGTTTCTGGGCAGTTGTAGTTCTGTGCTCGTTGCTGTGGACATCTGGGCTGCTTTCAGTGCCTTGTCAGTGGGAGTTGCTGGGTGTGTGCAGTGGATAAACTGAGTGGAGAAACAAGTATCCAACTAGATCTGTCCTTAACACTGGCTCCTGTGATGCCTGAGGCCAGGAAGGACTTGTTAGGTGCATTCTTTGCCTTTCTGAGACAGTCATCTTAATCCACACCCAATTTGTGTCTCCTCAAAAGCCCACAGTGTTTGAGAGGTGTTGATATATCTGGCTAGACAGCAGTTTGGTAAGGTTTTGCTTCAAGTGGAGCCATTTCCTAAAGTTCTATTCATGGCTCCTGTGTTTCCACCATTTCTGTTTCATGGTCAGGAAAATGCTAAATTTGGGTCAACCTTGGCTCCATAGTTCTGCTCTCAGTTATCAACATCTTGAGAGAACAGCTCTCTGAGGAGACAGTCTTTGATTTATTCCTGTTTCATTGCTTTGGAATCACAGCCTGGAAAGCAGAGCTGGAAGGGATCATGGCCTTCCATTTAATCCCTGAACTGCTCTAATTTTGTTTGGGGGGCTCCTTTGGTAACAGTGGCCCCAAGTTGCATGATGTACCATGTGCATTTTAAGGAGGGGATCAACAGCCATATGTGAACAGTAACTTAAACACATCATCTGTTCCATTCCCTGCTTCAGACAGAGCCTGTCTCCAGCAAAACCAACCTGAATTTGTTCAGAAATGTTCAACATGGACATCCTGCCATCCCCCCATGACAGTGTCTTCCAGAGTCCAACCATCCCTAAGCACTGAGCGTTTCCACTTGCTTGTCCTGTGTTTCTCTTCCTGCAGTTTAAACCCATGGCTCTGTCCCATTTTGAATAGGTGTTCAGAGCCATTTATTTCCTTCCTGCTTGAGTTAAAAGAGCCTTTTTTGATTACTTGAAAGCTTTTTTTTTTTTTTTTTCCCCATCAGTCTTTGTGCTCCCAAAGCCATTTCCTCCCTTTGCTGACTTGCAGGGTTTAATTTTCAAAATGGAACCTGAGGCCTTTTCTGCCTTGGAAGAGAGAATGTGTGGGGAAGGTGCTTTCTTTGGCCCTCAGTGATGGGAAACATTAACGCTGTGGCCTTTGTGGATGGGATAGTGACATTTATGGCTGTTCCAGTGTCCCAGGCTCTGCGGGAGAACACGTACCCTTTCCTGGCCGTGATCATGCTCAAGGACCGCAGGATGACCGTGGTTGGGCGGCTGGAAGGCCTCATCCAGGCTGATGACCTCATCAATCAGCTCATGTTCATCATGGATGCCAACCAGACATACCTGGTGTCCGAGCGCCTGGAAAGGTAGGGTGGAGCCAGAGCTCTAGGAACACAAACCTTGTTGAGGCAGGCTTTGCTCTGTCCCCTTCCTCCCTCCAGACACCGTTTGTAGGCACATAGCTCAGCACTTCCTGTTCTGTAACACAGCCCATGGGCTCTCCTCTTACCAGGGGGATCATCAGTCCACAAATTCAGGCCACCTTATAGCCAGGGAGCCAGATGTGTTGCACGCACAATGCCACCACTGAGAGGTGGATGTGAGTACTCTGTTCTCTGCAATTGGAGCACACCTTTGGCATGCTGGAGCTTTGCAGGGGCAGCTTGGACAATAGCCAGTAGGATCCAAGTGGGAGCAAAGGCATTGCAGGCAAGAGAGCTGGTGTCTACAGCCAGCTGGTAAGTGCGTGGTGCTGGCTGTGCTGAGCTCTGGCTGCTTTTCTGGTGGGGCATCACAAGCCCCTGGTGACTCTTAGAGGGATGTACAGGTTCCTTTCACAACAGGATCCCACCATTTGGTTTCCTGGTTGTCCCTCCTCTGCCCCACGCTCTGTGTGGGGACCCAGTAGCACATTCCAGTTCTTGAAACGTGCAAGGAATTACCTGAAGGAGATAAAAACTAGGAAGAATCCCAAATATGAGGCATGAATCTTGGGCGCTGTTCTTGTGCTGTCAGCTCTGTCAAGCTGCAGAGGTTCAGAAACCTTTTAAGTTCAGTTCCACCCACCCTTGGGAAGCAAATTGATTGGGAAGGATTCTGGGGAACTGACTTGTCCTTTTGTGAGCTTGTAGTACCCCAAGGCATTACCTGCTTTGTGCTCCTGTGAGTTGGAGACTATCCCTGCACCCTTGGGTCTGCCTTCAGCCTGCCACCCCCTCACTTTAGGGACTGTTAGCCCTGACCACTTCCATTCGTATTTGCAGGGAAGAGAGGAACCAAACCCAAGTCCTGAGGCAGCAGCAGGATGAGGCATATCTGGCATCCTTGCGTGCGGACCAGGAAAAGGAACGCAAGAAGAAGGAGGAAAGGGAGAGGAAGAAGAAGAAGGAGGAGGAAGTGCAGCAGCAAAAACTGGCAGAGGAGAGGCGGCGGCAGGTGAGAGGAGAGGGATTGCAGGAGAGGCTGCCGTGTCCTGTGGGATGCCTGGCCTGCAGTCTTGCTTGGGGCTTGAGTGTCCTTTGAGGCTCCTAGAGCAGCTGTGCTGCAGGGGACAGGCACAAAGGCCAGTTCAGTGCACAGCCATTGCTCCTGCTCCCTCCTTGCCTTGCAGACACTGCAGGAGGAGAAGGAGCGGAAGTCGGAATGCCTTCCTCCAGAACCGCATCCCGACGACCCGGAGAGTGTCAAGATCATTTTCAAGCTGCCTAACGATTCCAGAGTGGAGCGGAGATTCCACTTCACACAGTCATTGACGGTGAGCTTGGGGCAGAGCTGAGGGGTCTTCCAGAGCAAGGGGGTGAAGAGACTTGCACGTGGCTCAGCAAAGCTTTATTTCCCTTGGACAGTGCCAAACGGTGACCTCTGCTGAGAGCCTTAGCAGGCAGAGCTGCTCCTTGTTAAGAGTGCTGTGGGGCCTGGTTCCCACAAGCTTGGAAGAGGAGAGAAAATGGAAGAAGCTTTTTTTTCCTTCTGAAAAGCTGGAAGGTGTCTCTGCCAGTGATGGGGCAGGGTGGGACTAGATGATCTTTAAGGTCCCTTACAACCCTTAACATTCTATAATTCCACTGCTCCCTATGAAATAAAGGTGTAGGAAAAGCCAGAAATAGTGTCTGGTCTCCCCAGTGCTCTGTGCCAAGTCCAGTTTAATGTGTGCCAAGGAAGTGGCTGTCTCAGGTCTACAGTGCAGTGATGGTGCAAATTTGGGAACCTTCCACCGCGAGATGCCAGGCATTCGCTCTGGCTGTGTCACTGCTCCCCCAGCTGGCAGTTACTTCTCTGCTTCTTTCCTAGGTGATCCACGACTTCCTGTTCTCCTTGAAAGAAAGCCCTGAGAAGTTCCAGATTGAGGCCAACTTCCCTCGCCGTGTCCTGCCCTGCCTCCCTACAGAGGAGTGGCCCAACCCCCCCACGCTGCAGGAGGCCGGACTCAGCCACACGGAAGTCCTCTTTGTGCAGGACCTCACGGACGATTGACACTTCTTTTTGGTTTTGTTTTTGTTTGTTTTGTTGTTTCGTTTTTGGTTTTTGTTTTGGTTTTTTTTTTTTTTCCAGAAGACACAAAATGGAAAGAGAAATTCATATTATTATTATAATACAATATTTTTTTTAAAAGACTGTGTACAAACGAGGGATCAGAGACCACATGGCCTGTGCCAGCTGTGCTGCGTGTGTGCGCTGGCGAGAGGACGCGTGCGCACGGCCATCCCCTGCACCGGGGGGGCAGCACAGGGGCGAGCTGCTGTTGCCCCTCTGCCCTCCCTGGGGAGGAACAGGAATGGCAGCTCTTGGTAATTATTGCTTTTATTGATGACAATAATAATAAAACCCCAGCAACCCAACATCTCGTGAAGATTTGATACTCTGCCGCTCCTGAGAGACACAAGACCGAGCACCGGAATGTGCTGGGAGTAGGGTGGGGGGGGAAAGGGCTGGACATACTTTCTTCAGCTTCCCTCTGTGTATAAATACTGTTCTTTTAATATTTCTCTTGCTTTGTAATGACCAAAGGAGATTGGGGTTGATTATAGTATTAACTTTTTGATAAAGAGCTGGTTCGATTCTTACCCATGTGGGGTCTTGCCCAGGGTTCTTAGCCTGCATAGTGTAATAAACTCTGCCTCTAGCATGTCTGTGCTGATGCTTTCTGCCCCTGCCCCAGGGACTTGTGACTCCCAGAAGTGTGGGTGCACTCAGCTTCTGGTCTCACACTGGTGATTTTGTGCCAATGGAGCTGTTACCTGAGAGTAGAGTGTGCCCAGCATGGGGCATGGCAGGGCTGGGGCTGTTGCTGTGTCACCTCCTGTGGCATCGACTCTGGGCTCAGGGTGGGAGGGAGGGAGCTGAGGCTGGGTCAGCCCTCTTGGAGGAGGTGGAAAAGGTGTGGGAGGGGGAGTGTAAGGCTGGTTTCTGCCCTAGGCTTGGTCGGGGCTGTGGAGCTGTGCCATCAGCTGCCCTAAGGCAGAGGGGTAGGAGCCTGTTCCTCCAGTGACCTGCGCTGGAGCCACGAACGGTTGGAAGTGGAAGGAATCTCGAAGCACATCTCCCTCCTAGCCCCTGCCATGGGCAGGAACACAAGGATAGCTTCTTCCCTGGCCCGGTATGGGAATGCTGGAGGGTTGGGATAGAGGAGAGGTGTAAGGTGAATCAGTGCTGTGGCTGGAGCCACCCAGGGAGCTCTGCTGTCCCAGGATAGCAGCCATGAGGATATTCCATCTCTACAAGCTGTGAGGAGTCTCTAGGTGGGAAGGAGGGGAGGTGTGGTGCTGCTCAAAACTAGATCCTGCTGGGGCAGAGCATGCAGCCACTCCCTCCTCCCACCCTAAGGCTCTTCTGGACTCTCCTCCAAGCCTCTCTTCCAGCTGCTGCATCTCCTTCTCATCCCTGGCCCCCACACTTCCCCTCGAGCCCCCATGGAGACAAGAGCTAGGCCCAGTGTGTTGGTATACATCATACATTTATTAGTGAATATCCCTCTCAAAATCAGCCACAACATTAAAAAAAATAATGATTGCACTACTTGGTCAAGCAGAACTAGCAACTTTCATTTTAAAAAAAGTACAAATCTGTTAAAAATTTCAATCAGTATAATACACATATATATAATACAACATACTAGTTATGTTAAATGCTACAAAACCAATATGATTCCAATGGAATGGAAAAAAACAAACACTTTTAGAGCTTTAAGAACCTTTTTTTTCTATATATTAGCCTTTTTTCAAATACATACATGGGAAAAATGAGGTAACTGTAAAATGTGCAAGTAACAGAGCAAAAAAAATTATATATATATATTTATATATATATATATATATATATAAAAACTTTCTAACACAGAACACACGTCCTAGCACCTTCCGGGGAGCCGCGGGGAACGCGGGGGTCCCACCGGAGGGCCCGGGGACTGGTATAATAGAACAGTAAACAGTCCACTATCCCACCACAGGAATTCATTGGTAAACAGTGGTATCTACAGCGCAGTCAGCAATCACAAACACCCTAAATAATTGTTTTTTAGTATTTTTTTTTTTACATTTTTTCTTTTTGTTATTTTTTTTAAATGATACTTTTAGCTGCTCATTGGAATAAATTCTGCAGCACACGAGCTGTGAGCTTTCGAGTCGCCGTCAAAGGACCGTAAGGCTTTCCTGGCTCCCTGGGCACCGCGAGGGCGGGAGGGGAGGAGGGGGCGTCTCCGGGGGCGCAAAGCCGGGGACTCCTTTGGTTATCTGTCACTGAGTGAGGGACGGGGAGGGGACCGGGGTCCTGCCCAAGGGGCACCGAGCCCAGCGGTGCCAGCGCCCGTGCCACAGCGGAGCGGGTGGCACCGGGCCAGGGCCCTTGGCCTCGACGCTCCGCATGGAGGGCAGCCACCGGAGAGGTGGGAAAGGGCGGCGAGGGGGAGCCGGCCCGTAGCGCCCCCACCGCTCGCCACCCCCTGCGCCCAACCGAGCAGCGTCTGGGGTCGACCCACCGGTGGCTGGCACTGCCCTCTGGCCCTCAGCGTGGGGAACACCATCGTGCCCACCCCTGTTCCAGGCGCGGCCCCTCACCTCGCACCCGGCCGAGCCACCGCCGGGGGCCAGCCCCGTGCCTGCCCCCCGCCCCGCGGGGAGCCGCCCCCTCCCGCCCCGGTCCCTTGCACACACCGCCGCCGCGGGCGCGGACCCCGCGGGGACGGCCCTGAAAGTCTCACGGTCCTGCTGTGGCGTTGCGGACATGTGCAGTACAGTGCATGGCAGTATCAGCTGAGCACAAAAACCCCTCTCCCCACCCCCCTCACCCCACAGCCGGCTAGACGTAGCCAAGACCACGTTCCAAGCTGGTCAGACATGCATGCATATTTGTGAACATTTACATAGGGCTGGCGTCCGCTCGGAAGCTCCCAGGCGTCAGCGACGCGCCAGGAGGGGAGGGCGGTGCTCTCACCACCACCCCTGCCACCGCCTCCCGTCACCCTCCTCGCTAATTAATCATGCAAAACAACGGCCACGCGGGATTGATGGAGCCGGGCGGCGGCGTGGCGGCTTCTCCCCTGGCCCCTACATGGGCAGGGGGGGAATACGGTGGCAAGGGGACCGCTCACAGCCTCCCCCGCACCAGCCGGGCCAAGGCCAGGGTAGCACTGAAAATACTCCACGAGGTTATGAATAAACCCCCCCGCCCCGCTCTGGGGGCCGCTGCCCACCGGCCGGGAAACCGCGCCGTCCAGCCAGCAGGACGGGGCACGGGGCTACCTTGATTTACGTCGTCGGGACAGAGAAACGAGCAGGAGCCGGGGGCCGGGCAGCACCCCGGGGACACCACATGCCCAAAGCCCTAGGGACGGGGTTAGTGTCCCCGCCTCAAGCTCGGCTGCCTTGCAGGATGCCACGCGGCCTGGCGCCGGGAGCTGCGCTGGCCAGGCACAGGGGAATGAACAGGGAGAGGGGCCAGGGCTGTACCAGCACCATCCTCCCACTGGCGAAAGACTCCAAGCAGCCATAGCCCTCTGGGGCTCCCCAGGGCAGCTGAGGCAGGAGAGAGGCCGTGCCACGCTGCGCACAGGAGTGGGGACAGAGGCATTCCTGTGTTCCTGCCTTTCTGCCCCAGCCACGCCACGGGGTTGCTGGTATCCCACCTTAGCCGCACTCCGCCAGCCACCTCCTGCTGTTCCCGGGGCTGGGGTGCCGCCTGCATCAAACCCGCAGCTCTCTCTCCTCTCTCCTCCCCTCCGAGGGGAGGAGGCGCCTGCGTGCCCCTAGGGCAAACGGCCAAGGAACCGAAAACGTGACGGAAATTAAAAGGAAACAAGGGGGAAAAAAACTACCGTAAAAAAAAAATAGTGACAAAGGGAAAAAACACTAATTCCCTAGCAGAGTACAAAGACCTGGAAAGTGATGGAGCAACAACAGCGTCTTTGGAGCGCAGAGGGCACGGCCACACACCTCCCACCTCCAGCACAACACGATTCGGGGCCCTGGGAGCGCAGCGGGCAGGCGTCCGGCTGAGTCCGTGTGCCCCGGCGGGGAGGAGGAGGGCTGGCCGGGAGCCCGGACTGCTCAATGCTCACCACATCCGAGGAGAGGCTTTGGGGAGGGGGGGTAAGCGCAGGGTCAGGCCCCAGCAGCGGGCAGCGGCCCCCGCCCCAGCCCGGCGTCCTTGTCCTCTAGCGAATTGTGCGGCACAGCGCCCGCCAGCCTCAGTCCGCCTCCCGCTGCACCTCCGACGCGTCCGCCCGGCAGATCGGGCACGTGCGGTTTGCCTGCGGGCAACCAGACAGGGGCAAATGAGAGGCATTCACTGGACCCACCACGAACCACTGGCAAGGTTGGAACCACATCCCAGGAGTGCACAGTGCTTGGCCCCAGCTCCCAGTGCAAAAGGCAGCAGCACCCTATACACACAGCATCCCAAGAGGCCACCCTGCTCCCCAGAGTGGGCACAGGCAGTACCTTTAACCATTTGTCGACACACTTGGCGTGGAACTCGTGGTTGCAGGGCAGGACGCGGAGAAGCTGCCGGACCTCAAAGTCACTGAAGCACACGACGCACCTGAGGGAAGCAGCCATCAGTATGGCTCCGCTGCCAGCCACAGCCCCCGACCCCTGCCAGGCCTCCCATGTGCACCCCGAGCTCACTCACAGGGTCTGCTCGGACTGGTGGCTCTCGGGGTTGAAGCGGTAGGACGGGAGGTGCTCGATGTCTGCTTTGGTGAGTCCCCGTGGCTTGGCCTCCCCCAGCCGCTCAGCCAAGTTCAGCAGTGCCTGGAGGGAGATGCAGAGGCTGGTTCAGATCATCTCGTGTTCTGGCACAGCACCCCTCCAGGCTCTCCCCTCCCAGCAGAGCAATCAGCAACCCCCCACCCAGTTCTCCCATCCTATCACTGTAGGGAAGCCAAGCTGACCCACCTCATAATTCTCCATCTCCACATCATCCACGTCCAGGTCTAAGCTGATCGTGGGCCCCACGGCTGTTGGCGACACAGGAAGCATAGAACTGGTGGGGCAAGGACAGGGCAGTCAGCATGGGGCAGCAAACCCCAACGTCCACCCTGGCACCCTCCAGGGGGCAGAGCCCACTGTGCCAACACGGGGCCACCGTGGCCCCCATCCACACTGCCGCCCCTGCCCTACACATCCTACAATATCCCCACCGGTACTCACAGGAAATAGGGCAGGAAGCTCGGATAGTACGGAGGAGGAGGCGGAGGGGGTGGCGGTGGGGGCAGCGCCTGCTGCAGCCGGTACCGCTGGGTGTTCAGCCGCCGGGGCATCATGTGGGGGTATGGCTGCAGGAAGAGACAGGGCACTCAGAGTCATGCCAGCCCCAGTGTCCCCCAGCCCCACCCCAGGATGGGGACTCACCACGCCAAATGGCAGTTCTTGGTGCAGCGGGTCATGGGGGAGGTAATGCAGCGGCATTGAGGGCGACAGAGTGGGAGCGTGGTGAGACGGAGGGTATGTGAAGCCTGCAATGGGGTGCTGCTCCCCTCGCAGGTCCACGTCATTGTCTATCCTCTGCAGAGGCTGTGGGGGCAAATGTTAGCCTGAGAGGAGCATCCTGAATTACACCTTCCTGATGCTATGAAAACAGGGCACCCTGCCCACCACCCCCAGCTTAGACCGCAGGGGGTGCAGAAGGACAAGACCCCAAGGTGGTGGGTATATCATGTCCCCAGCCTGTCCCTCCACCCCAACTCACCATACGTGGATGTTGGGCTTGGAGAGGTACGAACTGCCCCAGGGGGGCCATGTGGGGTGGCTGGTGGGGGGGCACTGGCGGCGGGGGTGGGTGCAGGATGTAATGGTCGCTGGAGATGATGGGGGGGAATGTCTGGTAGGAGACGGGAAGTTGTTGCATGGCACATGCCTGAATCAGCTGTGGGGAGAGAGAAAAACAAGGGTCAGACACCCCTGCCCCCTCCCCAGGGCTGCTAAAGGACCCTGCACTCCCAGAAACTTGCACTACAGTGGGCTTGGGTACCCACACAACCTCTGGGTACTCAAGGCCCAGACTGTCCCCAGGCATCCCCCACTGTGACTCACCGGGGGTGGGAGGCAGCAGAGCGGGTAGTGCTGTCCACTGAACATCACTGAGCATGCTGGGAGCTGCTGGGTGCTGCACCCAGGGATGTGCTGGCCAGCGTGGATGGGGAAGCCTTGCGTCGTTACGGTGGTAACCGTGTAGGAGAGAGGGACAGGTCCCTGGTGCACCTAAGGACAAGGTGCCGAGGACACAGTCAGGGTACAGCCCTGTCTGAGCTGTCCCTGTCCTGACAGGGTCATAGCAGGACACTGGGCACTCAGCACTGGGACAAAACACCTGGTGTGCCCAGCTTGGGGGAGTTTTGGACCCTTCTTTCCTCCACACAGACATACTGATACAGTCTCCAACACAACACCATTACCATGGATTATGATGACAGTTGTCACATGAACAACCCTACAAGGGGACTGTCCCCAGCCCCTGGGAGCAGGGACCACCCTGGACATACCCAGCAGGCAGAGGGACCCCCAGATTTATCTCGGAGAGCCAGAACACCAGCAGGCTCATGGCTAGGTGATCCCAGAAGCAAGTGGCCAGAGGGGACCCAGGGACATATCACCACTCTAGACACCAACCCAAGGAACACCGCAGGACCACACTTAGGACTGGGGTTGGGGGCTGCAGCACCTACCTGGTCATGCAGATCCACCATGAATGGGTTCTGGTGGGGCGGGTGAGCGGCTGGGTGAAGCATTCGTGGCGGCGTGCTGGGAAGAGCGTAGGCACGGGGCTCATCTACAGGGATGTGCGGCTGCTGGGGGAAGGCAGGGTGCACCTGGGGCTCATCCTGGCCCAGCAGGGTTGCCAGAGGTCGGTCGCGTCGTCCCCACTGACGCCTGGCAGAGGGGCTGTGGGGCCACCGCAGGAGAGAAACAGAGCAGGAGTGACCCCCTAGGCCAGAGGGGCACCACAGCCCCAGGGAGGATGGCTACAGGAGGATCAGTGCCAGCCCAGTGCCCAAGGTGAGATGCTCAGGGCATTGTGCCAGGCCACATCAGGATGGTCAGCTCCAGAACCAGCTTCTCTGCTCACCCTGCAAGTGCCCTCTCCGTGTCCGCAGCATAAAAAAGACCCCTGCTCCCCAGGGACCCTTCATCTGGGCCAGGCGGATGTGCTTCCCTGTCAATGTCCCCCCAAGCCCCACTGGGAGCCGGTGCCTCGCCCCAGAGTAGGGCCAGAGAACCAGCCCCACATCCCCATGTACCACAGGGGACAAGGCTCCACTCCACGCCGCACCCCGTACCTTCGCCGGAGGTGGTCGGGGCTGCTGCAGGGTCTCCCCAAGAAACGGCGCTGGGCAAAAGGGGCAGAGGGTGGCCGCCTATTCACTGCCAGTTCCCATGGTCGCATTGGTGACGTCGGGAGGCGGATGGGCACACGGGACCTCAGGCTCCAGGCAGGGCAAGACAACAGCACTTTGAATTCTGCAAGAGGGACAGCAGGTCATGGCACTGTCCCGCTACCGCTCAGGCTGCTGCCCCATCCTTACAAGGATGGTGATGCCAATAGCCGGAGCTCTTGTTGCTCCTCCACCTAGAGCTGCACCCACCCCATCTCCTGGAGCTGGAGACGCCTCTGAGAAGGGCCAGGAAGAGCCTGACCCTAACTCTCTTGTTACTGTCCCTCCTCTTCACCACCAGAGTAACCCCCCATGCACACCACAGATACACACACACAGAGAAGCACTTATTTTTGGCACAGACAAAGGAAAGTGATGAAGAGCCCTGTGGCTGTGGCAGCATCCCAGCCTGCTCACCGGCCAACAGGGAGCCTGAGCATGGTATGGGGAGTTACCAGCAGGTCCTTGATGCTGCTCTGGGGGATGCTCTTTGTTGCTGAGCTCCTGCACATCCAACTCTAGAGTGACACTACTGCCCCAGTGAAGGGCACAGGAGCTGGTGCTGGCAGCAGGACTCATGGCCCTTCTCTGTCAGAGCTGTGCATTTTAACTCCCTGCTGCAAACAGGGCACACAGGTCCCCATGGAGCAGGGGACAAGCATGGGCTGTGCTGAAGCCAGGGAGGCAGTTCTGCTCCCCCAGCTGCTCCCCAAGGCAGTAGGACAGTGGGAACACTGCCTTAGCCCTGCCCCATCTCCCCTCCTGCACCCAGCCTGACTGGTTCCTGCACCAGAGCCTCCTCCCAGGACACAGCTGAACCCCTCAGCCCCAGTGGAGCCTGGCACTGTGCAGAGGAGACATCTGCATTTGGGGCTGGGCTTCCCCAGGCTCTGCTTTCCCTGGTCCCAAAAGGGCCTTCATTGGCTCCATGTGTATCCAAGATCCTCCCTGCATACCCTTCCATCGCCCAGCTTCCTTCAGCATCCACAGTACCAGGCCAGCACACAGCAGCAGCCGTGGCCCTGACACCACAGCACACACACCCCTAAATCCAGCTCACTGCAGGCTGGTGAGGTCCCCCTCAAAGAAGCTTCTTCAGCCCCACCTCCTCCTCAGTGCCCATGGCAAAGACACACCAGGGACAGGAAAGACATTCCAGGGACCTGGAGAATGCTGCTCAGCAGGGAGATCTCAGCCTAGCAGGGAGAAGCTGCAATGTCACTTTTGGGTGATGGGTATCAACAACCACTGGGGCAAGTCCGGTGCCACACACAAGTCTCTTCTTAACCTCGCCTTCATCTCCACACTTCTGTGGAGCCTGAAAGCAAATTTCTCTCTTTGTTTTGGTAGGAAAAAGGAAAAAGAAAAGCAAAAGCCACAGCCTGACCCCCCCCCCGAACCTGTCTGTGACTGTCGCCAGGGAAGGGGGTGTGCCTGAACAGGAGGTTCCTTCCACAGGGAGTTTATTCTGCCCACCTCAAAGCTCTGCCCAGCTGCAATATGACCCTGAGTGGGCTGGGGTCCAGAATGCAGCAACAACCCGGGTTTAGCACTACTCTGAATAAGCGTCTCTGAGGTGTTACTGCTTCCAGTTCCACATCCTCATTCTCTGAGCACACGTGGTGCCAAGGCCCCGTGTGATCCAGCGGGCACCTTCCAGACCAGGTACCATAGCGATGGGCTTGGGGATGGGCAGCACATCTGCAGAGGAACACTGAAGCCATACAGGGGCTCGCCTGTTCCTGGGACCTCCAGAGCAGGGAGCTGCCTATGCTCCCGGAACGCCGGGAGGGCATCCCGAGGCAGGATGGCACCCCTGACTTGCGGGACAATGCTGGCCGGCCTTCGTCCTGCCACAGCCAGCACCCATAAGGTACCCACCCTTCTGTCCCAAGCGAGCACACCCGGCTCCCTCCGCACCCGTGGCTGGAAGCCAGAGGCCACGCGGAGCAGGATGACCGTGACCCCGAGGAGGACACGGGAGCTCCGAAGCGAAGGGGATCGCGGTCCCGCAGCCCCTCGGAGGGGCGGGGGAAGGCGTCTCCCGAGCCCCGCCGAGAACAAAGTTAGCAGCGCGCCAGCGCTCACGCCCGGTGCCATCTGCTCGGGCAGAGCCCGGCTCCGGGGCTGCCGGGGGAGCCGCCCGCCCCGGAGGTCCTGCCACCCCGCTGCCACCCGCCGACGGCTCCGTCCCGGCACCCCGAGCTCTCCCGTAGCGCTTTCTCTGCCGTTCCCACGCGAGCACTGCCAGCTCCCCCACGAAAGGAGGGGTGGGGGGTCACCGCTGGTCCCGCTGCACCGGTAGCCCCTTCGGAAGAGCGACCCCCGACCTCCAACCCCACCCCCAGACCCGACCCGAACACGACCCTGAGTGTCCGGGACGGTGGCGCACGGCGGGGCGAGCAGCACATCCCGGAGCGCACCGACGGAGCGCCCCACCGCGCAGCACTCCGGGGAGGCACCGCGGCCACCGGCACCCGGGAGCGCACCCCAGCCCGCGCCCCCCGCCGCGGAGCCCTGCCGGTGCTGAGCTGTGGCTTTAAGAGCGGCCGCTCCGGGGCCATGTGCTCGGCGCCAAACAAAAGCAATAACAAAGGCGGCCGCCGGACCCTGCCGCCGCCGCCGCCCGCGGCAGGTGCCGTCGGGGGTCCGGCCCGCACCCCCGCCCCGCTCCCCCCCCTACCCAACCCCCGGTCCGCACGTACCTGCACCGATGGCCTGGGCCACCGCTCCGGTGCCGCTGCGGCGCCCCCACCCCCTCCCTCCCGCCGCTCTTTGTTCGCCGACGCCGGGCCCGGGCCTGCCCCCCCCGCCGGCCCGCCGCCGGCCCTCCCCTCCCTCCCTCCCGCCCGCCTCCCGCCGGGCCGGCCCCCTCCCCGCCGCCGCTGTTTCCGGTGCCTCTTTGTTTTCCGCGGTGCCGGGCGGCCGCGGCGGCCCGGTGTGCGCGCGGGGTGCCTGCGCCTTTAAGAGCCAGCGGGACGCACCGGACCGAGTCACAGCGCTCGGGGGCACCGGGGGCGCGCGCGGCTGGTGCGGGGGGGGGGGGGGGGGGGAGAGGGGGACGGCCGGGGGCACCGGGGGGGGGGGGGGGCGGGGGCGGTGCGGCGCGCGTCCCACGTGACCAGGCGTGTCACGGTCCGCAGCCATCTTGGAGCGCGGGGCCGCCACGCGGGGCAGCGACCCCCGCCAGGGACCACCAAGCCGGGCCCAGAACGGGAGGCACCGGGCACGCACCGCCCTTCTCAAGTGGCCTGGTGCCGCTACCGGCCACCCTGACCCGCTGGGTCAGGCCTTAAGGCTGGTGGCACCGTACCTGTGGCGCATCACTCCCGGGCCCCTCGTCACCGGGCTGGCAGCTCCGTGTTCCCGGGAGTCGCCGTGCTTCTGTGCTGGTGGGCAGAAAAACGCGGGGGTTGGGAAGCAGGGGCTCAGCTCCCTGCCACCTTCCACACTCGGACGGGAGCACGGAGGAGCTACTGCCCTCCCGCTCAGAACATCGAGTCCTTTGCCCGCACCGAGAGCTCTCCCAAGGCATCTGTAGTCAGTTCAAACTTTTATGCACCAGAAAAGCCCCTTTTGCTTCAGAAAAGCCTCCTCTCACATTAATTAATCAAGAAGCAGGAACTACTCGGACCATCTCCTGCACACCTGCAGCTCACCTGAGTGAGTCACCCGGCTGGTGGCTAACGCTGAGAGCTGGACACTGAGAGGCCGAGCCACCGGGAGCTCAAGAGGCTGTGCCACAGGCTCCCCGTGTGCCCCAGCAGCACCGCTCAGGCACCAGTCAAATCCCCGTGCTCAGCGCAGCGCATCGCAGCAGCTTCATTGAGTGCCAGATGCTGCATCCGAGCCAAATTTCCCCCGGTTACAACGCACACTTAGAAATTCCCAGGTAGGCGAGCGAGCCAGCCGGCAGCCCTGATGTAATGCCTATAAACCAGCCCTCCCCTGACAGCTGGGCTTTAAAGTGCTAACAACCAAAAGGGAGCTAATTAATTTGTAGCATCACCCCTTTCAAAGAAAACCTCAGATCGACGATTTAACAATTCAGTAGCTCATTGTTGCAATGAGCAGTCAGATTCAGCTTTGCCCGATCCCAGCCCTGTGCCCAGGTCCCTTCAGGCCCCTCTCAAGGCTCTCACCTCTTCACCCCAAATCCAGGTGTGCAGGAGGAACTAAACCAGGCTCAAGGATCCTCCAGGACATAGAGCACTCTGAGGCACGATCCCTCTACCATGACTGTCAGTAGCACCACGGCCAACTGCTTCTGTCCCCATAGTAGGGGACACACAGGACAGGAAGGCAGCACAGCAGGGCAGACCTATGATCGTGTCAGAGCCACGCACTCAGTCAAGAACTCCAGCAGGAAGAGCCAAAGGATTGAATCAGCCCAAACCTGAACAACCACCCTCCAGGTCTGTTCCACTACAGCTTCTTTGCTTCAGGAGCTGGGGACTACAGGGAAGAGAAGGAAAACAGCACTCCGTCCTTTGACCTTGCCATTGTTTGTGGGCAGAGGCAGCACTGCACCTTGACACGGCTGCCAGGACACGGTCTGATCCTGAGCAGAGCACCAGCAGCAGGCAGAGGCCACAGATGGTGAATATCTGTGCAGATACTCCCTGCAGACCCGCTCCAGCATCACCAGCTTCCCTGTGGGCAGCAGCTATCGATGTCCTCAGGATGGCATCAGGAGAAGCCATCGATGGAACACAGCTCACACGCTGCTCACGCTCCCTGCCCAGCCAGGCTGGATCATTCCCCTGGCACAGCCACACTGCACATGGCTGTGCCCAGTGAGGATGAGGCACCACACATCCAGCAGGATCAGGAGCATGTGGGAACAGCTCTGCCCACACTGTCTTAGGGACACAGCCATGCACACAGACACCAACATCACACTGCCCCAAGTACAGAGCTCTGCCTGAAAAAGCCATGTGAGGGGCCCAAATGATGCTACGGTAAGGCTGGTCAGCACTTCTGGGCCAGGACAAGGGATCCCAGTCTGGCCACAGAGACCTGTGACATCCCTGGTGAGTGGGACAGCCCATAAGCCTTAGAAAGCTCTCTACCTGCAGGGGCTACTCAGGCTGAACCTGGCTGTTCTCTAGCCAACAGGTGGCCCATCCTTTCCTTCAGGATAGCCAGGGGCCAGCAGGACAAAGTCTCTCTGAGTCCAGGCTCTTTAAGAGACCATCTGCTGCCACAGACGCGCCACCTCCCTTGCACCATATATAGGTCAGATCTGACACAGGATTAGCCAGGGTGATCCAGTGGTGAGAGCACATCTCCCACTGGAGGCTTGGTCTGCCCTGTGTTCTCCCTGACACTCAGCATGCCAATGCTTCACCTCCACATTCTCCTGGGCCTCTCACGCAAGCCCAGGGAGAGAAAGAGGCCCCAGATTCTTCTTTTTTCTCCCCAGAGCCTAAGAAAAAAGCATGAAGAAACCAGCACCAAGAACACAGAATCTCTCAGAATGCAGGGGGGAGGGAGGAGGAGTATCCCTACTCTCTCCAAGGCCCAACACAAGCACCAGAGGACATGGGACACCCCAACACGAGCAGGGTGAAGCACTTCTCCACCATGGAGATGGGGGAACAAGGAGCTCCCTCCCTGCTCCACACACCCCGTGGAGCTGAGTTCACTGGCAGTGGAGGCAGGACGCCTCCACCGTGATCACACACCACCCACTCCCACCCCCGGGCTGACAGCACTCCCATCAAACGCCTCCAGCCACACACACGTGGAGGATGCTGACATGAGGAGCGAGTAGCTGCACAGGCAGCGGAACTGATAACGCCCAGTTTCCTGTCGATCTCTCCCACGTGGATTCTCTGATGTCTAATAGCATGGCTGAGCTGCACTGCAGAGGGAGAACAAGCAGCACCTTCCTCCCCAAGAGCCAGAGCCTGTAGCAAGCCAAGACTTCAGAGGCAGCATCCACACCTGACACCTACCCCAACTGACACCATCCAGCAAGTTCAAAGCAGAGTGAACACTCACTCACAAATAAACAGCGAGCTTGCAACAAGCCTTCATTTCCTTAGGACAGGGTAAATAATGTGCAGAGATCTCCACCTTCCTTCATTTGCCCTAGAAACACCACCATGACCTGAATAGCATGACCAGAAGGCTGCAGGGTCCAGATTGGCCACCTCTGTAGCTCAGCAGCATCAAGGAATGTGTTGTGTCCTCCTCTTTCCTGGGTGGCCTCTTCTCCCCCGAACAGAAGCATGCTGAACTATACACACTTCTGTCTTCCCAGACATCTTGTAGCAGCAACTTCCACAGCTCAGTTGCACATGGGTGGGAAGAAAAGAGCATATGCCACCATGTCCGTCCCCAACCTGCTGCCTGGATAACATCCCTGGTCCTTCCTTTCCTTCCTACGACAAGACACTGCTCTTCAGGACTCCATACCCCTATGCCCTTCACTTTTAGTTCTCATTTCAGACAGCCCTTTCCTAGAACAGATCAGCAGATCAACAGATCAGACAGCCCTTTGCAATCTCTCCTGGGACAGAGCCAGCTCAGGGAGGAGGGATCACCCCTCTTTCCCTTCCCCACACAGCATCCCTGGAGTCCCCAGCTCATCTGTCACCTCTCTAAAAGCATCTCTCTGAGTCCAGCCTGCTCTCTACATGCTGTGGACAGTGTTAATGGCATCTGCCAAGTGAGCAGCCAAGGGCAGGAGGGGCCATGCTCCAGACACCTTCCCCACTGCTCTCCACTGTGCTCAGGCAGAGCAGCTCCTGCAAAGGGATACAGGCAGAGCCAGGAGCTGGTGGATGGCGAAGAGCAATTTCACTTCCACTCAGCAAAACGAAGTGTCTCTTGAAAGCGCTAGTGACAGTCAGGAAGTTGGGCTGGGTGGTTTGTTTTGCATTTTAAGAAGCCTGCAGGGACACCGACAACCTGCAACAATAATTTTCAGAAAGGAGTTCAGAGAAACTCATGATTTTGAGCAACCATTTACCCTCCCTTGTCCTTGATTAAAAATTTGCCAAGAGGCTGCTTACAAGATGCACCAAAACAGGGAGTGACCACTACCCTAAATGCAAAGGAGGTTTGCTGCAATACATCCCCGTACATCACTCAGAGAACCCCACGCCAGTGCCTGAGGTTGGTTTTAAGAGCAAAAACATGACTTTCAAACTGACAGCCCCTGCACACAAAGCGCAACTGTGCGGTGACAAGAGAGCAGCCTGGGGCACAGGAGCTGCCTGACCTCTGCTACAGCTCTCAACGGCAGATTTTTATTGTTCACCACTTTCCCAAAGCACAGGCATGGAGAGAAAACCAACTAAGACACTTGGCTCAAAATGCAAACGCAGCTAGGGAGTCCCACCAGCACAGCAGGGAAAAGACAACTTGCCGGAGGGGACTGTGCCTCAGCATTGCCAGGCTTGGGGGAAGAAGGACCAGAACACGGGCCCTCCCTTCCCAGGGGCAACAGCAAGACATGCCAGAGGCCTGGATCACCAAGACAGGCTCACCCCAGAGAAAGCAGCTCCTAACACACAGTACTGCAGGCCCATCCTCTGCTCTGCATGGCTGAGCTAAAAACCTTCATTCTGCTTTCCAGGGTAGCCGAGGAAGACCCAGAACTACAGCTCTGCAGACAGTGAGAGCAGGTCTCCGGGGACCAGCCTGCAGCTGGAAAATAATATTCCCAAGGCCTGCAATGAGCATTGCTTGTCGGGGACACTGCTCAATCTCACCCTCAATCTCATGCACACAGCAAAGTATGGAGCCCTCCCAAACCACCCCACTCCAGAAAACCCAGACATACCACACTGGACATGGGCCCCATGGTCTGCTTGTGCCCTCCAGGAAACAGCTCCTGCCCTGAAATGCTGAGGACTTGCAGGTGCAAGGGTGGAGAAAAGGATAAGCACCATGGTGCAGCTCTGCTGCCCAGAGTCAGCAGACTGGCTTCTCCCAGCACCCTTGTGAGCCAAGAGCACAGATCCACATTGCTCCCCTATGGAACTGACCTGTCTCAGGGAGCCACACAACATCCTCATGCAGCTCTATGATCACAGGGCTCAGGGCTTGGCTCTCCCAAGTTCCTGCATCAATGTTAGAGGGCTCTGGGAGAGCTCTCCAGCACTAGCAGCTTCCTTGGATTTTTTAGTAGCCTCTGGACACATCAGACTGGCGTCCTGCAGGCTGTGTCTGCATGGTGGGTACACAAACCCCTTGGCCAACCAATTACCCACACACAGCAGATGACAAACCATGTTTCTCCAGACTGGTCCAAGCAGGGAGACAAGAGATGGTGGGAAAATGCTATACCCCAGCTCCTCAATAAAGAAGTGAAAACCCCAAAAGCATCCAGAAGCCGGGCTTTTCTGAAAAAAAAAAAAAAAACAGTGCCATGCCACCTGCCACCAGCACCTCCTGAGCCGTGCCCCGCGGCCAGCCTCACATGACAGTGGAGTGGATGCACATAGGAGGAGTGGCTGTAGTGACAGCCTTACAGCTTGTGTCCAACACACAGCTGAGCCCAGCAAATCCCAGCGCTCTGCAGCTCTCCTTTACAAACTCCATACACTGCGCAGGTACACGGGCATCAGTGAGAGCTCAGTGCCCATAGCCCCAGGAAAATAACACCCAGAGGGAGACAGCCCAGTGAGTATGGGGCTCCCAAACTCTCTGATGTCCACTAGCACAAGGACTGGCTCACACCAAGCCTTAGGGACCAAGGAGAGCTGTTCAAACATGAGCCCAAATTGCCCAGGGCCAGCCCCTCTGCTATTTCAGCACACATATTCCCGGCAGGAAGCAGGGACACCCAGCAGGATAAGCACCTCAGGATAAGACTTCACCCTAACTCTGCTCCGAATGAATTTACATCATTCCCCACTCTACCCTAGGTGGCAGGACTTCAGCAGGTCTGCAGACAACCTGGGAGAAAAGTGCTGTGACCTGAAGTCCGCCCTTACCTGCCAGCTGTTATTTCATTCCCCTAACAGGTCCATAAACCAAGGATAATTAAATCTCTCCTAAACTCTCTTCCATTAAAAATAAAAATCTATAGTCCCTATTTCATTAGCTGGCTCTGGGTTTTACAGCTTGATCAATTCCCCTCACAGGGCCCTGGTCCCGGACAGGCAGATGCAAACACACAGCTTCCACAGTGTGGATCAATGGGATTTGCAAAGTCTCCTACCCCATTCCTTGTTCCTCACTCACCAAAGGGAGCCACACAGCGCAGCAGGTAGGGACAGTGAGTTTCACTGCTCAGGGGAACACCACTGCCACGCATGGCTTCAGAGGTCGGAGTTAGCGCCTGGCAAGAACAGAGGCAGCAGCAACGCTCCCTTCTCCAGTGAAGAACACAGCCACAACCCTAAAGGCAAAGCAGCTCAGCATGCCAGCAGGGTGACATCTCCCTGTTTGCTCCACGGTGAAGAGGGACAAGGCTCAGCTCCCACAGCTGACAACTGGAGTCAGAGCCCACCATAAGCACCAGCTGGGAACCAAGAGCAGCCACCACCTCTCTGACCTCCCTGCACACAAAGCGGAAGAGGCTCGTCACTGAGACCCAGGCACACAGGCTCAGTGTTTCCTGCCCTTCCCAGCCCTCTGCTGCTGCCCTGCCACACAACAACTTTCCCTTGCCAGCCTGCCAGGCCAGTAGGCTCCAGATGGCTCTTGCCACCCCTGCAAGCCTCTCCCTCCATTGCAGCAGGAGCTTCCAGAGCCTGGCAGCAGATGAAGGGACCACAGCAGCAGCCAGAGCTGCACCAAGAGCATCCAGGCAAAGCCCACAGAGTGGACATCAGAGTGTTGGGCAGCCCTTGGCCTGAGCCAGCACCCAGGTGCCCCCGCCATCTATCACATCATTTCCCTCTGTTCCAGGTGCATATCTCTTCCTCCCTCCCACCTCTGCTCAGCCAGAAAGCAGCAAGTTGCCACAGTCCAACTCCTGTCAGTGCCAGGACAGACCACGGTGGCAGCTGCAGAGGGAAGGTCCAGCAACTTCAGCTCCAGTGAGCTCTGCCCTGGCCACACAATGCCAGTGGTGGACAGACCACACCACCAAATCCTGATCTGTACTTGAACCAGCTGGTACTTGCCAGGGGATATCAGGACAGATTTCTGGGACACAAAACAGCCACTGCTTGGAGAGTGCCCAGCTCCAAGCAAGGCTAGAGGAACAAAGCTTTGCCATCCCACCGAGACTCCCTGCATGGCTGCATGCAGGGAGGTGGCACTGGAGCCTCCCAAACACACACAGGTGCCTCCTGCCTCACCTCCCATGCCAACACCTGCCCTGTCTCCACTGGCACCGTGTCCCAATGTGGGGGGGGATGGAGAGGGCGACAGTTCACCTGCTAAACCTAACCCACTGCTCAAGGTGTGTGACACCACCTGCCAAGCCCCAGAGCAGACACCCAAAGGTGACAAACAAAGGCGCCCAGCAGGCACTCCGCATTAGCAGTATTTTTAGACACCACTATGGAGCCGGCCTTATTATTTTCATTGCAACGTGCATAATTACCCACCATGCACCGCAGTGACATCAGACGCAGCCGGCTCTCCTCCGACAGCTGCTCCTCCTCCCGGGGCTCCTGCCTGGCCCCGGGGACCCACCTGCCCCGCCGGGCTCTGCCCTGCGCATCTCCCCGGGGCACAAGACCCCGCCTCGAGGAGGGCCTCGAGGTCCTGAGGCGTCAGAGCTGACATGGGTGCAGGTGACAGAGGGACAGGGCAAGGCACTGGCACAGGACAGCAAGAAGGCAAGCGCAGGGATGATCTCTGGAGCTGCAGGCACACACAGCCGGTTGTGCTGGAGCATAGGGCCAGTGTGGAACTAGTGGACAAGGTACCAGCACAAATCAGAGACGTGCTCCTTGGAAGAGGGGCTGTCCCCGGACGGAGGAACAGCACCTGCCTAGTCGCAGAGCTCAACTCTTGCCCGGGAGAGCAAACCCTGGAGTGCATCCAGCTGCCCACAACGCGGTCCCACACGTCCTCCATGGTACAGAGATGCCACGGGCCCCACACACAACCCACGCTGCAGATGAGTACAGATCCTGCCGAGCCGGTGGCACGGCTTGTGCCACTGCCACCACCCCGGGTGCCACTACCCCCACCCCGTCACTTCGGGTTCATTTGTTTCCTTCCTCCTCCCCAGGGACAACTTTACGAAGAGTTTCACCACTTCCTCTCCCGTCCCCTGTCCCACACCGGGGCTTGCCCCGAACTGGCACAGTTCACCGGGTCCGGGGGAACGGCAAACGGGACCCCGCGAGGCGCCAAGCAGGACGAAGACAACAGCATCAGCATCAGCCCCTCACTCCCGCCCGGCTGGGGTCGTGGGAGACCCCAAGAAGGGGCTCCGGCCGGGCCAGGCTCGGACAGCCCCCACGGGCACGGGCAGAAGCGCTCCGGCTCCCTCCCCGCTGCCCCCCTTGTCCCCGCGGGGCTCCCCCAGCAGCGGGGGCTCCTCCCACCGCCCTGCGGCTGCACCGGGCCTGGCTGCGCTTTACGGCCGATTCCCCGAACCCCAATGCTCCGGCAGCCGCCACCCCCGCCCGCTCCGGCCATCCATTCCCTCCGCGCACCAGGCCCGGCCCGGCCGCCCCCGCCGAACCGGGCCGCGCTCGCTCCTCCGCCCGTCGCACCGGGCCCCGCGGCCCTGCATCCGCCCCATCGCTCTGGGCCCTGCCGGCCTCCCACCCCGTCCCGCTGCCCGGGGCTGCCCTCCCCCTTCCCCCAGCCCCGGGCCCTGCCCGCCGCCTCCCCCTTGTGCCCGGCCCTGCCCCGCACATCCCGGGCCTGCGGCAGCCGCCGCGCCCCGTACCTCCGGGAGGCGCGCCCCCGGCGCTCGGTGCCGTGCCCCGGCGCTGCCCGCCGCTCAGCTCGCTCGCATGGCGCGGCGGCCGGGCCCGCCCGGCTCCGTGTCCGTCCCGGTGCCGGTGCCAGTCCCGGTGCCGCTCCCGCTCCGGCCTCAGCCCCGCCTCATGGCGCCCCCGCACCCGCCGCGCCGATGGAACTGGCCGCGCCGCGCTGCCCTCCCCCCCCACCGCGCGGCGCCGATGGGCGCGCCCGCCGCCTCCTGCCGTAATGAGCTCAAGAACGGCGCCGCTAAAGTGCACGGCGGAGCTCTTCGACCGTAATGCTCCGAGTGGCAGCGCAACCACCGCCAGCCGAGACTGAGTTTGGGAAGATCACAGGAATTAGAGAATCACAGAATCAATTAGGTTGGAAAAGATCTCTGAGATCATGCAGATCAACCTATCACCCAACACCACCATGTCAACTAGACCGTGGCACTAAGTGCCACATCCAGTCTTTCCTTAAACACCTCCAGGGACGGTGACTCCACCACCTCCCTGGGCAGCCCATTCCAATGCCTGGCAAACCTTTCCGTGAAGAAATTCCTCCTGATGTCCAACCTAAACCTTCACTGGTTGCCAGGGGGAAGAGGTAGACTCCCACCTGGCTACAACCTCCTTTCGGGAAGCTGTGGATGTCTCAGAACAGCCCTGGGAGGTGTGGAAATGCCCCAGGACAGGCAGGGGCAATTTGCAGAGTGGATCCAGCACCAGCCCCAGGAATGTCTGGGGAGGGACCCTGGGGGACTCCCGGGATGACTCCAGGCAGCTCATGGGGTGTCTGGGACGATGTCCTGGAGCAGCCTTTGCAGGAGATGGGGTGGTCCTCGACCAGCTCAGGAGAGGTTTGCTATGGGGTGGTCACAGTCTGTCCTCTGTAGCCCCTTCCCTGGGGGTTCTCTGACACCGGTGTAGGGTGAGATGGGAACCTCAGAGCAAGCTGAGTGTCTGGGGAGACTCCAGAGTTTCTCCAGTATCCAGGCCCTGCGGGTTCCCCAGGGAATACGGCCACGGATGCGGGGGGTCCAACAGACTGGCCATGCCCCCCCACCGCCACCTCCCAGCCCTTTTCTGCCTGAGCAGAGCTGGACAATCCACCCTTGTCCCTAGCGGGGAAGTAGGTCAGGGAGGCTGGGCCAAGCCCCTGGGGAGGGGAGTAGGTGGCAGGGGGTGCAGAGGGGCCCCAGGCATCCGCCCCAGTGGCCACACCACAAGGTTGGTGCCCACCCCCTGTCCTGGTAGGACCCCAGTGTCCCCAGCCCAGGGGATGCAGGGCATTTCCCTAACCCCTCTTTGGTCTCCTGGGGTGGTTTGGAATCCATTTGCATCCCTGCAGGCTCCACACTCCTTCTGGGAGCTGGGGTCCCATGGATGCAGATTAGGGTGGCTGAATCCTGAGGGACGGCACCCAGTATGGATACCTGAGGACCTGGTTTTGGGGACTGAGCCTGGACCTGAGCTGGGTGGGAGCTGTGGGATAAGCACAAGGAATGTGGAAGACAGGAGAAGGATTTCTTACCCTTTCGTTTCAGTTAATGATTGATGAATATGTTTACTGCAGGAGGCAAAGGTCTGGCTCTGTCAAGATGCAAATGCAGAGACAGCATCCCCAGGGACACAGCCACAGGTAAGGGATGTCAGCCCCTATCCCAGCCCCCACAGGCACCTTACTCCATGGTGGGGGAGGTGGGGGGTCTCTGTCATCTGTGGAGCTGCCCATAGGCCCTGGCACAAGGAGAGAGACACTGTGGCATGCCATGGGTTGCTCTTGGACTCCATGTACTGCTTGGGGAGGCCCTGCGGGGCACAAGCAATGGAGCTTCCAGCCATGCCCAGAACAGGCTCCCAGGTTCCCCCAGGCACACCTACAGTCTCCTCTACCTGGAGGTCAACCCTGTCCTCTCATGCCATGTCCTCAGGTAGCCCATGACCAGGAGTGAAGTATGGAGCCTGGTGTTTGTTTGCTCACCAATCCAGCTCAGCAGAGGGGACAGTCCCCACCAGCACCTCTCCTGCCCTGGTGGCTGCTCCCTGGGAGGGAGTTGGGAGGCAGGGCTTGGTCTCTCAGGTGCTCATTCCCTGGTGTGTGCCCACAGGCATCCTGGCAGGATGGCATGGAGCTCTTTGGTGCTGCTTCCCTTTCTCCTGGCAATAGGTAAGAACTCTTCTTGGCATCTCGTATGGGAAGGTGGGGGTGTTGGAGCTGCTTTCAACTCCCAATACTCTTTCTCAATTTCCTGGGGGAAGCTGCCACCCCAAAACATCTGCCTACCCCACTGGAAAGCCAGGGCAGGGCAGAGCTAGACAGTAGGGAAAGCATGGGGGCTGCAGCTGGAAGAGAAGGGTGGTCTGGAGGTGTGGGATGAGCACAAGGACAAGAGGGATGGGTGTTCCCCTGCCTCCCATGGAGACCCAAACCATGGCTGGGAGCTGGGACTGGAGCTGAGGAGGTGCTGCCAGACATGGGGCTGCCAGCAGAGCCTGGCACAGTGATGGTGCTCAGCTCCTCTTCCCTGTAGTTTCAGGCAACACAGTCCCCATCTTCAACATGACCATCGTCCAAGTGCCTGAGGACCTGCAGCTGGGTGAGTAGGGCGGTCTCGAGAAGGGCCTGGGGTGTCAGAGCACTGCTCTTCTCAGGCAGGGGCTGACACCGCCTGTGTCGCCAGGCCAGTTTGCTTTCCAGCTGGTGGCTTATGACCTAGACAACGACCCTCTCACCTACCAAATTGGAGGGGCAGATGCCTTCTACTTCTCTGTCAACTCCAGCTCAGGCAGAGTGACACTGAGGAACTCCCTGGACCGTGAGGTGTGGGCAGAGGATGGGGTCAGATGTCTCTGCTTGAGTGGGGGTATGGGGATGGAGGGCAGAGCCTGTGGGTCACTCCCTGGCCCCAAAACCCAGCTTCTGGAGGGAGAGTTGTCCTCACACAGGTTGGGGCTCCGCCCTACACAGAGGTTGGGGGTCAACTGCCCAAGCACTGACCTCCACCTTGACCCTGACCGAGTCATGGCTTGTGTCCCCTCAGGTCCAGGCCAGGCTCACCATCACCGCCATAGTGTCTGATGGTGTAAATGATCCGGTGAGTGCTGGGGCAATGGTGGGGTGGCTGCAGCAGTAAGGGAGTCCCCATGGACAGGTCCATGGACGAGGCTCAGTGGGAAGGCAATTGGAAGCGGGTGTGTGATGCTGGCTGCCTGGCCAGGGTGGGCATGGGGTGCCAGAACTGCACCCAGCTATGCTGGCCACCATCTCCCACACACCCGTCCTGTGCCCTCTCTGACTCCTGGTAGGTCTCCCGAAAAATTACCATCATCGTGGAGGACCGTAACGACAACGCCCCAGTCTTCCAAAACCTGCCGTATATTGCCAACATTGCTGAGGTACCTTTCTGGGGCCTCCCAGCCCCCACAGTCAGCAGGGCAGGGGTGCTGGGTGGCTCCTGTGCCATAGGTGTGCCAGCAGTAGGACAACAGGCTGGGAACTCTGTGACCCCACACCTGGGTGTGTGGTGACAGTGTGTCTGGGCAAGGGTCATCAATGGTGCAGCCAGTACCTGGGAAGACTCTGTGCCAGGGCAGTTCCCAATGGGGAATTGCCACCTGAGACGCTGGAATGAGACTGGGACTCTGCCCTTGCAATGAGTTCCTGTTCAGGGTGTGCCCAAGCTACCTGTCAGCCCAGGAAAGCGTGGTTCTGGATCAAAGTATAGATGGGGTGTGGGGCTGAGTCTGACCCCGATCTAGCAAATCCAGGGCTGGGGTGTAGCCTCTTCTACCAAGGGGCCCCAGGGAGGGTAGCAAGGGGGTCTAGCCTCTGCCCAGCCTGAGCAAGGCCAGCAGCTCATCCCTGCGTGTGCCATGGTACCAGGCAGTACCTGCAGCCCTGCAGGGCCAGAACATCTCAGGGCAGGGCTGGCAGGGTCCAGGCTCAGCATCACCTCCTTCTCTGCCACCACCACCCCTTTGTGTGCCCAGAACACAAGTCCACACAGCATCTTCTACACTGTGTTTGCCGTTGACATCGATACTGGGAACGCCTCCAAAGTCAGCTACAGCATCGAGGAGGTGAGCACAGAGCACTGGGGAGTAGGTCATACCATACATAAACCCCACCCCTGGGCCATCCCTGTGGTGCTGAGGTGCTGGGGGACACATCCAGGACAGACCCATATCTCTGGAGGTGCAGGGAGGTTTTGGATCAGGACCCACTGGAAAATGGGTGCAAGGCGCTGAACAGTTTCAGGCCGGGGATGAACCAGGTGGTCAGGGGTCCCCATGGGCCAAGCCTGGCAGAAGGATGGGGATTGAGCCCCCATCTCTGCTGGGACACCTCTGCCCCCTGCCTTGGTGACACAGGGTGATATCTCCTGCTCAGGTGACCCCAGACAACATGAAGAATCTCCAGCTCTTCTACATCCTGCCCAATGGGAGTGTGGTGCTCAATGGTTCCCTGGACTATGCCAAGAACACTTTCTACCAGATCAAGATCCTTGCCAAAGTGGGGACCATCAGGGCTGGGGGTGCAGGGCTGCCAGATAAGGGGGCTGTGGGACTGACAGGTGCTCTGCTCATCAGGATGGCGGGGGATGGTTGAACAACAACTGGATTGTCCAGAACAGCTCTACTTACCTGTCTGTGATCGTTGAGGACATGCCCAACCTGGACCCACGGTTCCTCAATGAGCCCTACTCGGGTTCTGTGCCTGAGAACTGCGACCTGGTCAGTCTGCCTGCCCCAGTGTCCCCTGCCCCCGGCCCTCCCTAGGGGCTCTTGAAGTGTCTGGGCCACCAGGCCTGTGGGCAGCTGGAGATGTCATAGGTCCTGCCCTGATGGCCATGTCCCCACAGGGCACCAGTGTGCTGACTGTCACCGCCATAGACCAAGACACGGGCGTGAATGATAAAATCTTCTACATCATCACCAGTGAGTGATGGGGCAGAATGGGTCAGGCAGGGGATGACACAGTGGGATGAGCAGGAGGGGCAGTCAGGGAGCAAGGGGTACCCTGGAAACTGGTTCTGGGCACCCAGGGTCTGCCAGCCTGACCTACTGGCAGAGAGAGGGCCAGGCCTGCCTTTCCCAGTGGCTGCCACTGATTCCTGCTGTCTCCTTGTCCTAGATGCCAATGTTCCTTTTGTTATCAATGATACAACGGGCATCATCACTGTGAGTGAGCCCCTGGACCGTGAGCAGCTGCCGAGTGAGCAAGTGCAGCTGGAAGTCACAGTGAGTAGGAGGTAGCAAGGAGAACCCCATCCTCTTCCTCTCCCTGGGCCCCTCCAACCTGCTCTCTCCTCCTGCCCAGGCACATGAGGAGCACCTGGATATCCATGGCAATGTGGCCCAGACAAGCACCCTGGTGACAATCACAGTGACTGATGTCAATGACAACAAGCCCCATTTCTACAACTGCTCCCTGCCCACCTGCAACTTCTCTGCCAGTCCTCAGAACAACTTCACGGGCAGCATCATAGAGCACTCCTCCACCAGACTGCCTGTGTCCAACCTCAACATTGCTGCCCACGACCCAGATAAGGTAGACGCCTGTCCATGGTGCTGGGTTGTGGTGCCAGTGTCCGTCCTGGCTGCACCACTCACCCTTGCTCTTGTCCCTCCCTGGCAGGGCATCAACAGCAGTTTTGAGCTGAGCCTGCAGGGTCCAAATGCCAACGCCTTCTCTGTGTTCCCCACAACAATTGCGGGCACAGGGGAAGTCCAGATCCTGGTGCAAAACTCAACCTTAGTGGACTACGAGATAAGCCATGTCATGGTGGTGCAGGTGGGACTTGTTGGGCTGGCCTGCTCTGTGGAGGCAGTTCCTGCTCCCTGCATGCAGTGGGGACACAGCCCTTCTCTTGCAGAGTTCAGGAGCTAAAGCAGAACAGGGCTCTGCCCTGGCAGTTTGTTTGGTGCAGGGGAGCTGTGCTGGAGTGTGACAGGTCTCTCTAATGTTTGGGGACTCACATGAGACACAGTCCCTTTTCTATCCTGCAGATCATTGCTAATGACACAGGGAATCCTACAGACTGCTGCTCCACAGCCACCGTGACCATCGACCTCATCGACAGCAATGACCACATCCCTGAGTTCCCCCAGAGCACCTACAACCTGAGTGTGATGGAGAATAGCCCCAATGGCACCATCATCTCCCCAAACATCACGGTCAGGCACTGAGCATGGGGTGGGCACACCTAATATCCCCAAGCAGGGCACTAGGCACACCTAGCACTTCTAATACAGCTTGTGCTGAGGGCACTGATATCTTCATACACACAGGAAGGACTCAGGGCCAGTGGTTACTCAAGGATGGGACCCCTTGCCTACCAGGGCCATATTTTTGGGGTGCTCACTGCTAACAGCCACTGCCCCAGACTCATCACTGCTCTGAGGGCTGAAACAGATTGACCAGATGGCTCCTTCTTTCCTATAGGCTTATGATCCAGACAGCGGTGTTCTGGGCCAGATCACCTACCAGCTGCTCCCAGAGACCATGTACGTAAGGGCAAAGCCAGCCACAACCAGGGCATCATCCTGGAGAGTGGGCTCCAGGCCTGAGGGCTCTGTTTATGCCACAGCCTTACAACCTTCATGGTGAATGCCACAACCGGGGCACTGCTGGTGTACGACGGGAGCTTGCTGGATCGGGAGACTCGCTCCATCTACTACGCCAACCTCCAGGCTAAGGATGGGGGCAACCAGGTGGGCACCACGGTGCTGGAGATCACCGTGCTGGATGCCAACGACAATGCACCCATCATCATTGGCTCCTACTTCATCTCAGTGGACGAGGGGCAGAATGTTAGTATTCAGATCCAGGTATGTACCAACAGAGGTGGGGGGGTTTGACAGGGCTGTCAGAGAGGAGGGACTGTCCCCAGGGTGCCTGACAGCCCTGTTCCAAATGCTGACCTTTTTCAGGCTATTGACAATGATGAGCCTGGGAGCCCCAACAGCAAATTGGGCTTCAAGATCTTGCAAGGACCGTTCAGCAACAACTTTACCATCAATGCAGACACAGGTGAGATGCACAGCATCGAGCCACTGGACTGCGAAGCCTTGGAAGATGAGCGTGGACAGATGGTGGTGGCAGTGATGGTGTATGACCACGGCGAGCCACCTCTGAACACCACGGTGAACGTCACCATCACCGTGGGGGTGAGCCCTAGGCACAAGCAGGGACAGGCTGGGGCAGGCTGGGGCTTGGAACTGGGATGGATGGGTAGGGCGGGGATGTGGAATCCCTGGCTGTGGCAGAGGTGTCTCCAGGCTTTCTGTGGGGGCAGAGTGAATAGTTGATGCAGGGAGTCAGGAGAGGGCTTGTGTAGCTCCTGCCTGTGGGCAGGCAGGTGCCCACACTCCTGTCCCCAGCTGGCTGTGGGGAATCCTGTTTCCTGGAAGGGCTACAGCCATGGGTTTTGTCTCCTGCAGGACCTGAATGACAACATTCCCGTGTTCCTCAACCAGTCATATGAGTTCTCAGTCTTTGAAAATTCTCCAGGTAGAAGTTGCATGGCCAGGCTTGTGGGACCAGCAGTGGCCCTGAGTAAGTGCCCACTGCTCAGTCAGTGTCTGTCTCCAACTGCAGGGTCCTTCGTGGGTGAGGTGAAGGCCACAGATGCCGACCGGACAGAGATCAACTCCCGCATTTCATTCCAATTTGAAAGAGGCAGTGGCTCCAGCAACTTCTTAATCCGCTCCTCCCGCCTGGGGCCAGGGAACTACAGTGGACAGCTGTCTGTAGACCCTGACGTGTACCTGGACTATGACACGCTGCAGCAGAAATTTTACACCCTGACAGTGCTGGCAGAGAACACAGCTGCAGACAACCCAGGGGACAAGGCCAACGTCTCAGTGATAGTCCACGTCCTAGACGTCAATGACGAGCCCCCCACCATCCTGCCAGGCTCACTGCAGGACGTGTCAGTGGCTGAGAATGGGACACAGCAGGGTCTGATTCACACGCTGAACGCCTTCGACCCTGACACCAACCACTCACTAGTCTTCGAGGAGCTGGCTGTTGCCTGCTTTAAGGGGGACAGCAGCGCTGAGGACGTGTGCTGGGACTGGTTTGTGCTGGCACCCAATGGCTCAGTGCTCGTGAACAGCTCGGACATCGACTACGAGGTGTGTGACAGGGTCCTGCTCACACTGAGGGTGGAGGACCTGTTCACTGAGAAGGGCAGCCGCTACAGCCAGAACGGTATGGCCCCCACTGCCCGCTCCTTCCACTACCTCTGGACATGGCAGGTGCTGGGACCTGCCTCTCCCACCTCCCACAAGAGGCTGTGGGCAGCAGGGTGGGAGCTGAGTGGTTTGGCTCAGGAGGGAGGGTGTCCCCAGCTCTTTTGACCCGAGCCTTTTGGGAGTACAGGGCTCCCACAGGAAGCAGAGGATGGTGCTGCAGGGCTGCTCTGTTGGTGATCAGAGCTCTGCTTTTGGGACATTTGCAGAAACCCTGAGGATCATCATAATTGATGTGAATGACAATGCGCCAGTCTTCGAGGCCATCTCAGAGACTTTTGGTGAGCAGATGGGGTTGGCACATCATATGGGCTCCTCAATGCACCCCCACATGCCCTGTCACATTCACCAGCAGTGAGGATCTTCCCTGGGCCCAGGGCAGAGCTGAGCAGTGCGGGGGCCAGGCTGGGGTTACTCAGGGCTTTCCATGAAGGCTGTGAGGCCAAAGGCAGCAGTGGGTGCTTGGAAACCTGGGGCTGTGTGGGCATGGGGTCTGCAGCAAGTCTGGCTGCTCACCAGCATGACTGCACCATCCATCTGTCTGTTCCTGGCAGTGGTTGTCCCCGAAGTCTCTCCTGTGGACCTGCAAGTGGCTACTGTGAAGGTGAGGAGCTGCCTGCCTGTATCTGTCAGTCTTGTTCACTTGTCCCCATCATGGACAGGCAGGGGCCATTCCCACCCATGTTCCTGCCATGCCCTGTCTCTGCAGGCCACAGATGCTGACTCAGGGCTGGGGGGAGCCATCACCTTCTCCATCATCAGAGTGGTGCTTGTGGAGGACAACGGGGTCAGTCGGCCGTACGAGAACCTCTTCAGGGTGTCCACAACGCTCGACAAGGGCACCTACATCGGGAGTATCCAGTGAGGCCATGGGTCTGGGCCAGGGTGGGGGGATGCAGCTCAGATCCTGCCTGCTGCAGGACCAGCATGGGCTGGAAAGGGGACAAAGCCTTTCTGGAGTCCTGCCTCGGCATGGAGGCAGGATTGGAGCTTGAGGGATGGCAGGGAGCATCCTGTGCAGTGCAGTGGGATTGCTGATGTCACTGTCCTCACAGGGTGGCCAGCAACCTTGATGAATCACTGAAAGGGCAGTACCAGGTGACGGTGGAGGCTAAGGATGGTGAGGAACCAGTGCACAGAGCACAGACTGTGCTGAATGTGAGTGTTACTCCCCACCCCCATACCAGGACACCACGACCCAGCCCAGGTCTGCTCACCCCTGCTCCTCACACACAGATCTTCACGGTGGATCAGAGCTACCGCGTTCGGCTCCAGTTTGTGTCAACGGTGGAAGAAGTCCAGAGTAACTCCGAAACTATTAAATTGTAAGGGGTGCTGGGCTGGGGGTGTATGGCTGGACCCACCAGCTGTGTCTCTCAGCTTCATGGACTGTGAACAGGGTGGGCCAGGCAAGTCCCCACCAGAGGAGGGGGCTTCAGGAGGCCCATCTGCTTCCTGTGCCCACGAGCAGAACAGCAGGATATCCAGCCCAGCTTCCCCCCTCTCCCTTGCTCCTAGGGCCCTGACCACTGTGACCAAGACAGCAGTCTACGTGGTGGCCATCCGAGGCATAGAGGACACCCGTGACACTCGGTGAGTGGTGGTGGGGAAGGGGACATGGTGGTGGCATCAAGGGTGTCACCCTGGGGCAGGGCACATCATCACATTCCCCCCATCTCTCTGATTCTGCAGTGTGGATGCCAAGTCAGTGATGGAGGCCTACTTTGTGTACAGCAATGGCACTGCACTGGATGTCAATGACCTGAGCATGTGAGTGCTAGGGCTATGCACGGGCACTGCCACGTGCTGGAACCAACCCAGCTGCTCACACCTTTGCTTTCCTTGGCAGACTCATCCAGTCTGATCCGGTGGGCTTGGCTGAGCTGGTGAAACTGGGCCTGGCTGTCATTGTGAGTAGGGCCAGGCAAGGAGCACGGGGAGAGGGCAACAACCCCTTTGGGGCTGGCTGGGGGAGTTCTACTGGCTGGAACTGTGCCCTCACCCCTGCTCTGTGCCAGGGCCCCGGGGAGGTGACAAAGCCTACCAAGGAGATAGAGCTGATTGGCATTATCGCAGGATTGGCAGCATTCCTGCTCATCTTCATACTCGTCATGACCCTGGTTTTGGTACTCACCACCAAGAGGTACCTCACTGCCTGCACCCCCTCCTATCACCACTCCTACCCTCACCCCAGACCCATCCCCATCCTCCAACCTGCTTCTGCCCACCCCATCCCACAGTCCAGGTCCTCCCTGCCCCTCTCACCCACCCCATCCCTGGGCTTTACAGCTACAAGAGGAAGCTGAGTGCCATGAAGGCTCTGAAAGTGGCCACAACATTCAACCCTGCCACAGCACAACAGGGAGCTGGCATCCCCGGGACCAACCAGTACAATGCTGAGGGGTGAGTGAGGTGCTTCCTGCAGCAGATGGGAAGAGACCAGGTTTGTCCACACATCCAGGGGCTGCAGCACCCCATGGGGCAGCACTTACCTGCTACCCATCCCTGACCAGGGCCAACCCCATGCTGAACCACCCGCTTGATCCCTCCCATGACCTGGGCTTCCACGAGGACTCCATCTCTGTGACCAGGTGAGCTCTGCGGGCAGGTCCCAAATGTCACAGGTTGTCACCTCATACCTCACTTCTCCAGTGCCTGGGTCCTTTATTACCTCCCACCCTCCATTCTCGACAGCATGAATTCCCTGGATGAAAATACAGTAAATGCACCAGCAGATGACAACTTTGAGGTCGAGGTAAGTGTGCAGAGAGCTGCCAGTGCTTAGCAGCTGAGAATCCTGACAGAGCACCCTGCATCCTTTTCTCTCTGCTGTGGTCCTCAGGGCCTCAGGGACCCCTTCTGTCCTTTACTCTGCAGCCTTCCACAGCCCTCAGCTTCTGGGAAGGACGGGAGTCCCTGCCCTTTACTCTGTCCCCATCCCTTCTGACAACGCTCTCCTCCTGCAGCAGGTCAAAATGCGGAAAACAGACCCCACTGACAAGGAGGTGCTGGTGGCTGCCCTGAACCTGAAGGAGCCCACCAAAACAGCGTACCTCAACACCACCTTCACCACCACGGACTTGTGAGCGGGCTCACAGGGTGCAGCGGGGCCGGAGCAGGACTCGGGCAGCTGCTTTGGTGTTGGTATGTTCAGTGTCTGGCAATAAAAGTGTTCCACGGGGGTCATGGTGTCCTGTGGCCATCAGTCCATCTGCCTAGGGGTTTCAGTCGGCTTGGAGTCATCTCTCCCAGCATGAAGTGCTGGTTTTGGGCCAGCTAATGCCAGAGGGGTGGTGCCACTGTGGGGCTCAACCTGGCTTCTTGTCTCCAGGACCCTCTCTGCCCCGGGGGAGGGAGGTGCAGGCAGCCCCACAAAGAGGTTTGTGCAAGGTTTTATTACCCAACATCCACATTGACAGATTGATCCTCCCGCCCCTTCCTCCCCCACCCCACCCCAAAAGAAATGAAGAGGAAAAAAAGAAGAAAATAGGTGATGAAGCTGCAGCGCTGTGTGCCACAGCTTGGCAGTGCGGAGCTGGAGGTGAGCACATTCTGGGGCAGGGTGGCAAGGAGATGCCCCAGGGCTCCTGGTCTTTCTGACATGGCCATGGCACTGGTCCCACAGCCCAAGGCACTGAGCAGATCCAGGTCCTGGCGAGTGCCACGGCACAGAGTGGGCACTTGCCATGGCCCTGGCTGCCAGCTGGCACTTCAGCAAGCCCTTTGCAGCCCCACAGGGACAAAACAAGCCCAGGATGTACAGTATGGTTTCAGGTGGGCAAGACTTTATCCTTGATGAGGGAAAACAGCTGCAGTGGTGACTCTGGCACCTTTAGCCCACCTGTACTTCTGCCCAGAGAGGATGGTGCAGCTCTCCAAGCACCCCTTCCTTGCAGCCTCCTGCCCATCAGATGCTGGACACCCTTGCTGTCTGTGGCACTGTGGGGCTGGTCCTCTGTATGGGGCCAGGCTGGGGCGGTCCAAGATCCACATCTTGGCAGGACACCGAGGTGCTGCCAGCCATAGGGATGTTGGCTTGACCACAGGGATATTCATCCCCCTGCAGACTGACCCTTCACTCCCAATGCTCCTCAGCCTAGCAGAGCACAGGCAACGTAGGAACAGCATTTGAAAAGATTGTCTCAGCCCCACAGGCCACCATGGAGGAGGCGGCTCCAGGCAGGATGCTCATGGCTGAAAGTGTCTCTTAAAAAGCTCCAAAAATGCAAACACAGTTCAATAAAAGCTCCCCTCCCGCCCACCCTGTAAAACCCCAGCTGTAAAAAGTGGCGGTGTTTTGCAGTCATTGCGTCCCCAGCTACCATCGGAGTGGAGAAGCCAGCAGGGCCAGTGGGACACATGCCCATGTCCCTAGCACACAGGGCCTTTCCAGCACCACTGGGGCAGCTGGACAGGCCTGGAAGCAGGGCAAGATTCATGCCTACCACCAGCCGTGGCAAGGATGTGCTGCTTCCAGGCAGGTCAAGCTGGGGGCCATGGGGACAGACTCCCCAAGCACCTCCAGCCATGGTGACAGGGATTAGCAGCTCTCCATCACACACGTGGTTGGCCCCTGTGTCTCTAATTTGAAATCTGTCCTGGTGTCCTGTGTGGCCACATCCTCCCAGCTCCAGGGCACCCACAACACAGCAGTGGGGCAGAGACAGCAGGGCAGGTGGGGGGACTGGTGCCTGCCATGGGCATCTGTGGGGACCCACACATGCACAGCCACAGGCTTGTTGGGAGTGTGGCCAAGCCCTGGATGGCAAAACAATGGCAGGGCGATGCACCAGTGTTTCTCCAGTGTGCGAAGTGATGCTGCTGCTTGGGGTGCCAGAGTTCAAGGTAGCCAGCAGCACCCACCCTGAGCCATCTTCAGACCTGTGCCACGGGCAGGAGATGCACAGGAGCAGCTGCCTCCATCTGGAAGGAGCCACGTGCTTCCTCGTGCTGAAAAAAGCCACCAAGCACAGAGACAGGGCACCAGTCTCATGTCCCAGGGCACCTCCATGAGGCTACACTCATGGGGGAACCCCAGGCTGACAGGGAGGACCCCAGCAAAGGAGATACCTTGTCCCAGTGTGCAGTGCTCCATCACCACCACAGCCCTGCACACTGGCACCGGGTGTCTCAGGACGCCAGGGCAGGGACCCAACCCCACTTTCTCTGAGAAGCCCCGAGGCACCCCCACCCTGCCAGCCTAGGCAGCAACTCACTCCATGGCAGGGCCGGTGCGGGAGCAGCACCGGGGCCGCCGGACGTTCTGCAGCAGAGCCCGAAAGACACTGGGCTGCCTCTTGGCCTCACCTTTGCGGGCCCCTCCCTTGACAGAGCCAGTGCGGGTGGCCTGCGGGGTCACCACCACCTGCCGCCCGTGTTCCTCAATCTGTTTCTCCAGGTGCTTTTGGATGGCCATGCCCAGGACCTCCACCTCCATGGAGGCCCCATACACCTCCCACGTCATCCCCTTCTCATCCCAGCTCACCTCCCGGATGGGCTCCGGAGGCTCCTCCTCCACCACCTCCGGCACCGTCCCTTTCACCTGCACCTCAGGATACGAGGTCTGTGGGGACTTGGCCACTGGTGTCATCGGCCCAGTGGCCACTGAGCGAGTCTCTACAGGCATGGACACCTGCATCTCCGCATCCTTCTTGGAGGGCTCGAGGCGTGGGGCTGCAGAGGACGTCTCTCTCTTGGGGAAGGTGAAGGCAGCAGCCCCACATGGGGGGCTCATGGGGCTTAAGGCCACCGACACCAGGGACACACGGTTGTCCACTTGCGTCCCCATGTCTTGTGTCCCAGCATCCTGGGGTGGGGTCACTTCAAAGGAGTAGGATTCACAGAGCTGCTTGGCTGTTGGGGGCCGCTGGCTGCTCCCACCACTCACATCCAGGGATGAGCTCCCCTCGGCTTTGCCCTGGTCCAGAGCAGTGGAGCTTGGTCCTGCCTCGCTTCGACCCCCAATCCCTGCAGTGCTGGTGCTGGGAGGGTCTGCTGTGCCTCTCTGGGGGTGCTTGGGAGCCTCACTGCTCTTTGTCTGGGGAGCAGCATCCAGGGATGTCCCTTTGCTGTCCTGGGGCTGCTCCTGGCTTGGAAGCTCAGCTGTCCCGGTGCTTGCAGTGGGCTCCACGAATGCCACATGTTTAGCAAGAGCCTGAGTGCTCCCCATGTCCTTGCTGGTTGCCTGAAGGCAAGGATCGGGCACAGGGGAAGTGGGGGCTCCATCCTCCTTCTGGGTGTTGGGGACCCCCATCCCTGTGGGACCACAGGCAAGGGCAGCAGCGCTTGGTCCTCCGCAGCTCCCTGTTGCTACTGACACACTCTGCTCTGTGCTGGTGTCCTGGAGAAGTGTGCCAGGAGCTGGTCCTGCTGGTGATGGCACCTTCTTCTCTGCCACTGAGCTGGCCTTCGTGCCCTGAGACTCTGCCTCAGCCACACAGCAGGTCCTCATGGCACAGGCTCCCACAGCACAGCCGGAGCCGGGCAGGCACTCGCCTGTGGCTGGGCAGCCAGGGGAGCTGGCACTGGGCTCGCAGGCGTCCTCAGCCCCGGCCTGGCAGCTCAGCACCTGCAGCCCCTCGGGCTCCTTAGCGCTGCCCATGCCCAGGAAAGGCTTCTCCCATGCTAGTCCCGCCACGGGTCTGCAAGAGAGAGGATGGGGCAGTGAGGAGCAAGCAGCACGTGGACCCCCAGTACACCTCAGCTGCCGACTGTTTTTCTCCATGCCACCCATGACAACAGGTTGGGTGGCCACCTGGAGAACTCAGTGTCCCTGGCACAGCCTGTGTGGTGGCATACGGTGCCCAGGCACATGGGAAGGGAGGAACAGTGTTGGCTGCCTACCGTAAAAGTCAGCCTTCTCCTGGCGCAGCAGGACCGGGAGCAGGATCCAGGCACTGCTGTGGCTGCTGGAGTGGCGGACGCGGTGCAGGCACCCCTGCAGAGAGAGTGTTAGCTGAAGAATGGTCCTGGGCACCAGGGTGAGAACCGGGGGGCTCATCAGCCCCTTCCTGTCAGTGGGAAGCCGAGCGCAGTGAGGGGCGAAAGCAAGCTGGGCCTGGGGTCTGAGGGAAACTGCAGAGAAGGACAGGAACACGGGGCAGCCCAAGCCCTTCCCTCTCCACAAGAGGGGAACATGGTCCAGTTGTCACCCGGCTGTCCCCAAACCCTTCCCATCCCAAAACCCTTCCCGGCCCCATGGGGCAGAAGCAGGGCAGGAAGCCCCAAACATTCCAGGAGTTCCCCGGCTCTGGCAATGCCACAGAGTCCCTGCAGAGCTGGGAGCACATGCGTCCCGGAGGCGTCGGGCACTCCATGCCTCCGGACACGGCCACTCGTGGGTCCCGAAAAGGGCAGAGCCGAGCGACACAGATGAAGCCGAGCGAGTTCCCCCCAGGGGAGGCGACAAGAGCGAGAACCAGGCGGTCACCGACGTCCCCAAACAGTGCTGAGCCCGGAGGAGATGATCCCTGCCCCGTCTGTAGGTTCCCACGCAGCACCCCGATCCCCGGAGGGCCGCGCCGCCCCGCATCCCGACCTGCCCCAACAGCATCCCGATCCCGCGGGGCTGCGGCGCTGTGGCCGGCACTGATGCTCCGCGAAGGAGCTGCGAGCCGCGGCACACGCGTGTGCACACGCACGGGCACGCACACGCCAGCACATGGCCACGGGCACACCCGCACGCACGGACACGCGTGTGCACGCCCGCTTCCCCGGCCGAGCCCCGGACATAGCCTCCCCCGTGGCAGCCCCGGCCGGGGGAGGCCGACCCGTCCCCGCCGCCCGTCCCGGAGCTGCAGCTCACCCCCCCACCGCCCCCCCTCCCCCGGGCATGCCGCTACGAGGCGGGCGACGGCAGCGCCCGGCCCGGTCCCGCCACGTGCGCCCCGAGGCCGCCGGTACCTGCGGAGGACCCTCCCGCCCGGTCCCGACCCGCCCGGTCCCGTCCCGTCCGGTCCCGTCCCGCTCGGCTCGGCTCGGCTCGGCGCGGCGGCGGCAGCGGAGGCGAGCATGCGTGGGGCGGTGGCGGCGGGGGCGGTACCGTGCCCCGGGCCGCTCCCCCCGGCTGCCGCCCGCCCCGGCACCCCCGGCAGCAGTGGGGAGGCGAGGTAGAGCTGGCTGCCGCGTCGGGGGTGGGGGTCCCGGCACACCGCATGCCCCCCTGTGTCATCGCTGTCACCACAACGGCCTGCCCTGGGAGCCCCCCCATCGTCCCACAGCCCCCCCGGGTACCCAAAGCATCACCACGCCGCACGCCCCAGGGACGAGCATCCCCGCTCTCCCCGCTGCACTCGGGCACAGCAGGACACACAGCCGGGACCGGTAGAGTCAGGGGATCCCAAACCTTAGCGTAGGTCCCGTGGGTGGGGGTGACACCAACACAGAGCGCAGTTCCCCTCCTACCTGGTGATGGAGACGGTCGCTTCCCTCCCGGGCATTACCGGGGACAGGGCTGCACCCCAGTCAGCCCGAGGGACCGGGACAACGTGCCAGCGTGGCGGGATGGAGATGGGCTCTCGATTACCCCTCACCCGAGGGTGGGGGAGGACGGGGAGGGAAGAACGGCCCCGTCTAGCTCCCGGCAGCGCTTGCCTCTGCTCCCGGGCTCAGGCTTTGTCTAACTCCTTCCCACGCACTCCCGCTCGCGCTGCTGGGGGGAAGGCGGCCTGCTCGCCTCACCTGTATCCCTACATCCCCCCCAGAAACCTCCAGCATACCCCCTAAACTTCCAACTGCCCCTCATCACCCTATGGGACCAGGGTCCCCTCCCTGACCCAGAGATGTCAGCACAGAGACAGGAGCTATAGGTCTATAGGGTCTGGGAGTGTGGGTAGTAAGGTTAGACAGGCTTCCCCATCTTGGAGGTAACATTAGCACCAGTCCCCCAGCCCTATAGATCTATAGGGGAAGGCTGGTTCCATGGGAGCTGGCACACCTGGTTGCTTGGAGACAAGGGAGGTTGGAAATGCTTCTTTCAGTAAACAGCCAGCCTGGAACAAAACCCTGATGGCTAAAAATAGGGAGGCAGGATAAGAAAATTAAATAAAAATCCTTGCCCCCCCTCCCACTCCCTCTCTGGGGCAGAGTAAGACACCCCAATGTCACCAACGGGTAATAGATGGTTGGAGAGGCTGGAGTGTGTGTGGGGGGGGGGGGGGGGGGGGTGTATCCCTGCACCCATCCATGTGTCCCCATCTCAAGTTGTTTGTCCCCACACTTGGTCCTGCGGCTGGACCCAGTTGCATGCCTGCAGTGGTGGGGGAACTAACTCACTGTGAGGCACAGATGTGGGATTACATCCTATGGTGCCCCGCATGGGATCAGACCCAGTACCCGGCACATTCCCATTCGGGTCCAAGAGACACAGTGGACTGGGGTAAGTCCTGGCAGAGGAGAGGACAAACGCCCACCGGACTCTGGCTGGGATTTTACTGCAGGCAAGAGGGTGCGGGGTCATATCCTGGTGTCATTTGCTTCCACCTGCCTCTCTAAATTCCGCCAGCAGCGTCTCTCCCCATCCCCATCGGCATCTTGTCAGCAGCGTGTCCCCGTCCCACCAGAGCTGCCTGGGGGTTTGGAAGGGGGGGGGTGGGGGGGGGGGTCATAGGGAGCATCCTCCCTTCCCCACAGTCAGCCTTCATCCCAGGCTGGCTGCCTTCTCCTCCTCCTCCTCTCCCCGCCCGGGCACCTCAGGGCTGGCAGGAGAACAATAGCGAGGAGGATGAGTAAGATGGTCCCCATCGCCTTGGCAACGCACTCCCGCGCTGCCGGCTCGGGAGGAGCCAGGCAGCTGCCTGAAAAGCGCGTTCTCCCTCGGCGGAGGGGGTGCTGGCGCAGGTAGCACGGCACCCCCTCTCCGGGCGCCGTGGCCCACCTCCCACGCCGCACGGGCAGCGCCACGTGAACGCACACCGGGCTCCCCCGCACACGCCGGAGCGGGCAGCACACGCGACCCGCACTCGGCTCAGCCGGTGCCCGGTTGTGCCAGGGAGAGGTGGGACACAGCTGGCAGGGTCTGCTTGGGAATGTGAGCCCTGTGGCGCTGCCCGGCAGGAAGGAGAGAGGTTTCCCACGGCCTCTCACAGCCTTCACGCACGGCTGCCTAGGGTATCGGTGGGCAGAGATGTCAGGTGAGGAGGTGGTGGGGTGTTGGCAGATGGCAGTGGCAGGGGAAGCTTGGGGGCATCAGGATCCTGTCTCCAGCCACCGATGTGCGTCCTGTGTTGTCCCCGAAGTCGCATCACCAGCAGCAGGACCCTCAGTGTGCCCAGAGCTGTGAGTGCCTTGGGGTGACAAGCACCCTAAAACAGGTGCCTCCCCACCAAGCACCCTAAAAACGGCAGTGTTTTCCCAGCTGCCTTGGTGTGGATATGCTGGGAGGTGGTATCTGATCCCTGCGAGAATCTCGTGTCCCAGGTGCCCCAAAACACAGGGCATTTGTCCCCTGTCACAGCCCTGTGGGATGGGAGAACACTGCATCCAGGGTGCTGCAGTCTGGTGGCCGAGAACATCATTCAGGATATTCTTGGGTATAGAAAGAGATATGGCCCCAGGGCTAGGTGGGGGCAGAGGCAGGGACAGCATCACAGAGAGGCCCAGCTCTGCCAGCTGCTCTGTGCCACTGAGAGGGACCCAATTACGGCATCAATCAGCCAGAGCTGGGTGGTGACACTGGGGAACAACGCAGTCACACATTTGATCTCTCAGCACAGGATGAGGGAGGACTCTGGAAAAGAACCAACATAGAGAACCATATAATCAATGAATGGTTTGAGTTGGAAAAGATCTAACTATCATGTAGTTTCAATCCACTGCCATGGACAGGGACACCTTCCACTAGACCAGGTTGCTCAGAGTCTCATCCAACCTGACCTTGAACACTTTGAGGGATGGGGCAGCCACAGCTTCTCTGGGCAACCAGTGCCCGGACCTCATCACCCTCACAGGGAAGGATTTCTATCTAATATTTCATATAAATCTAACCTCCTTCAGCTTAAAGACATTCCCCCTGGTCCTATCATTCCACTTTCTTGTAAAAAGTCCTTCTCCAGCCCTCCTTAGGTACTGGCAGGGGCTCTAAAGTCTCCTCAGAGCCTTCTCTTCTCCAGGCTGAACAGCCCCAGCTCTCCCATCCTGTCTCTACAACTGAGATGTTCCTGCCCTCTGATCATCAATACAATCATCTATCACAACCAGATGCTGCTGCTCCAGAAGAGCAAAAGCTTTTTCTACAGTGCCTCTGTGCCTGTGTGGTAGAGAGGCAGGGACTCTTCACTTCTCCTCTTTCCCAGGGGTTCAGCATCTTAATCCATGCTGATGGAGTGAAAGCCCTGGCTGCATTAACAGCACACAGATGCACTGTAGTGGGTAAGTACAAAGGGAACATAAAGCACGTGGTGACTTGGGCATGGGATGGAGCCACAAGTCACAAAAGATCATTAGGCACTGTGAAAATCAGCAGGTCTTTGGAAGTGCAGGATGCTTCTCTGGGCACAGATGTGTGAGGGCATATCTTGTTGCAGAATACAACGCTGGCAGCCCAGAATGTTGGTGGTAATCAGGAAGTGTCAAGCATCGTGCTCCTCAGATGCAGTCGCTGTGCCTGGGTTGTCATGGATTCAGCTCTGGCTGGTGGCATTTGTGGCAGGCTCAAGGTCCATATCCCATCCTGCCTTCAGCTCTGCTCTGCAGAGGATTCATGGCATTACCAGGGAGCCATGTGTGGCATGGGGAAGCAGTGGCCCCTTGCCTGGATTCACCAACACAGTCACGATTGCCACAGTCACTTCCTCCCCCTGGGGAGCAGGTGAGCTGGCAGAGAACATCTGCCTTACCCAGCCTTTTCCAGATGTTCCTTTCTGTGTTGCCATGGTGGGTGTGAGGATCAATCCAAGGAAATACTGTGTGAGTTCACTCCTTGTTTCCCTGCCGACAGCCCATAACTCACGCTCCATTTGCACAGCCCTCCCTCTCCGTGCGTATCACAGCAATGTGCTCTGACGAGTGGGGGGGAGATGTTTGTAGTGAGTAACACTCACCCAGCGACTGTGAAAAGCATCGTGGGGAGAGGAGAGGGGGGTGAACTCTGGTTTATGGGTCGGTGCATCTGACCGGAGACACGCTGAGGGAGCCTGGAGTGGGGATGCTCCCACCACTGCCTGCTGTGCTGGGGAAGGGGCAAATCAGGAAGGGCTTAGAAGGCCAGTGAGCAAAGGGAGCAGGAGTTCATACATCTCTTTTTTCCATTCCAGGGTCCCCAGCTGCTGTGGCTAAACTCCCTGGAGCCGTCAGGCAGGGCAGGGCAGCTGCCGGATGCTTTACTGAGGCTCTGTGATTTTTCCTGGGGCCTGTAGTAACAACTGTGTTTTGCTGGTTTTGTGCGGGAACACGAGCTCAAGGAAACAACAAGGCCTTTTACTGTAGAAAAGGCCAAGAAGGAGTTTGTAGGTGGTGGGTTTGTCCCAGGTCTGTAAGCAGTGTGTGCTGGCAGCAGCTGCCTGGCCAGGCAGATACAGAAGCTTCCACCATCACTGCCTGTCACTGCCCCGGTGCTTCAATGCTCCTTCACGCTTTACTTGGCCTGCACTGAGAATTTGGAGCGGAGGGACCCTCAGGTTGGTCCTCCTACTGGGCAGGGGCCTCACTTGGACATTATCCTGTACTCTCAGTGGCCTGCTCAGACTCGGGGAGGAGTGAAGGTTTCTCCTGCCTCAGCATGTGAGAGAGTTCAGTGAGTGGTGGTCACAAGGCAAAGACCTCTACACTCCCTCTTGGTAAGGGCCAAGAAAAATGACCCTGTGAAAGCCAAACCCATTCATGCCTAAGGGAATCTGGTGTGGCCCTGGGATAGGGGCAGAACCACGCATTGGTCAGGGCACTCCTTGGTGTGTCCGAGACCATGACCAGGCTGTGCAAATCACCCAGTTCCAGATATGCTTTGGTTGGAACTCAGCAAATGAATTACAAGATAAAATGTGACTGACTTTTCTACCTCCACAGGGTCTGGGATTGATGTGCTGACCCCTGATGTCAGTATCTGGGGAGTGGGAGATGATTTGGATAGCAAACATCAACACCCACTCCGTGGGGCACTGAGTAAACTCTGATAGCACCCGTTCGGAGCCTGAGAGCTCAGTGGGACCCTGAGAGCACCAGCACTGCATTTTCTCCTCTCCTCCCAGAAGGACCTTCCCTCCCTTCCCTGCAGACCAGGTCCAGCTCACAACTGCGGTGAGGTGCTTCCCCCTGCTGTAACTCCAGGAGCTCCTGCTCTTGGCCAGGCGCTGCTGCCCCGATTCAGAGCCCACAGCTGCCCATTCCTGAGGCCATTGACAGGGAAGAATAAACTGAAAAACACACAGCTGAAGTCCTGCTGGCACTCTGTGCATCCCTTCAAGCCCTCTCTCCTCACAGCAGTTCCCTTCCCCGTGGAAAAGGCTTTGAACCAAGGCTGCACCCTGAACTGCTGCCAGCAGTACCCTCAGGAATGGCCCTGGCCATGCTGATCCTTTTTCTTTCCACACATCCTTCTGCTTCGCTGGTACAGCAGAGAATGAGACATGTGAAGACCTTGACTACTGTGTGGATAGCTCTGCTGTGTTTTGGGACTGGTTTTGCAGTGTCAATTTTACTTTTAGAAGCTGTACCAAGCTGGTAATGGCTTCAGGGCAAACAGTGGAAAATCCTCTGTCCCAGTAAGGAAAGTTGATCTCCACCCTGGCCCTGCTCTATGACAACACCGTGGCAGCCCATTGCATGGGAGTGGGAGGTGCAGGATTGTTCACATTGTGCCTGGATGCTGTGTGGTGCCCACCAAGAGGCTGTTTCTCACTGGATCCGTTTTCCATCAGGATTGGCTCTTATGAACTGAACAGCATGCTGTGCTTGGAACATCATGTCCAGGAGCTCTGGAGGTGATAAAGACAGGATGAGCTGGAAGATGAGCAGACTCTGCTTTTCACTAACCTCTCACCAGCCAAGGAGATCTCTGTCCTGCCAGGTCCCAGTCTCTATCCAGCCAAAACATTCACCAAGAACAGCTACACTGAGGTTTCTATTTGTGCTTTTCAGCAAAAGCTTCTGAGAGGGACTATTATCAGCACAGAGGGTCAGGTTACACGTTTGTCCTCACAGCTTCCCTCTCCCCACACCATCTCTGCCCCGTGTCACTGCAGGGCTTTGGCAAAGAGGGCTGAACACCTGTACAAGTTTGGTGCCTGCTCTATCTGCACAGGGGGCACAGGCAGAGGCATTTACAATTCCAGAAACATCAGCACCAAGGCACTAAAAGACTAAAAGAGCAGGTGAATTGAGCCCAGTCATCCCAGTCACTGTTCGTTAAGGGGTGGTGGTGAGTACCTGCCTCTGAAATGCCCACAGAGAAGGTGACTGCCCCTTGTGTCCTACAGACCCAGCTCTGAGGGCTGTGCTTAATGCTGCCAGGCTGGGAACAACAGGACTCTCCTGAACATCCCAGGACCACAGCACCATAGTTGGCTTCCCAAAAACAGATCCCTGTGATAGCAGCATGCTGGAGATGTCTCACAATATCCTAATCCCTGCCACTGTTGAGAATCAGCTCAGGAGGGAGAACACACCCCAGAGCAAGCAAACATACAGACCACTCATGCCACATGCTCCTGGCAGACCCTGCATTGGTGTGTGAGTGGCAGCAGCACAGCTAAACTTTGGCTTTAGGAATTCAGCAGCCCAGGAAGGTGCCACATCACCACACTGATATCTTGCCTGCTGTGCCAGACGGATGGAGTGTGAGGTGGAGGTAGCAGGTTACATAATTTGGGGGAAGGAAAGTCCAAGCCCTTCCTTTTGCTGGAAGGGAGCAAGGATCGTTGGAATGACCTTGGCTGGCTCTTCTGCATCCTCAGTCTTCATTGCTGTATCAGATCTTCCCCCACAGCAGAGGAGATGATGCTCTCAAAGGTACTGGGGTGTCACTGTGCTGGCACTGAAAATCATGGGCAGCAGAAAAAAGTGAGCAAAGCAGGGGACTGCTATCAGCTTCCTCCCACCACTATGTTTAGGATTGTCCTACACCATGAAACAATCAGCCGAGGTACCTGAGGGCTCTTTGCCTCACCCATCCTTTGTTCTTGGATTCTTTGCCTTGCTACAGAGATCTTTGGCTCTATTTGAGGGGTTCCCACTCATGGCACCTCATCACAGGTCCTGGCAGGTCAGTAGAAGGTCTGGGTTCATCTTCCCACAGTGACTCCATCCATCTCAGACAAAGCCTCATGCTCAGCAGTGCTCCTTGTTGCTGCTGGGTCCCCATCCCTGCCTCTGTTCCCACAAAGCTCTGTACCCCGTTTCCAGGCTTGTGCCTGGTGCTCACACATGTGGCACTGCCCACGTGGGGACCTCTGCCCCCCTCTTACCTCCAGACCCTCCTGGAAAACACCAGCCTCACAGCTCTCCTCTCTCTAGGAAATAACAACCATGACTGCAACTACAGCCTAGGTGTGGACAGGGAATCTGGAGCAGGTGTTCACTGTGTACAACAAGGTCAGCTGCACCTACAGACACAGCACCCACAGGAGTTGCTCCAGTGAGGGTCACTGTCCTGCTGTGCAGGGGGTGCTGCACAGAGGAGGTGCCCAGCTTTCCATAAAGCATTGGTTTGAGCAAGTTCTCTCCCTGCTCTCTGGCTTCCAGCTCTCCCAGACACAAGCCTGTTTTCCCCCACCCTGCCTCTGCCCCAGCCCCTTTACAGGGGCAAGCACTGGGTCAAGCCATGCTGCCGCTGGTTTGGGTCTGCTTGCCCACAGATGGCAGAATTGGATGAAGAAAGGAAAAAAATGTTCCAGGGGAACAGCCACGCAGCCCCCAAAGAGCTGTCTCGGTCCTTCCAATAACACACAGTGTGTGCTATGAGCACTGCTGCAACCAGAGCCAGGGTAGGATTTGCTGGCATCAGCAAAGTCGTTGTGTGTCCATGCTGACTGCTGCAGCTTCACTCCTTGCTGGCAAAGCTGGCGAGCCAGCACAGGTGGGGGATCTAATCTGATATTCTAGGCAGGGACACACAGCCCAGCCTCTCACCCCAGCTGGTGATGCAGTCAAGGGGCTAAAGACTAGCTAGGGGCCCAGGCTGGGTTGGTGGTCCTGCCCTGGGAGAGCTGAAGACCCAAGGATGGTGCTGTGGGGTGGACACAGGACCCCCTGCCATGGTAGACACCCCACCCTGCCCTCCTGCCCTTCAGGTGGTCACACTGTATCTGAACAAGCTGTGGGTGACAGCCACATCCTCTGCCCCTGGAGGGGAGCAGGGGCACGTAGGAAGGGAGAACCAGCACTGGAGCCCTGGGCTGTGTCTACCCTCGTCCTGGCATGTTGTCCTCAGCCCCACAGAGCCCCCTGCAGATGCAGAGCCCTGAAGACAGGCAGGTGGTATGGTACTTGCCTGTACCCAAAGTCTCAGCCAGAGTCTGTCTGGAGGCCCAGGGCACAGTGACCTGCTGTGATGCAGCAGCCAGCAGACAGAAAGGCATCTTGTCTTCATGAGCAACCAGTCCCACCGAATCCCCCAGCACCAGCCCCATTTCTCTTTCCAAAACTATCCCTGCCATCAAAGCACAGGGCCAACCCTTCCCCAGGGACCCCACAACCAGGACCAGGGGGCTACAGACAAGAGTTGGCTTTATTCATGGACACGGGGGCAGCTGTGTCACTGGCAGCTGCCCTCGTATTGCACATCCAGCGACGGGGTAATATCCATGCCACGTCACAACACAGCGTCGGCACTATGGGACCTCAGGGGGGGCGCAGGCACCGTCACCACCCAGCAGGCTGGGGGGCGGGCTGGGGCGCCAAGGGTTCACAAAGGCAAAAGACCCGTCCACCCATAGATAGAGATATATATATATATATATAAAAAAAAATAGTTCCACGATGACCAGAGCAGAACCACAGGGACACGCGTGCAAGCAAAATGTACAGCAGCCCGAGAGCAGGTAAACATGCTTCATACACACACAGACACGCTGGGACACAGCCGGGGTTTATGGTGCTGGGAGGGAGACAGAGCCATAAACCCGGGCTTCACACACACACTCACACGCACACGCACCAGCCCCTGTGGGCAGCGCCCACGGCTCGGGCACGTGCCAGGGCTCGGGGGCTTGGACACAGCGGGTGTTTCTCACTGCTAGACATGTTACGGAGACACGGACACGGTCCCTTGGAACGGAACTGGAGGAAGAACTCGTGAGCGAACGGGGCAGGGGCGCCCCTGCTCCTGCCCGGCACGCAGGCACCGGCTGGGGCCAGCTGGAGAGGAGCAGGGGGCTACCGGCGGTTCGTTGTGCTGCTGGTGGAAGAGGCAAGGATGGGGGTCCATTATGCCTCTGGCTCGTACTCCTGGTATTCCTCCTGTGGTATGGGGAAGGAAGGAGACAGTGAGAGAGTTCAGGTGGGGCACAGAGCCCCTCTCTTCTCCAACCCAACCCCAGCTTTGCTCTGGACAGCGCACGGATCACTGTCGCGCTGTGTCCACTGTGCCACCCTGTCTCCTCACCTGTGGGGGTTCCTCGTAGTTCTCCCCCTCTGGCTCCAGCAGCGGCTCGACCAGTGGCTCCTCCACAGCCTCCTGGGCCACCTCCTCTGCCTGAGAGTGGACCAGGAGGTCAATGCCACGCGCACACACAGAGTCACCCACCCTCCTTGCCCCTAACAGACCAGCAATGCACCCAGGATACAAGGGGCTCTATGGGGAGCCAGTGGGACCCTAAGCACACAGCAGCCCATCTAGCTGGGAGAAGACATGTCTCTCTGGGAGAGACATCCCTCGGTCTGTGGGAGCAGGGACTGCATTTGTATGTCCCTATACTGCTCCCAGCCCCAGCCTCGGGCAGGCAATGAGTGCTAGCACCACGTGGGCCTCGACAGACTCCAGGCTCTAGCAGGGCTGTGGGAGCATCCTGCATCCCTGGCAGGGGAGGGCGGTGCTGGGTAACCCCTCCCCGGGGCTGGCAGGCGGGAAAGGGGGGCAGCCAATCCCCCTGTGCAGTGGCAGTGGCGGCTGTGGCCTCATTTCTTCAGCTGATGCTATTTTGGGCTAAGCTGGAAGCCAACGTCTCACGGGGGCGGCGAGCTGGAACCCGCTGCCCCTCCCGCAGCTGTCAGGTCACCTCACAGCCGCTGGAGCGATGCGCCACAGGCCCAGGCCGCCGGCCGCCATGCCAGGCCCCGAGCGCGCACACGTCCGCAGACACCGCGCACGCGGCCACGCACGCTCGCGGCCGCGATGCCCGCCTGCCGCAGGCACAACGAGACCACCTGCGCATCCTCGTGGTCCCTGCTTTGGGACCGGGGAACAGCTCCTCGCCAAACCTGGGGCTGTGCCAGCCTCCCCACGGGTATGGCGATGCCTGGTGGTTCTCACCTTCAGGTCTGCAGGGAACTCCTCCTTCTTCACCAGCCCGGTGGCCGCTGCAATGTTGCCAGCACCGGAGAACGCTGCTTCGCCCAGCTGGGATGCCTGCTCCTTCGCTTTCTCAGCCACTGCAAGAGCCGGGGGTGTCCATCAGTGTCCCCCCCCGCCCATGCCAAAAGGGGTGCTCAGCTGTGGCTTCATGTCCTGTACCACTCAGGGAGGGAGCTGGCGGGGAGATGCTGGGCATAATCATGCTCTTCCCACTTCTTTGCCCTGGTGGGGAGGGGGCCATGATACTGCTCTGCAGCTGGGCAAGGAGTGTGAGCAGCCACCACAAATCCTTGGTTGCCAGCACAGTTATATAAGAGGCTTTAGCACAGTGACATCAGCCCCTCAATTAGCCTCTGATCTCGTTAGGGTGGCTCACAGGGCCGGAGGGGTACCGCAGCAGGGAGGCAGAAGGGTCCGTACCTGAGGTTACGCCTTGCACCACACCTTGGGTTTTACTCCCTGAGGGTAGAAAGAGACAGAGACTGGGTTAGAGGGACTGATAGCTGGGCTCCAACATGTGCCATGCCCAGGACTCTGGCAGGGCTCTGAGCCAGGACAGCATCCTGTCCACACCCCATGCCAGGGCCTCTGGGGAGCTCAGCATTTGCCTGGCTCCCCTCCAGTCTCCTGTTGTCCCTACAGGAGCCAGAACTGGGGCAGCACAGAGCTGCTGCCACGTGCCAGGCAGGGCAGAGACCCCAGGCCCAGCACTGTGTCAGGGCACAGCCAGGCAGGGTGAATGTGAGCTGTGCTGCTGAGAAAAACCTCCCACGGGATCCAAACCTAGAACCAACACAACATGGGAAGCCCCACAGCTGGAGTGCCTGGAGTTGGGTGCTGCTACTGGCTGTGCCAACCCTTCCAGGCTCTCTTGAGCAGAGAGACATGACCCAGGATACCCCATGGAATGGGAGTGGGATGTCTAGGATGGAAGGAAAGGCAGAGGCTGGGCAGCTCCTGTAGGATGGAGCCTCAGGGCCTTCCTTGAGCTGCTGGACTCCTGTCCAGCACACACACCCTGGCAAAGATTGGGGCCCAGGGCAGGCACTCACTACTGCCCAGGGGAACAGTTCTGGGGCCTCTGCTCTTCCACAGAGCTTGTGCCCTCTGGAGCAGAACAGAGCCTCAGCCCTGCACTCTCCTCCCTCCCACTCTAAGCAGGGTTGGCCTCAGCTCCTTCCCTGGGCAATCCAGCACCACAGCCAGGCACACAGACTGCCCAGGAACTACTCCTCCTGCCAGCTATGTTTTCTAGGACTTGGCCCCAAACAGATCCCGCCCCCAAGGGGCAGCACGGAGGGACCCCCTCAGTCACCAGCCGGGTGCAAGGGAGATGCTGGTGTGGGATGAGCTCCAGGGCATTGTCTCTCCAAGTGGGACAAACCTGGTCCCCACCCCACTGCCCAAAGGCAGGCACATCCCAGCATAGGGGTCACTACCTCCATCATGGTCCCTCTGCTTTCCTGATCCAGAGCATCCCAGACACAGAGTTGAGAGACCCTCGGGCTCAGACTGAGAGCTGCAAGGGATCCAGTCCCCGAGGGTTCCATCCCTTCAGCCTGGGGACCAGTCCCCGACTCTGCTCCTGCCTTCAGAGCTCACTTTCCTGCCCTGCGGATTCCCGGTGGGCAAGGAGGCGCTGCGGGCACCGACCCTCTGCCCCGCAGCACTCCACCGCAGGGTGGTCGTGGCGGGAAAGGAGCAGAGGAGAGGAGCAGAGGGGCTGGGACAGGTGGGACGCAGTGGGGACGGCAGGGGGATGGGCAGGAGGACGCAAGGGCAAACGCAGGAGCAGGCAAGGGCAGGCAGGGGCAGGCAGGGACGGGCAGAGATTAATCGGGGGTGGGGAGGCAGGGGGCTGGCAGGGGGCAGGCAGGACGAGCAGGTCCTTACCGACATAGAGGACCCCTTCCTTGGTCTTCTCAGCGGCCTCGGCCACCCCCTGCTTGGTCTTCTCAGCTGCGGCGACCACCCCTTCCTTGGCCTTGGACAAGCCCTTCATAAACACCTCCATGGCGGCTCTGCGGGGAGAGGCCGCAGGGCTTCACCCCCCCCTATCCCCCGCCCGCCCGCCCCGCGCATCCCTTCCCCGCGCATCCCATCCTCGCGCATCCCGGTCCCGCGCATCCCTTCCCCGCGCCTCCGGTCCCGCCGCCCGCCCGACCTGGCTCGCTGTCGGCGGGGACGGGCGGGCCGGGCCGAGCCGGGCCGGGCTGCGGCGGGGCGGGCTCAGTGCGGCTGTGCCGGGGCCGCGCTGCGCCGCGCTGCGCCGTGATGCGCGGGGGGGACCGCGCCGCGCCGGGCTGAGCCGGGCTGAGCCGTGCTCGGCCGTGCCGAGCCGTGCCCCGCCGCCCCCGCCCGCCCCGCACCGCCCCGCCCCGCACGGCAGCGGCGCCCCCGGCCCTTCGCCACCCAAGCCCCGCAGTCTCCTTCCCCGCACTGCGCGGCACCCCGGGACAGTCGTTCTTCCCATCCCCATCACTCATCGTGATCCTACCCCACGCTGTCCTCATGCTGTTCTGTCGTGACCCCCATCAAATCCTATCCTACCCTCTCCCAGTCACGTATCCTCCCGTTCCTTGTCCCATCTAGTCCCGATCCCATTGCTTTCCATCTACAGGCTGCCCTCAACCCACTCCATCCTTATTATCATCCAACACTCTGCACATTTCACCCTGTCCCTGTGCCATTCCCATCCCCTTCTCATCGTGTCCTCTTCCCACCTCATGCCACCCCATTCCCATCCCACCACATCCAGTTCTGAACCCATCCCCTCCCCATCACATCCTGTCCTGACCCCATCCTCCCCATCCCATCCTATTCCATCCTGCGCACCATCCCGCCCTGCTAGTACCACATCATGGTCCCCACACACGGTGCCCAACTTGCCCAGTGCTCCTCTCTCATCCTTATCCCATCCCACTCTGAGCCCCTGTCCTCATCCCCCAGCTCCCTGCCCTAGAGAGGCATCCTCTAGCCCTCTGCTCCCCAGGAGGGGCAGGACTAGTACCCTCTCCCCCAGGATACCACCCTCCCACCCCACCAGCTGCAGCTGGGATAGTTTCTCATCCCACCTGCCTGTGGGTACTTAAGAGCCAGAGGCAGCCTAGGAGAGCCTGTGCTGATCAGGATGGCTACAGGGGAGCAGGTGGGTGCTCGCCCTGTGGACTGGGGAGGATGTAGAACACAGACAGCCCTGCCACCCCTCGGGGCACCCACTGTGGGAGGTAGCCGGGGGACTGCCGACTCCCTGCTGGGATGGTCAGGGGGCTCTTCTGGGCTGTCCCACTTTCCTCTGCAGAGGCAGCAGGAGCGACGCCGGCAGAGGGCTCGGCAGCAAGAGCTGATCCAGGCAGAGATCCTGGGCAAGCACCCCTTGCAGAACAGGTACGGGAGGCCAGCCTCTCCCAGCACTGGGAGGAGTGTGCTGGGGCTGGAGGAGGATTCTGGCCCCATTTCCCCTTCCTCCCTAGATGGGCACTGTGGTTTTTCAAGAATGACAAGAGCAAGATGTGGCAGGCAAACCTGCGCCTCATCACCAAATTCAGCACTGTGGAGGACTTCTGGGCGTAAGTACCCGTTGGGTGGGGACACCCGCTGTGCTCCTTCTGGAGATGTGGGGGGCTCTGAGCCTGAGGCACCTATTCTCACCTGCTTCTGTGTTTCCATCTAACACAGGCTGTACAGTCACATCCAGCTTGCCAGCAAGCTTGCAGCTGGCTGTGACTACTCCCTCTTCAAGGTATGATACCCCATCCTCAGAATCCCCCCAGCACCCAGAATTATGTGGGCACACTGGGTGCTGGTAAGTCTGTCCTGGTTATAAGATGGGAGGGGAAGTCTGGTTGGATGTTCACAGCTCCTCAGGCCAGCTCTGGCTGGGTACTTGGTGCCCCTGACTGTCCCCTTGCCCACCCCTAGGATGGCATCGAGCCCATGTGGGAAGACAGCCAGAACAAGCGTGGTGGGCGCTGGCTCATCACCCTGGCCAAGCAGCAGCGTCACACCGAGCTGGACCGGTTCTGGCTGGACACAGTGAGTGTGGCCCCACTCGAGGGTTCTGGCTGTGGCATTCCCCCTGCCCCAAAGGTGATCCCCAGTGAGGACTGTCCCAGGCTCCCCTTCTCCTCCCAACAGCTGCTGTGTCTCATCGGGGAGATGTTTGATGAGTACAGTGATGAGGTGTGTGGGGCTGTCATCAACATCCGCACCAAGGGAGACAAGATTGCCATCTGGACCCGGGAAGCAGAGAACCAGGAAGGGGTCACCCACATTGGGTAATGCAGCTTTGGGGAGACTGTGCAGGGGAATGAGGGCTCCCCCTGCTTGAGGAAATAGGCCCAATGGGAGAAGTGGTGCTGCCCTGTTCATGTATCCCCTTCTCTCCTCCAGGCGTGTCTACAAGGAGCACCTGGGCCTGTCACAGAATGTGGCCATTGGCTACCAGGCTCATGCAGATACCGCCACCAAGAGCGGCTCCCTTGCCAAGACCAAATTTGTACTGTGACTGCAGGGAGAGTGAGGAGCTGTCTATGAAGTTCCCATGTACTATCTTATAATGAATTTCTGTATCTGAGCATGATCTGTGTCTCCAGGGCTCTTGGAAACTGGAGTAGATCCTGTTTGTTGGGGGAGATTTCCTGGGAGGGAGGAGATGATGTGCCATATCCTGGTCCCTTCATTCTGGGTGAGCAGGGCCAGGAGCACAGAGCTGGCAGCACTGTGGGCTTGGGACACTGCACCTGTCCCCCTACCTTCCCTAGAGCCTGGGGCTGTGGGGCTGTTTCCTGTGGTTTGGGGTGACCTGGATAGCTCCCAGAAGGATGCTATTCTATCCTTGCTTGGCCAAGACATGGGCACAGCTTACTGTCCTACAAACCTGGGCATGGGAGGGACTACTGAGGCCCAGCTCATCTGAGTCAGCTCAGCCTGGGGAGCTGGTCCACTTTTCTCCTCTGTCCCTGCACATCTGTGGAACATGGGTCTGCCTTCTCAGGAAAATCAGTTTCCCAGCTGGAGGCTGGCAGTGTCCCTGCAGGGTGGGTGTTGGACTGCAGCACAGCATGGTCCCCGTGCTACATCCTCTCCTGCAGACACTTGCAGCATAGGTGCTATGAAGCTCATTTTCTTCCCAAGGTTTTGTTGCTGCCAGACCTGCATGTTCATAGCCTCAGTTTTTGAGCCCTGGGACTTTGCTAGCTCCTACTTTCCATGTCTTCTACTGTCCCTTCTGGTGGTCCTGGCCCACCATACTCTCTTTCAGACACACCCCACGCTCTGTCCTTTAATCTTTTATTTGTGTGCTTGATTGTTTTATCTGTGCTTCCCTACCTAGTCAGATTCTAGAGGTGGAGCTGTCTGCTCACCTCCTGACAGTGGCAGCTGCAGTTCTGCCCTCACTGCAGCTCTCATGCAGGAGTATCCCCCACTCTCTTCAGCAGCACTCAGGTTCCATCCCAGCCCAGGGCTACACCTTGGCCAGGGCCACATGTCCAGCCCATCTGTGCCACCTCATCAGCCCAGAGCCAGGGTTGCTTGTCCCCTCCTGTGATGGCTCAGTCCTGCTCTCCCTGAAGACAGGCTCTGCAGGGACCTGGTCCTGTGCAAGGATGAAGTACTGACCACTCTCTGCTCTTAGAGCTGGTTGTGACCTGTCTGGTCACAGCTTGACAAGCAGCTGCTGTGGCTGTGTCACCCAGGGTCTCGACTGCCTGCAGTACAGTCTGTGGGGTTGAGGTTGCTGAGCCCTGCACTACCCTGGGACGCTGCCATGGCTGCAGAGAGCTGTGTCCCTGGGACTCAGCTGCTTTTCTCCAATGACTTCAACCTTGCAGCTCCCCGAGCACCGTGCAGGGCCCTCCACCACCCAATACTGCTCCTGTTCCAGGCAGAAGCTGATACTAGAGACTGAAGACAGGGGCTCCTCCCTGGCAGGTAGTGTGTCAGCCCGTGTCCCTGTGTCTTTGTGTGATGGCTTTAGGTCCTTTCTCTGTGCAGCACCGCACTGCCCTCCCCGGTGGGGCAACGGGCCCGGGGAGGCTGCAGAGGGCAGGACTGGGAAGAAGGGATGCAGTATGGGGGGCAGCACCCCAACCTGGGGCTGCTGCAGGCGGGGGATCAGGGGCTGGCTCTGCCTCTCTTGCCCACTGGTCCCTCACGGGTATCGCGTGCCGGCAGCCCGGGTGCTGCCCTGCGCTGCCTGTACCGCCGGTCCCTCGCCACGCGATGGTGCCGTTCGCCCGGCCTTGGCCAGCTCCGGCGCAGCAGGGATGGCAGCCGGCCCTGCCTGCGCTGGGGTCCCTCTCTGCTCTGCTCTGCCCTGCCCGCGTTTGGGTCCCTGCCTGAAGCGGGGTCATAGCGCTACCCCAGCCACTCCCTCCCCACTCCGACCCCCCAGAATGAGAGACAGGCAGAGCCACGCGTGGGGCTGGCAAAGCTGGAGCTGGAGGAGGGTTTGCTGAGAACCCCTAAAACGCACCGTTAATGCCCCTCCCCAGCACTGACAGCGTCAAATGTGTGAGAAGCAGGGGTTGTCTGTCCCTTCAGCCTAGTGCTGTCTCACATGGCCTTGTCATTACCCCCCACCTGGCTTTAGGGCTGAGCCCCCTTCAGCCTGGCTGTCCTTGTCCCCTTACCCCAGCAAGGGTGTTGTGCTCGTGGGGTGCCCTTGCCCCATCACACCACAAGGCCAAGGTTAACTGGGGCAGGAGGGGGTGCAGAGGCTGCTGCACTGCCGTGGTTCATCACCATTCTCATGTAGCCACAGTGGGATTTCATTTGATTGGAAAAATAATAGGATCCATTTATCTCCATGGCTTTATGGGTTCCCATCAGCCCTGAAGCCCAGCTAGGCTGGGGGGCTGGCAGTGCCCACCCAGAGCCTGCCCTCTGGGGACACAATGACCTTCATCTTCAAGTTTTGCACCCCACAACTCCTGTCTGAGGGCCAGAGGGTGCTGGGGGACACAAAGTCACCCCCTGGGTGGGCACAACAGTTGCCAGGAGCCACACAGCAAGTACAGCAGTGCCAGGGCTGCCCCTGGCCTGTCCCATACTGGGCAGCTGTCCCAGCTGGCAGCCGAGCTGGCAGCCCTGTCAATAATAATAATTAAAAATTAATACTAATCAAAAGGGAGAGGCAGATGGCAGCAGACATGCGGCAGGGCTGGAGGTGGGGGTGGGAGGCACGGCAGACAGAGGGGCCTGCAAGGACAGGGATGGGGGGGGGGCAGGAGTGCTGTGGGGTCTAGTGGGGATGGGATGTGCAGGTCAAGGAACCCACATGGCACAAGAGGGGTGGGGGATATGGGGCTGGGGTTGCTGTGGGGCACAGCAGGGAGGGGGATGGACTGTGCTGCTGCAAGGATCGGGTCCTGTGTGCCCCTTTCTGTGCATGGGGGCGTGGGTCAGTGGTGCTGGGTGCCCACGCTGGGTCACCTTGCCAGCAGCTGGCATGGAGCCATGGCCAAGCACTACCAGTCCAGCTCCTCCCTGAGCTACCAGGCCTGGCAGCAAGGACAGATCCTGCCTCTGGCCCCTGGTACACATCTGGTGCATGCACCCATTCTTGCAAACAGTGAGTGCTGCAGGGTTAAAATCCCCCAAATAACTGGGGAAGGAGCTGCTAGCTCCATGCAGGGTGTGTGGGCCGGGGAAGAACAGGCAGCGCTGGCTCACCGTGGGAGTGGGCAGGCAGTGTAGCTGCCAGCGCTGAGGCTGTGCCACGCTGTTCCTGCAGTGCCTGAGCCCACCTGCTTGCCCCAACACCCAGCCAGGGGCCACCAGGGGACTCTGGACTTTGCAGGAGAGATGTGGTACATAGAGGACCTCCATCCCATGCCAGCATCCCCATTCATTCCTGGACTGGAACTCCCTGTGCCCTCCCTGCCAGGCCCTGGAAATGGCACAAACTGCACCGACCCTCCATTCGGAATCACTGTGGTATGCAAGGAGGGGTACCCAGGGTGAGGGGTACCCACCGCGCACAGTTCCCATGACAACCTTCCAGAAGAGGCAGCAGTCTGTGCGGGAGCTGAGGGGACTGTGGACCCACTGAGCATGGGGCATGGGCTCCCACACCTGGTAGAACACAGTATGGTACAGCAGAGGGGCTGCACCTCTGATTCTTTCTCCCACATTTAGGCTCTGCCTGTTCCATTCTGTTTCCTGCAGCTTGGGACAGGCAGTCATGGCACAGCTGGTTCTGGGCTGCTGCCCTCCAACTATAGCTGGTTTTCACGGTGGGGAAGTGGTTAAGTGCTTGCAGGGTCGTCCCCAGTGCCAGCAGCAGAAGAGGCAAAGACAGGGACAGTATCTCCTGCCCTGCGCCTCAGGGAGCCTGTACCTGAGAAGGGTCCTTTGCTGTCACTTCTCATCTGGGTGGATACCAGGCTCTGCAACACGGCTGAGCACTCTGCTTCCCCGCAGGGACGGGCTGGCACTTCTCGCTTGGCAGAGGCAGGCGGGGGGAGGTGGCGGGTGGGATGGGGACAGGGATGGGGACGGGGACAGGATCCATGTGGTCACAAACCTGCAGGCATGTCTGCAGTACGGGCTGTGCAGGCACTGCCACCGCGCCTTTGGGTTGTGTTCTGCTGGTCCTGTATCATGGCCTGGGTGCCACCCTGATGGCTGGCACACGCCCAGGGAGCCTTCCCCTCCCTGAGTCACCATGCCTATGTTGTCCCCGAGACTGGTACTGCCCCTGTCTGCAGCCCCCTCCCTCAACTCCCACAGTGGATCCCACCAGCTCCGAGGGACCACTGTGCACCTCCTTCAACACAGATGCATCCAAACATTAGCATCCCCAGGTCCTCCCAGCGTGACACAGGGACCAGCCACTCTCCCGGCTCTCGGGGGAGCAGGTGCCAGCCCTGAGGCTGCCGGGACACAGGGCACGTGGCGCTGCTGTCGGTGCCTGTCTTTTTCCTCCTGTGCACCCTGGTGTGCCCTCGCAAAGGGCTGGTGATGCTGCACCCACAACCACCCCCTTTCACGGGCTCCTTGCGTGCCCCAGCTCCACAGCTCTGGCTGGGAGGGCTGGAGTTTCCCGGACGGTCGATGTGCCCATCGATCCTGCACAGCTCCGCCGGCTGCTCTCCCACCGCCCCGCTAATTAATTGTCTGCTGCTGCTGTGGGAGTGCTGGGCAGGGGGGTGTTTTGTCTGCCTGCACCCTGCCTGCCAGCACAGGGGTTTTGCCCCACACATGTCAAGGAGCCAGCACCCACTTCAGACCCACCCGTACCACAAGGTGGGGAGGTCTGTGTCAGGCTGGAGATGGGACAGACAGACCCAGGCAGGGTGAGGGGTACAAATGATGGTTGGGGGGGGGGGGGGGGGGGGCAGCAAATGGCCACTTGCAGCTCACTAGCTGCCCATGCCCAGAACAACTCCACACTGCTCACAGCTGTGCCCACCCCAGCCTGCCCCCAACCTGGTGTGGGGACAGGGATGCTGCCTTTGTGCCAGTCTGTAATGAGATTTCTGCTTGGCTGCCTGGATAGAAAATCCTAGCAAGAGGATGTAAAATGCCTTTCCAAGCCCCATCAGCTTTGTGCCCCTGCCCAGCCCAGAGCATACAGAGGTGCCCCTGCCCCAGCATCCACAGTGCTCCCAGGGGGGCATCAGTACCAGCTCCATTCAGGAGCACCCATTGCACTGCTTGGCATGGGGCACCCTCGGGATGTGCAGTCCGGAGGCTTCTCTACGTATTTATCCCACTGGCCCCTGTCCCAGCCCATGCTTGGCACTGGTGCAGCCTCCCCATGCCCAGGCTGGGGGTACCACGTACACCCTTGGGGACCCCAATGTGCATGTCAGCACCATGCCCACTCTCTTGTCATCCTGGTCACCACCATCTGTATCCCAGTGCTGCCAGATGCCAATTCTCTCTGGTGAGGTCCTGGCATCCCAGTATTGTGTCTGCAGAACTTGTGTGCACAGGGTGGCACCACACTATGCTTCTAGCCACCTCATTTTACCCCACAGCAGCAGCAAATCCACCTCCTCAAAAAGTGAGGAGTGACTCTGTGAGTGCTGGGGGCTACAAGGAACAGGCTGTGGCCAATGGGCTTTGCTGCATATCCTAAAGGAGCCCTTCTCACCCCCAGCGCGGCATGCTGTTAATCTACTCTTGCAAATGGCTAATTTTGAAAATCCTCTTATCAGAATCAGGTCCTCAACATCATATTTATTTACTTTTCATTTTCATAATCTTTCTGCTCTTTGTGTGGCTGGGGTTGTTCTCACTGTCTCCATTACTCAGCATCCCTGTGCAGGATGACACCTGGGATGTCCCACACCACGCCACGTTATCCCAAGCCAAGCTGCCCCATGCCATGCTGTGCTGTACCATGCTCTGTCACCTGTATAACTCTGTTATACAGCACACATGTTCCTCACACCTGTGGCTCTGCCAGTGACACCATCAGCACCAGTGTCCTCTCCCCACTGGAGCACACTCTTGTCCCATGCACAGCCCAGTCCCTGCCTGGCTCCAGGGCAGCCACATCCTGTCCGTGGGTCCCTGCATTATGCACTGTTTATCCGTCAGCACCTTCCCTGTTTGTAACTCAATTAAGCAGGCGCGGTTTTGCTAATACAACGGTGTTTAATATTCGGCTTCCTTAAATACCACAAATGGATAGGGAGGCAGCGCACGGGCGATCCATTATACATGAGCTCAAATATCTACTTAAATATTTGATGGGAGTTTAGAAAATCTCAGGGCTGGCCTTGCCTGTGGCTGCCAGGGCTGGGCAGCAGGCTGGGCACGGGACAGGCAGGGTCTTGCCAGGCTCTGTGGTGATAGGAGCTGCCTCCCCTCAGCTGGCCCAGACAAAAGTGGCACCTGAGGCATGTGGTGAGAGGTGAGCAGTGCCAGGGAGGTGACACCCCTAGGGAGCTGGCAGCTGCAGCCCACAGAACCTGGGAGTACCACTGCTCACCAGGTGATGCCCTCCCTCCACCTCCACCTTAATCCAGTATTTTTCAGAAGAAAGCCCTGACACAATGGCTGTAGCACGTGGCTGAGCCATGACCGTGGAACACTGGAGAGGAGAATTAATTTTTAATTCCACCTTAATTACTCTGAGTAATAATCCATTTACAGCACCCAGTGGGACCAGAGTTTCTGGCATCCCCCTGGGGCTCACAGGACACCCAGATGCTGAGCGTGTGGCATTGGAGGCACTGGGCCAGCCAGGCACTCCAATTCCCTCCTCAGTGACTGATTCCCACGGCTCCCTATGTGCTGCAGCCCCTCACACCAGCCTGGCAGGTGGTCAGGGGTCCCAGATGCCCCCACAGGCATGAGCCAGGCAGACATTGACCCTTGGCAGCAAGACTCAGGGCTCTGGCAGCTGTAGAGCAGGATCTGGCTCATCCATCCCCTCAGTTTCTCCTCAGCAAGAGGGAAAGCAAGCAGAATTAAAAGTGATCTCCCCAATCTGTTTTAATTAGAGTTTATTCATTCGTCAGTGCACCCTGCCACTTCTCCACTGATGACCTAGCTGTGCTGGCCCACAGCGCAGAAGGGACATGCAGGGCAACACCACACAGCCTTGGCATGGCACCTCCATGGCACTGAGCAGCACCAGCACACGGCGAGAAGAACTGAGAGAAGCTGAGGCTGGACTGAGCACCACCGGCACCCCCAGCTGGGCACCGGGACAGGGAGGATGCAGTGCATGCCCAGGGGGTGGGAGCATTGTTGCTGGCACTGCCGGCTGGAAGCCATCCCAAGAGAGAGGTACAAGGAGCAGATGGAGCTGGCATCACACTTGGGACCCCCAGCCCCCTCCCCACCACGCTGCCCCAGGGCAGCACCATGCTGAGTGCCCACCTCGGGTGCCATCTGCACTGGGTACCCCCACCTTGATCTGCCCTGCCGCTTGCCTGGGGGATTTGGCCACCGTCGGAGCCCGAGCTGGGGGTCCCAGTGCTGCGGGGGAGCTCGCCCTGGTTCCCATGGCAGCCCCCTGGAGCTCATGTGCAGAGCAGTGACTTCAGCAGGAGCAGATGGAGCCTCAAGGAGTAAAAACATCCTGTTTCCATGCAAATGCCATCAGTAATAACGAGCCAGCCTGAAGGAGGGTTGTTATTGCTGTGCCAGAGCTCTGCTTACAGGGGCTGGAGGTGTCCTCTGCCACTGGCCCCCACCAATGTCCAAGCAGATGCCCTGGGGCTCGTGGATCTGCCTGGGGCAGCATGGTGGGATGAAAATGGGCACCCACGGGTGTCACCCCACAGTTGCTGCCCTACCTGTGTGCATGGCTGGTCCAGGACTGCATTGGCACAGGAGGTCCCAGGAGCTGTGTGATGATGGGAGATGGCTCTGGCCTCATCCTGGAGCAGTGCTGGCAATGGGATCAGCTCTGCCTGCCACTGCCAGCATGGCACTGGGGTGGAAGGAGGCCACGACACAGCTGGTGACACCCGGGAGAGCTGCGCTGGCTTCACACTCTTCAGCTCTTGAAGGCATCAGAGCAGTTGCTAATTGTTCCTGATGCCGCTAAAGAAATTATTGCTACGTGACAATGGGAATCACTGCCTGGCCCCTGCTGCTGGGGACAGGGCTGCCATGCCACAGGCTTTGGCTGCCACATGGTTTGGGGAGCAACCTAGGCACCCCGGTACAGCCTCAACCCCCTTTGACCTTTGCCCCTTGCCCACATTGCAACTGCCCACTGGTGATGGCCCACAGTGCTTGTGGGCACCTTGGCAGGGTGCAGGGAGGGGACAGAGAGGGAAGGGGTCACATCCTGCAGCCACATTCCCTGGAAGAGGCCAGTGTGGCTGAGCATGGGGTACCCTGAGGCCAGACTGCCGTGTACGGCAGTAAGGTGGGGCCCCACAAATGCCGCCAAGATTGTGGTCCCTCTTGTGTGGCATTTCCCGTGGTGTGCCGGGCTGGGCTGGGGAGCATCACCTGGTGGTGCAGCAGGGTCTTGGGTAGAGTGAGGTGTGCAGGGGACATGAAGAGCGTAGCAGGTGTGAGCTGCCGGGGGATGTCCCGGGGGGGGTGCAGAGCCCGCGGGCGTCCCGGAGAGGGGAGTGACGCCGTGCCAGGGGATGCGCCGTGCCCGGGGGGGATGCAAACCGGGAGAGCCGCGCTGCGCTGCACTCGGGGACGGTGCGGACGGTCCCCCGGTGCCGGCTCCGGTGTGTGCAGAGGCGAGGGGGTGCAGTGCCAGCGGGGGGAGCGGTGCCGGCGTTGCGGGCGGGGGGCGGTGGCGGGGGCGCGCCCAGCTGTTGCGCCGTCCCTTCCGCGGGCGGGTCCGCGCTCCCGCCCCGCATTGGCGGCGCCCGGGCGGAGCGGAGCGGCGCGGCGGCGGGCGGCAGCCGCGGCGGGGCCGGTGGCGGTGGCGGGGGCGCCATGGCCCGCTGAGGGCGGCGCGGAGCGCGGCCCGCCCTGCTCCCTCGCCCCGCAGCGCTCCGCGGGGCGCGCCATGGGTGCGCGGCCGCCCCGCCGCCGGGCCCCCCCCGCCGCCGCCGCCGCCGCTGCCGCCGCCGCGCCGGGACCGCTCGGTGCTCTGCTCGCCGCTGCCCTGCTCGCCGCCGCCGGTGAGTCACCGCCCGCCTCCCGCGGGCACCGCGCTCTGGGCGGTAGGGGAGATCCGGCACCGGGACTGGGCACCGGGCAAGGTCACCCGGGGAGCGGCGGAGGGTGGGCGTCCTGCGGGACGCCGGTGCCCTCCCGGGGACGGGGGCCGTTCGTTCGTCGTGCGGGATGCCCGCTGGTTGTGAGAGGTTCGGGTGCTGGTGGAGCGCCCTCCCGGACTGGGGATGTGCCCCCCGCCCCACGGCGGGCACTGCCGTCTCCCGCCCTTTGCCCAAGCGTGGCCGCACACGCGTGTCCGGCCGGCAGTGCCCCGAACGCTGCCAGCACTCGGGGCGGGGGGGGGGGGGGGAGGCTGGCGATCCCCGCCACAGCTCCGCTCCCCCGGGGCCCTACCAGCGCCGGGCAGCGGTGTCCGCAGCGCACCTGCCCCACGCGTGGTATGCCTGCCCCACGCACACAGCATCCCTGCCGCTGGCACGGTGTTCCTGCCGCTGCCATCACTTGGTCGGGACGCGGGGGACCGCGGTGACGGGATAGCTCGGAGGGTGCTGTCACGCCGCGGGGGTGCGCGGGGGTGGTCGTTACGCGGGGAGTATGCGGGACTGTATCGGTGATGCTGCAGACGCGGACGGTCCAGAGCACGGCTGTCCCCGGCAATACCCCCCGGGCAGGAGCCGGTGGGAGCGGGGGCGGCCGGCTGGACCCCGAGGGCTTGGTCGCTCCAGCGGCCGGTCCGTGGGGTCTTTGGCCGTGAGTACGGCGGGTGCCCGGGGGTGGCGGCCGCTGGCAGGTGTCACGGCAGACGGGAAGCGGCGGCTGCAGACAAAGGACCAGGCTGGGGGCGGGGAGCCGCGCGAGGCTGGACGTGAGCTCTGCGGGGGGTCCGGGGGAGGGGGGGGCTCCCCCTCTGTGCCCCAGGGTCCCGGACCACTGACCCTCCACCCGCCAGTGGAGATGTCCCCTAGAATGGTTTCAGTGTGTTGGTGGGCACGGCAGACACCCAGAGGAGCTGCAGCCCCCGTGCTCCCCGCAACCGTCTGGGCATCCTCAGGGACTCTGCGTTCCCAGCATGGCCCCGTCTGCAGGGAAACGCTGCAGAGACGGCGCGGTGGGTGGGCACCCCTTGAGTGCAAGGGACCCTATATGGAGGATGCTGTGGGTACCGAACCCCAGCTGGGCAGGGACCACGGTTGTCCCCACAGCACCCGTGGGAACTGTGAAGATGGATGGAGATGGGGGGCAGAAGGGCAGGGGGAGCACCAGAGCACCCCATGCTGGCCCTGTGACAGAAGGTGTGAGGAGACCGAAGGGGCCAGCACAGGCTCGGGCAGTGTGGTGTGGTGCTGGTCCCCATCACTCTCTTGGCAGGCAGCTCACAGCCAGCCGCGCCGCGTCTGAGCCCAGTCACCTGCACAGCCACTGCTTGGCACAAACGGGGCAGGGCTGGGCCTCTGCTCCAGCCTGGCAAGGCACGGCACAGAGGGGTACGGCATGGCATGGCACAGCTCCACTCACCAGGGCTGTCAAGCCACAGTCTGGGAACAGCGATCCCAGGTGTTGAGGCAAAGGGCCCCTGGGTGCTGGTGGAACAGCATCCCTGGTTGTGGGCTGCCCAGCCATTGGTGTCCGCAGGGGAAGGGCGAGAACAGCAGCGAGGACTGGGGGTCACCCATGGGCAGCAGTGAGTGGTGAGCTCCCAAGGTGGGGGGCTGCCCTGCTTGGCTGCTGCACTGGCAGGTGGGCATGGGCAGAGAGGTGAGGTCCTTCCCAAGAACTGCTCCTGGCCGTGTTGTGCCATGGGGCTTCCCCCTTGCCATTGTTGCAGTCAGTGCCAGGCCCTAGTGCATCTTTCGCCCCAGCCTCGCAGCAGCTCCTGCTCCAGCTCCAGCTCCCCTGCTCGGGGCCAAGGACTCTGCTCTAACCACACACGAGCCACGTTGTGCTGCTGACTTCACTGGGCTGTCAGGGACCCCAGGGCTCCGGCAGACAGCCCTCAAACACTGCACTCCACAGCCTGATGCCCCACAGCCTGGCACCCCAGGTCATTGCATCCTACAGCATCCTACAACCTGTGCCTGGCTGGGCACTGGTGGCTCCATGGGGCAGGCAGGAGTGCAGGGTGGCAGGCAGGGCTGGTATGCACCGGGCACCGGGAAGCTGCCGTGCCGGCTGTCAGCACGAGCACGCGGCAGACGCAGCCTGCCCAGGGCTGTTTGTTCTGGCTCAGTGCCACGCGGGGCTGGCACTACATCAAACCGTGCGGAGCCTGGCAGGTGCTTGCGGGAGGGAACTGGAATGCTGACGGTGCCACCAGGGGCTGCGCAGCGTCACTGTGGGCACCTCATAGCCTGGCCCACCTGGGTGGCCAGAAGCACATGAGACCACCCTCTTACTGCTGCCAGTGCCCAAGGATGTTGGCATAGGGACTGAGTGCTGTGCATGTCCCACTGTCCCCCCTTCCCTGTGCCCAGGGGTACACCCTCCATGCCAGCACTGCTCTGTCTCTCAGCTCAGTTACTGGTCCATGTACTGCATGTCTGCTCATAGCTGGCTGAGGTGGGTTGACTCCAGACTGGGCACACTGGGACCCTGTCCTCATCCAGTCAGTCCCACTTGCCCAGTACCCCTTGGCTCTGCATCTGCCTGCTCTTTGGGTGCTGCTCCCGGGGGGGATGTCAGGCAGGTTCCTCCCCAAGGGCCCCCAGACCCTGCTCTGCCATGGTTCCTGCAGGATGGGGTTCTCAGGTCCCAGGTCTCTCAGCCAACCTTTGTTGCCATAGGGTTATGAGGTGCCAGGGCTGCCATCACCACTGGGTAACACCTGTGGGTAAGAGGGGAGAGACTGGCACCTGAGACTCTTGTCCCCTGCCCGTTCTGGTGAGATGCAGGACTGAGCATGACCTTGACATTCCTCCCAGTGGTGCCAGGGCTTGGCCAGAGCTTTTGCTCCTCACTGTCAAAGGACAGCCAGGAAACCCACTCGGCTTCCCGGGATCGAGACCCCAGCGACAGTTCCCGCACGTTGCACTGCGCCAGTCTTGTGTCTCCCATCATCCCAGTGCTAGACTGGGCTGAGGGGACCCCTTCATCCTCCAAGGGATGAGGGATGAGCCCGAGCATGGGACCCCTTCCCCATACCATGCTGCTGAGAGGGGCTGGCAGGTTTTGGGAGGAGTCCTTGTCAGCACAGAGGGTCTGGGAGCTGTAGAGCTCTTCAGCCACCCAGAGCTGGTCAGGAGTATGTCCCCTCTCAGCCCTGGCTCTGTGTGTGCCTGGGGAAGAATGCCCTGCACTGGATGCTGGGGCTGGTAGCCCTCAAGCAGGCAGAGGTGGCCCCTGGGGAGGGGCTGCCACCCCCGGCTGTCTTTGGTGGCACTGGCACCATTGTCCTCAGACCCCGGACATGGTGCAGCGTGGGTCATGTGCGGGCAAAGCCAGGGCGTGCAGCCCTGGGCGGGCGCTGGGAGCCCTGCCCGCCCTGGCACATGCTAATTGCATGTAATGGGGAGAGCAGTATCAGCTCAAATCCGTAATTAGGCAGCTCCATTGTCATGCAAACCCGCCTAATTCATTCACAACCAGAACTCCCTTCATCAGCGCCCAGACGCTGCCAGGCACTCACCGGGAGACAGACACCTCCACCCAGCCTCCCCCGTAGCCCTTGGGCAGGCGCACGTGGGCCACACGCCTGAGGGGCCCCGGACAATGGCCAGCTTGTGGGGACATGCCAGAAAATTGGGGACACGGTCCCAGGGCAGGCGGGGGCACCCCCGGGAACACGGTGCCCATTGGAGCGTGGAGGCCGCGTTGGCATCTTGTGCCCACAGTCGCATCGTCCCCAGTGCTCAGCACGCGCCAGGCTGGCCAGGAGCCAGGTGCTGCTGCCCAGCATTGGCATCCGACCCTGCTGGATCTCTGCCCAGCCGGGCCTGGCACTGCACCCTCTTGGCGTTGTTGCCGTGGGACTGTGTGGGGTGGAGAGATGGGTGCAAGGGAAGCATTTGCCGATGTTCTGGTTCCCCAGGTGAGGGCTGGAGCAGCTGGGCAGTGCTGGGTGATGCTGTGGCCCATGGCTGCAGGGTCTCCCAGAGACAACATCAGCTCATGTGGCTCAGAGCCAGCTTCTCCCAGCAGGATGATGCCCAGCTCAAAGCCTCAGACGAGCTTTTTGATTTTGTGAGTTGTGCCAGTTCCCTTCTCTGCACCCTGCAGAAAGCAAAGTGCCAGCGACGGGGACCCCATGCGTGTAGGATTGGCACCCCCAGGCTCCCCTGGGAACAGATAGGAACCTCTGCCGTATCTCTGATGCCCACTCTTCCCTCGTTAAGGCCGGAGCAATCAGGAGCAATTATGGCTGTAATTACCTGCTTCTGGGTCGGGGGCCGAGCGCCGGCAAAGTGAGAAGAAATCTTTCATGTTAATGGTGTGCCAGGCCTGGCACAGACACGATGGATGGGGCACCAGCTGGGAGCGAATCTGCCGGCTGCAAAGCCCAAGGTGATCCGGGGAGGTCCACGGAGGGGCACGGGGTGGTGGAGGTAGGTGCTGGCATTGAGGTCCCCACGCTTCTGTGGGGACCCCCAGAGTGGCAGCAGCAGGCAGAGGAGCATGTGAGGGGTGGGGGTAGAGGGAGGATGGGGTGGGTTGCCCTGCCGGGGGGGGGGGGTGGGGTGGGGTGGGGTGGGGTGCTGATGTGGTGGGCAGCAGTGTTCAGAGAGAACCGTGCCATTGGAGCGCTGTCCCACTGCAGGCAGCCACCTGCTCCCTCCCAGGGGCAGCTGTGCCATGTGGGCATCCATCCACCGGCTGTGCCGGTGCCGGGGCTGGCACTGCCGCAGCCACTGGCGGGCAGTTTCTCCTCGCCAAGAACACGCTGACCTTCTCAGTGTCTCCCCGCGGCAGGTACAGAGACGCCCACCAGGCTGCTCCCAGAACCACTGGGGACTTTGGCACCATCACCCAGGCAGGATCAGCCCCTTGAGGACCAGAGGGACCATACTGGGGCACACACTGGAGCCTGGTGTGTTCTATCCATGTGTCCCCCCACCCACCCCCCCAAACTGGGCAGTGCAGTGTCCTGTGGTCTCTCCTTGACCAGTAATACCAGTACACCTGGTGTTTCTGCTGCTGGAGGGCCCAGCTGGTATGGTGAGAGGCTGCGTGACCACCTGGGGTGGCAGGGAACAGGGGGAGCTCTGTACCTGGGGGGCAGGAGCAGCTGAGGGTCCTACAGTGCTGTGATGAAGGCAGGGGCGAGTGCCCAGAGCTCAGAGCGAGGTGTCCCCATCCCCTCTACACCCTGAGGTGTTACAGACTTGTTCCCTAGCCCACCACCCTTCCCCTCCATCAGGCACCACTCGTTAGCCCACGTGTTGGGGGAGATAATTGATATTAAAGCCCTGCTTAATGCACCGACTTTACTGGCTGAGATTTATCGGCGCTGGAGCAAACTGTGCTCCCAGAAACCCCTTTGGCTGCAGGGAGAGCGGCCGAGGCTGTGTCCTGCCACGGTGGGGGGGGGTGGTGGTGAGGGGTGTGTGGAACCCGGAGCCCACCACCCCAACCCCGTCCTCTGGCTCCCCGTCCCCGCCGAAGTTCCCCGGTTCCCTTTGCCAAGGTGACATAAGCATCTCGCCTGTTTCCATGACAACGCAGCGGCAGGTGAGCGCGAGGCGGATGCGGGAGCCGGCACGCGCCACGTGGGGGGCCGCTGCCCACAGGGCGCCCACGCCGGGCCCGCACCCACGGGCTGGGGGTGCCACACTCTGGGGGGGCTGGGGGGGCACAGAGTTGGCTGCAGAGTGTGGGGCGCCCATGGGATGTGAGGTGCCCACAGACTGTGTGACATCCACACTGCATGAGATCCCCGAGGTGTCTGGCGTAAGTGCGATGCGTGGGGTGGCCATGGTCCACTAGATGGTCGCAGGGTGCGTGGGGGGTGCAGAGCCCACGGTGTGTAGGGTACCCGTCATGGAGGGGGTGCCTACAGTGCATGGGGCACCCAGACCACAGTCCCTCCGCTCCCTCACGGCACCCCATGCCAGCTCCAGCCTCCTGGCTCTTGCCACATGGCTCCATCCATGCCCACACCACAGCATAGAGCCTCATCAGTGCCTGGCACGGTGCTCAGCAGCAGGACATCCAGGGCTGGGCAACACGCCGGCTCTGCCGCTCACTGCACATCCCCAGCCCTGTTTGCTGTCCATGCTCCCCCCACCCCGCCCACAAGGCACCCAGCAGCACGCTTGGGTGGGCAGCTGGGGGATGCTCCATAGTCATCCTGCATCCTCTATGCCTTGCTGCTGGTCCCAGGCTTCCTGCGCCCCTCCACTCAGCCGTGATGGATAGACACGCAGCACGGCAATCGCTGTACTCATTTCACGTGTGATTAAAAAGCTGGTCCCGCAGCACAGTTCACCCGGCGCGTCTGCCACAGCCGCCCGGGCGGGAGGCAGCCGCGATGCTGTGCAGCAGCAAACATGGCATTTCATAAATAAATTTGGTTTATTTACCCAGCGCCCACGTGCCAGCATTGGGTAGTGCAATGTGGGCACCCGGGGTGCCCCAGCAGTAGGCACAGCGGTGGGACCCGCGGGTGATGCGGCGAGCTGTGCCGCAGCCGGCACAGGGACAGCACCGCGCCGGGGACCGCAGCGCCTGTCCGTGCCGTGACCCCCGGGCCGGCTCCAGGCTGCGGCTGGGGGGGGTCGTTAAACCAGTGAAATATGAAATGCCTGTATATCCCCGACAGGAGTTTTAATTAAATTAATTGCCGGTGACATTGTAAAAGTGCTGATGGGGTAATAACCGGCGCGTTATAGTCGCCGTTTATCTTCCCCGCGTAAATTAGCTGCCGCACCTTGCCCGTCCCGGCGGGCATCGCGGCGGGCTCGTTGGCACCCACTCCCCGGCTTTGAGGGGTCTGAGCCAGCTGGGGGGAGCAGCAGGGCCTGGACCCTCTCTGGGGGACTCAGGCAGGGCCCAAGGGACCCCCGTGTCGCTCACGTTCCCGTCACGCAGGCAGCCGTGCCAGGCGGGAGCCAGTCGGGGTGGGCGCAGGCAGTGGGGTCCCATGGGCACATAGGGAGTGGCTGGTGGTTGCCAAACGAAGGTACTTAATTACTGCGCATTCCATCCCATTTAATTGCTTATTAAATCCTAACCAGCCAATTAGCAGCAGCAATTACAGCTTCATTCAGTGACACAATCGCTATTTTATCGTTTGTTAATCAAATGCTTATTTAGGGCCCCGGTTTATTAACTCTTTCCGTAGCAGGCACCGGCGGGGTGGGGGGAGAAGGGGCACCTGGCCTTGTCTCGGTTGGGGGATGTGGATGTCGTGGGACTGTGCCATGTGTCATGTCCCCGTGGGGGCATGTGTGTGCAGCACTGAGCCATCCTCACCACCCTGGGGACAGCCAGCCCCCATGGTCCATGTAAGCGTGGGTGTCAGTGGCACAGGATAGGGCACACTGCTGTGCCACCCTGCCGTGTCACCACCACTTGTCCAGCATCCCTGTGCCACTCTGGGGTGCAGCAGGGCAGGATGTGGCCCCTGGTCAGTGCCTCACAGTGTGCTGGAGAAGGGGGATGCAGGCGTCCCGGAGGTGTGAGCAATGGCCCTTGTTGGTCACACTACATTTCCTTTTCATTAGTGCTAAGTGTGGACATGAGGGATCGGTAAGGGTTCAGCGGGCACAGCCACTGCGTGGCTGCTTTCCCTGATGGATGGCAGGGTGGGAGAGGGCTGCCGCACTGCTGGTGGAGGGGACAGTGGTGAGGCACAGGGCCACTGGCATATGGCTATGCCGCTGTGGGTGATGCACCCGTCCGGGCACATGGAGGTGGCCAAGCCCCATCTCCCCACAGGTGCTCAGCAAAGCGCAACTGTGGCCAACCCAGCATCTGGTGCGTCCCCGGACCTGCTGCCACACTTCCAGCTGGAGCCAGAGGATGTCTACATTGTGAAGAACAAGGCAGTGAGCCTGGCCTGCCGTGCCACCCCTGCCACCCAGATCTACTTCAAGTGCAATGGCGAGTGGGTGCACCAAGGTGACCATGTTACGCAGCACAGCACTGACCACAGCACTGGTGAGTGCCAGCAGGAGGAGCGGTGACCCCACTCCTGGGAAGCCACATGTGCCGCTCTTGGCAGGGCTTCCAGGGGCTGGGGCCATAGGGACAGCTCCCAGCATGCCAGTGTGACATGCCACTCTTTGGTCCCAGGGCTGCCAGTGATGGAAGTGCACATCGAGGTCACCCGCCAGCAAGTTGAGAAGATCTTTGGGCTGGAGGAGTACTGGTGCCAGTGCGTGGCCTGGAGCTCTTCTGGCACCACCAAGAGCCAGAAAGCCTTTGTGCGCATCGCCTGTGAGTGTCTGCAGGTGTCTGGACAGTGTGGGGCCCTGGCTTCGGTCCCCCATCTCACACCTGTGCCTCCCCAGATCTGCGCAAGAACTTCGAGCAGGAGCCGACAGCCAGGGAGGTCTCCATTGAGCAGGGCATCGTGCTGCCATGCCGCCCTCCCGAGGGCATCCCTCCTGCCGAGGTGGGTCCCTGCAGCTGGGCAGGATGGGATGTGGCTGAGGACACCCTTTGCCCAGGGCGATGATGTGTGGTGATCCCAGGCAGGCACACACTGACGTCCCTGTGCCCTATAGGTGGAGTGGCTGCGCAATGAGGAGCTGGTGGATCCGGCACTGGATGCCAATGTCTACGTGACGCCAGAGCACAGCCTGGTGCTGCGTCAGGCCCGCCTAGCAGACACTGCCAACTACACCTGCGTGGCTAAAAACATCGTGGCCCGTCGCCGCAGCGCCTCTGCTGCCATCACTGTCTACGGTATGGCCCCTCCATGCCAGTCCCCACCACGCTGCCCTGGTGTGACTCTTCCTGTCCTGTCCTCTCCCTGAGTCCCCTTAGTGGCAGGGCGCTGACGTGTCCCTCTCCACCCAGTGAACGGCGGCTGGTCGACGTGGACGCAGTGGTCAGGCTGCAGCACCAGCTGTGGACGGGGCTGGCAGAAGCGGAGCCGGACGTGCACCAACCCCACACCCCTCAATGGGGGTGCTTTCTGTGAGGGCCAAAATGTGCAGAAAACAGCCTGCACCACCCTCTGCCCAGGTACCTGCCCTGCTCGGGGCACCGTCACCGCCCCGTCGTGCCGATGCTGCACTCCCCACTGCGCCCATTGCAGTCCCTGTCCCTACCAGATGTCTTGTCCACCAATTCCCCTGTGTGTCCGTCTCTGCCAGCCCCGGGGCAGGGAAGGGGGTTAGCAGTGGGGTGCTGACCCCACGCTGTGCCTGCAGTGGACGGCGCCTGGTCAGAGTGGAGCAAGTGGTCGGAGTGCGGGGCCGAATGCACCCACTGGCGTAGCCGCGAGTGCTCGGAGCCAGCACCACGCAACGGAGGCCGAGATTGTCACGGCCCCGAGCTGGACACCCGCAACTGCACCTCTGAGCTCTGCACCCACGGTGAGCACGGTGGGGATGGCAGGGCTGTTCCCTGGGAGAGGGGACCGGGAGGTGACCATGAGTGCTGATGCCCTGCCCCACACAGCTGCCCCCGGAGCAGAAGACGTAGCACTGTACGTGGGGCTGGTGGCCGTGGCCGTGTGCCTGGTGCTGCTGCTGCTGGTGGGGGTGTTGGTGTACTGCCGCAAGAAGGGGGGCCTGGACGCTGATGTGGCTGATTCCTCCATCCTCACTGCCGGATTCCAGCCTGTCAGCATCAAACCCAGCAAGGCTGGTGAGTGAGTGTTGCAGGGACAGTGCACCCACACTGGGACATGGTGTTCCTCGGACCTTCAGGTGGCCATACCTGCCAGGGGGTCTCTGGGCAGGGGCTGTCTGCTACAGGGCATCCCTGGGTGGGGTTCTGTGACCTGTGGGGTGCCTGAGCTGATTCTTTGATTGAGTTGATTCTTTGCCTTATGGGATCCCTGACCTAGGGACAGGGACTCTGTATCTTAAGAGTCCCTGACTGTGGGGTCAGTGCTCTATGCCACATAGGCTCAGATCCCCAGGGGTGGTGGCTGTGCCCTATGGGGTCCTCTCTATGGGGCAGGGACTGTGTGCCTCATGCCCACTCGAGCTGACTGTGTCTGTGCACCACGGGTGGGGACACCCTGTTTCTGCCTTGCCCCGGTGCCACGGTCGCTTGCTCTGTGCTGCAGACAATCCAAGCCTGCTCACCATCCAGCCAGACCTCAGCACTACCACCATGACCTATCAGGGCTCACTCTGCCCACGCCAGGATGGCCCTGCCAAGCTCCAGCTGCCCAATGGGCACTTGCTGAGCCCGCTGGGTGCTGGACGGCACACGCTGCACCACAGCTCACCTGCCGCCGAGGGTGCTGACTTCGTGGCCCGGCTCTCCACACAGAGCTACTTCCGCTCCCTGCCCCGCGGCATCAACAACATGGCCTATGGCACCTTCAACTTCTTGGGGGGGCGGCTCATGATCCCCAACACAGGTACAGGGGGTGGGGATTCCAGAGCATTGCTCAGGCCAGGCAGGGTCCTCATGGGGCTCACCCCCTGCCTGCACCCCCATTCCCACCCAGGGATCAGCCTGCTCATCCCACCTGATGCCATCCCAAGGGGGAAGATCTATGAGGTCTACCTGACCCTACACAAGCAGGAGGAGGTGAGGTAAGTGTTGGGACTGCTGGGGCACAGGGCTGTTGGAAGGGCTTCTGTCCTAACTCAGCTGCCCCCATTGCTGCCCCAGGCTGCCCCTGGCTGGCTGCCAGACGCTGCTGAGCCCCATCGTCAGCTGTGGCCCCCCTGGGGTCCTCCTCACCCGCCCCGCCATCCTGGCCATGGGGCACTGCGTGGAAGCCAGTGCTGAGAACTGGAGCATCCGACTGAAAAAGCAGTCGTGCGAGGGCACATGGGAGGTGAGCAGAGGTGAGGGGTTTCAGGGATGGAGGAGGGACAGCCACGGCTGAGGTGCATCTCTGCCTGGGTGCCGCAGGACGTGCTGCAGCTGGGCGCTGAGCCGTGCACAGAGCTGTACTACTGCCAGCTGGAAGCGCAGGCTTGCTACGTGTTCACGGAGCAGCTGGGACGCTTTGCCCTGGTCGGGGAGTCCCTCAGCATGGCGGCCTCCAAGCGCCTCAAGCTGGTCCTGTTCGCGCCGGCTGCCTGCCCCTCTCTCGAGTACAACATCCGCGTCTACTGCCTCAGTGACACCCAGGACGTCCTCAAGGTACCGGTGTCCCCAGCCTGCCCATTCCAGCTTGGAGCGAGAGCTGAGCTCCTGAAGTGCGGCATCTCCTGCCTGACTGCTTGCTTGTGCTGACAGGAGGTGATCCAGCTGGAGAAGCAGCTGGGAGGGCAGCTGATCGGAGCCCCCCGGGTGCTGCACTTCAAGGACAGCTACCACAACCTGCGCCTCTCCATCCACGATATGCCCAGCTCCCTCTGGAAGAGCAAGCTCCTCGCCAGCTACCAGGTGAGGAGTCTGGCTGGTGTGTGGGGATGGTGATAGAGGTGCAGGGAGGTGTCCCTGCCTGACATGCCCAGCTCTGTCACCCCACTGCAGGAGATCCCCTTCTACCACATCTGGAGTGGGCTGCAGCCCTTCCTGCACTGCACCTTCACCCTGGAGCGTCTGAGCACCAGCACCTGTGAGCTGGCCTGCAAGATCTGGGTCTGGCAGGTGGAGGGAGACGGGCAGAGCTTCACCGTCAACTTCAACATCGCCAAGGTGAGGGCAGGACTGGCCCACTCCTGGGGGTGGCCATAGGATTGCCCTACATCCCTTTCCCTCCCTGCTCATGTCCTCTCCTAGGACACGAGGTTTTCAGACTGGCTGGTCCCTGATGAGGTGGGCACCCCGGCTCTGGTGGGCCCCAGTGCCTTCAAGATCCCCTTCCTCATCCGCCAAAAGATCATCAGCAGCCTGGACCCTCCAGGCACACGGGGAGCTGACTGGAGGACACTGGCACAAAAGCTCAACCTTGACAGGTAATGCAGACTGAGGACAGTGCTGGGGATGGGGTGGCATGGTGGATGGGGGCAGGGGTTCTGGCCTCATCCTGCACCTATGGATGGATGCTGGGACCCTGGGAGAGGGCTGCTGCACAAGGTGAGGCTGGCAGGGAGCTGGTAATGGGATGTGTAGCCATCCTTGTGCCCTGACGTGGTCCCTCTGTCCCCTTCCAGCCATCTCAGCTTCTTCGCCTCGAAGGCCAGCCCCACAGCCATGATCCTCAACTTGTGGGAAGCACGGCACTTCCCCAATGGCAACCTCTCCCAGCTGGCTGCTGCCGTGGCTGAGGTCGGCAAGCAGGACGGTGCCCTCTTCTCCGAGGCTGAATGCTGAGCATGGTGGGTCCCAGGTGACCACCACCATGGGGCTAAGGGGGGCCCTGGCTGGCCCACCAGGCTCCTACTGCCCCACAGGGCCATGAGGAGGGCTGCCTGGCCCCCTTGAGAGGGCAGGATGTCCCTGCCCCATGGCAGCCAGGCCCCTCCAGCACCGTGGTGACAGGACTCAGCCCAGCCCTGGGAGTCCCAAAGTCCATGGTGGGGGACTGGGGGGGCACTGGGTGTGCGTCGTGCGTGCGGTGCCGTCGTGCTGTCTGCGTGTGGGGCCAGGTGGCTCCGGGCCCCGTGCCGTGTTGTGTAAAGCCCGTTTTTTTAATTCTGTATTAAGTGCATTCAAGTATTTACACTTGGCCTTATGTACATAGCGGTGCCGCGGGCGGGGGGTCTGCCGGACGTGAATGTAAATAAATTCGATATATATTGCTATGTGAGACTATACCCGGCCGTGCACTGCCCCACACCCTTCATGATCCCCCCAGAAGTTATAGGTGCAGACCAAAGATCTTTATTGGGGTGGTGGTTATTGCATGGCGTTGGCAGCACGATCGGCCACAGCTGCCACAAGCGCGGCCCCTTTCCCCGAGCCATCTTCTGATAGCAGGAAGGTCACATTGCAGTTGGGTGCCAGGTCCTTCAGTGTCTTCTGGAGGTTGTCAGAGAAGCTAGGCAGGACATGAGGAGAGGATGAGGGCTGATGCTCCCACCACAGACCCCTTCACAGGGCAAGGATTCCCTGTGGGTGCCTGCCACCCCTGGCCCTACTCACCATGGGTGCAGCTTGTACAAAGTGCCATCCACCCCAACAGTGACAGCCAGTTGGTCAAGGCCCCGGTTCTCCCGCATCTTCTCCACCACAGCAGCCAAGCCAGCAGCGCAGAGCTGGGCTGCCCGCAGGGACACAGCCTGGCACACTTCTCGCATCAGCATGCTGTCCTCAAAGCTGGCATCGAGCTCCAGTTCGTTCAGGATGGCCCTTATCTGCCCCAGGGCCAGCCCATTGCTGCTTCGGACCAGTGGCACTGTTAGCAGCAGAGTCCCCACCCCCATCACTGTCCCCATCCCTTAAGCATCGCCCTGCCTGTGCCACATCACTGTAGCCTGGCCCCTCTCCTGGAAGCCAAACACTCACAGCTCAATGGTAGAGAGGAACTTGGTCTGGAAGATGTTCCTGGTCTGAAGTTTGGGACAGGGTCTGCCTTGGAACAAGAGCTGTCTCTCTACCATTACCATCAGGATCTGACGCACAATCTCGCCCAGGTACATGCCACTGATGAGTTTCTCAAACCTACCAAGGCACAGCCTCAGCTAGGTACAGCCACCCGCTCCCAGCCCTCTCTGCCCCAGGGCCCTCACCCACCTCTGCTTGCCCGGGTTGATGGTGGTTTCATCCACCACCTTGTCGAAGTGCGTGAAGATGTGGTCTAGGCAGCCGTTGTCCCCAAAGGCCCCCCACTCCATGTTGATGCACATGCGGCCCTGGTCCCCCTCCACAGTGCCCACGTTCCTCATCTCCTCCATGTAACAGGCATTGGTCCCTGTCCCTGCAAGGCCCATGCTGGTGTCACTCCATCGCAGTTCTGGCAGAGGCATGTGGCCATGCCACACGGAGTAGAGTGGTGGTAAGGAGATGGGGGACCTCCTGGATGCATAGGTGCTCCTCACCCACAATGAGGCCGATTTCACATTTGGTGTCATCATAACCACAGGCTATCATGGTTCCCACTGTGTCATTGACCAGAGCCACCACATGCATCCCTAAGTGCTGTCAAAGAGGAGATAGAGACACACGTGGTCTAGTGGCACCCAGACAGCTTCTGGGGCTGACACTGCCTGGATGCAGGGTGTACCCTGGGGACAGGGACAGCCCACCAGACACTCCTTACCTGTTTGCGCTGGGCAGCGTCCCGCAGCAGCTGGACAACATCCTGTCCCACGCAGCCTGAGGCACTGAAGCCTTTGGTCCAGGTCAGCAGCAATGCCTGCAAGAGTGGCAGGAGCAGGGGCCAGGGGAGCTGCCTACCACCACATCCTGGGGTACTTCCCACCGTCCTGGTGCTGGAGCCACCCCCTCACCTTATCCAGGCCCACTTGCTGGCAGGGGAAGGAGAAGGTGAAGCCGAGGGGCAGCATCTGTGTCACCAGGTTTTGCTTCATCTGGAAGTCTATGATGCAGTCGATGATGTGGTCAAAGAGCTGTGAGTAGTTGCTATGGTCAGCATGGCCTAGGCTGGGGCAATGCTGGGGGGGCTCTCCCAGCCCCATCGTGGCACCAGTGGAGAGCAAGTAGGGAGGCAATGCCCACCCCCTTGCCCTAGCCACTGGTCACAGGTCCTCAGCCTCACCATCTCCCCAGTGCCCTGCATGATGGCAACTGGGATGACGTAGATCTCGCTGGCCATGCTGATGCCCTCCTCTGTCACACGCACCACCAGCACACGAAAATTGGTCCCCCCTAGGTCCAGTGCTAGAAAGTCGCCTCTCTCTGTGGGGAGCCAGCACAGTGCATTAGCAGGTCCACGGCCTCCTTGGCACCCCATTCCCAGCGTCCCTGTCCCTTACCGGTGCCATCGGGTGTGTGAGAAACGTAGGTGGGTAGCATGCGAACAGAGGCAGTGGGATTGGTCTCCTTGCACAGGCCCCGTTCCATCTCCTCCCTCATCAGTGCCTGGACTTTCTCCAGGTCAGCATGGGAGAGCCGTAGCGGGGCCAGCACCTCGTTCACCTCACGGCGCTGGGCTGCCAGGCGCAAAGCCACTGCTGTCACCATGGCTGCCCCCCGCCCAGAGCCATCTCTCGAGGGCAGGAAGGTCGCCATGCACTCAGGGGCCAGCAGCCTTGACACACTCAGCAGGATCTCCTCAAACCTGCCGAGGATGAAGAAGATAGTATGGGCTGGGTGTGAAGCATCCCATTGGGTAGCACCCCACTGGGACCCCTGTGCTCCTCATCACCTGGGGTAGCCCGAGTACAATTCTCCTTCCACCCCCACATTGACCATCAGTGTCTCCATCTCCCGGGTCTGGCACATGTAGCTGAGGATGGCAGCCAGCCCAGTGGCATGGAGTGTGGCAGCACGCCCCATCACTGCCCGGCAGATCTGCTGCACCCGGCCGCAATCTCGCTCACTTGGCTGCAGCCCCAGAGCCTCCAGAATCCTCTTCACTTCAGTTATGCCGTCCTCATTGCTAGAAGGCAGATCATAGCTTTACAGCACCTGCAGGTCCACCAGCTCACAGCCAGGAACACTCATCCATCACACCCCATCCTCCCCTGGCAGCTCCTGGTCCTCAGACACTCACTTGATGATATCCAGAACATGGTGCATTGTGAACACTCCTTTCTCCTTCAGGACAGAAATATCGGTGCCAGTGAAGAGGGCTTTCTCAGCAGTCAGGGCAATCAGTGCGTGCCGGACAATCTCCCCCAGGTACAGGCTGCCCACCATCTTCTCAAACCTGCATGGGTTTGAGCCCACATGGGAGTCAGTCATGCCTCCCTAGCAGCACCCCTTGGCCCTTTAAGAGCACTCAGGAGCATTGCAGGGGAATGTGTGCTCCTGTTGGTGGGACCTGACATGCTCAAGGATAGACCGGGAGCCTGTCCTTTCTGGGGGAGAAAGAGCACCTCTTCTCCCCAGGGCTGGAAGATTCCTCATCCACATGTTCATCATAGGGAGTGAAGATGTCATTCAGGATGCCATCATCCCCAAAGCAGCCCCATTCAGTGTTGACACACATCCGCCCGCTGGTCTCATCTGTTATTTCCACCAGGTATGCTTCGGCCATAAAGCAACAGTTGGAGCCCTTGTCTGCAGGAATGATGAGGCTAAGCACCAGCACGGCCCCCCCAACACCCACCACCATGGCACACATTGTGCCCAAGTCTCACCTGCAACCATGGCGACCTCACAGGGTCTCCCCTCCATGCTGCAGGTCATCATGGTGCCCACAGTGTCATTCATCACAGCAACGACCTCCACGTGGCAGAGCTGGCCAGGAGCAAATTGAGAGGATTTCCAGCCCCTCCACGAGGACAGCCAATTGCTATCTGTTCCACTGGCCCCCATCTCCTGTTTATTGATGGCTGACTGCAGCAGCTGCACCACGTCCTTCCCCACCACGCCACTGCAGCTGAAGCCCTTGGACCAGGAGAGGAGTTCTGCCTGTGGAGAGCATGCAGCAGAACCATTGACCTCTGGCACCAGGATGGTTCCTCTCCTCACTGCTGCCGTGCTGTGGTCACAGCCTGGGATGGGGCTCTCTCTCTCACCTTGTCCAGCTGCGTCTGCCGGCAGCTGAAGGGGAACACAAAGCCCAAGGGCAGGTTTGTGATCTCTCTGCTCTCAGAGCTGATGGTCTCAGCCAGGAAGTGGGACACGCATTGTGCAATGAAGTCAAAGAGCTGCAAAGTCATGACTGGGGGTAAGGGCTGCTTGCCTTACCAGTACCCAGGCTATGGAAGGCAGCCTGGAGCTCCAGCACCAGCTTGGAGCCCTGCCAAGCCTCTGTGATGCTGGGAAGCCCAGCACCAGCCACCCTTTGCCATGACCTCCTCATACCGCTTCCCCCTCGCCCTGCATGATGCCCTCTGGCATGTCAAAGATCTTGTACATCATGTGGGGGCTCATGTTTCCATCTCCGTAGAGCGTCACCAACAGGATCCGAACCTGGTTCTGGCACAGCTCCACCACCAGAAAGTTGCCCTTCTCTGTGGGGTAACAGAAGCAGTGTCAGGCAGAGACCTTCGCTGTGGCAGATCTCCTAAAATCTGCTCTTTGCCCTGTCCCAGGAACAGCCGCTCACCCATGGGGGAGGCTCCTGAGAGCCTAAGTCTTTCACAGTGGCCAAGGGAACAAGCTTCTGGCTACTGTCCCTGCACTGGGTAGTGGCAGAGTAGAAGCTTATGTACCCCATGACTGATCCAAGTGTGGTTTACCCCTCCCCAGCACCCCCAGGGCTGATTCCAGTAGGGTGTGCAGGGCTGCTGGTAGCAGAACAGCTCATCCTCAGGCTGGGCTGCCTTACCAGTGCCATTGGGAGTGGAGCAGATGTAGGTGGGCAGCATCCTCACTTTGGCCTGTGCATGTGTCTGGCGGCTCAGCCCCTTGCACATGTCCTCCATCATGTGGCCCTTCATAACATGCAGCCTCTCCAGTGGGATGCTGAGTGATCGCAGGGCTCGTTGTATCTGGAGGTGGTGCATTAGGGCAGAGGTGCAGAGGCAAAGGGCAGGGAGTGACTGGAGCTGGGATGGGCCTTACCGGTGTGGTGTGGGAACTGTCACGGCGGTGGCTCAGAATGCTCCCCGAGACCCTGCATGGAGGGAGGTGGCGTGCTACCCACTGAGCTCTGGCCAGCAGGATAGGACAACAGCCTGCCCTTGCCCAGGCACATTGTGGGGCTGTACCCAGCTCTGCTCCCACCTGGTGTCTACCTCCATGCTCCATGAGTGGTCCATACTTTCGTCCCTGGGCAGTATCCTCACACTGCCTCTACGGTCGTGGAGGAGACAGCTCTGCCCCATCACGGTCATAGGGCCGAGCTCGGGGGCGGTGGAAGGAGAGGGTCCCCACCACCTGCAAGAGGCCAGAGGCTGATATCTCTCCCCTACAACAGCCCGAGGGATGTGGGGAGCCTGCGCGGCCCCTTCCCCGGCCCCATAGCGTTCTCCGCAGGGCAGGAGCCGCTCGCCAGCCCACGCACCGGCTGTCGCCTAGATTTCGCCTTTGGTCTGCTCTGTCCGCCCCGCTGGACCGGCGCTGTGGGGACCTGGGCCGGGTGCTGCGGCTGCCCATGGCGGCGGGGCGGGGGGCGCTTTTTGGAGCCGGTGTGTGGGGCCGGTGGTGGCCGGGGCCGGTGCGGGGCCGTTGGTGGGGGGGGCCGGGGCCGGTGCCGCCGTCCCCCTGGCAACAGCCACGCCCCGGCTCGCCATTGGTGGCCCTACCGCGGGCCGGCCCCGTCGCGGCCAATAGGAGGCGCCGCTCCGGGCCCCACCCGCGAGAGGGGCCGCTCTCCGCTCCCGGCCGGACGGCAGCGCTGCTTAAAGCCCGGAGTGTAATGAGCTCTGCACCAGCTCGTCCCATTAATTAGGCATGGGTCGCCCTCCCCTGTTCTCCGTCAGGATGCTCTCGAGGACCAGGTCACTACGAGGCCCGGTGCGAGGCAGGCAGAGCCCCGCTGCTCCGGGGTGCGGGCGTACGGCCGAGCCACCAGGGGACCGGGAAAGCACCAAGGACACGGGGACACCGCGGCCGCGGCTCCTCCGGTCCTTGCATCCGCTGACTGCGGCTGTCAGCTGGCACCAAGGTGCCCTCTGCCACTCGCTGGTTGTCAATGTTAGTGCTGTGCTGCTGCATAGAGCACAGGGCACTGCAGCCCCCTGGCTAACCCCCCCCACCAACCTCAGCTCCAGGAGAGGCCGGGGGAAGCGGGATTTGGGACCCACCGTCTGCTGCTCCTCCTCTCCTCCCTCCAGCGCCCTCCCATTCCCCAGAGAAAGCCAGTAGAGCTCTGCCGTGGTGCTGCAGTTTCATAAAAACATACATAAATATATTTCCATTTCTGTAACAGAGAGCAAAGCTGCACAGGCACCTATAAAACACACAGCCGCTTCTCCACCCAGCACTCCCCGCGCAGGTCATATAAAACATATAAAAGGGGCGCAGGAGACAAAGGCTGCAGGTGAAGCAGGGATACAGTGCCAAGAAGACCCTCGCTGGGGCACAGGGAGCTGCTGGGGGTCCCTGCAGCATTGCCAGCCTCAGAACTTGTGCCTTCTCCGGCGGCAGCCTTTGGGCTGTTGCTGGCTGCCCGCATGGAGAGCCATATGTGGCTCCGAGTCCACCACATCATCCACGGCTTCCAAGGAGATGCTGGGTTTCGCAAGGGAGATATGGAAAGGAAGGTGCTGAAGGGAGATGGGGCTGTCGGCTGACGGCTCTTCATCAGCAGCTGAGAGTGTGGGAGAGGACTGTTGGTCTCCTAATCCAGTGAGGGGAGTCCCCGCATCAGCACCTGCAACAAGAGCACACATCAACCCTCCTGTGTGAGCCATGGGTGCTGCCAAGAGCACCTCTCCTCCCTCTTCTCCTCCTGTCCTTGAATCCATGGAGGGAAGCAGACAGGGACAGCAGAAGCCTCCCACATCCCCCAGGAAGCTGAACATGTTTTGGTGCAATGGTTCAGAGTACACCCCTGTTCCTGCAAGGGCTCTGGTGTGGGTCCAGTGGGCAAGCATCCAGTGGGTACTGGCAGGAATGTGTGCAGCCAGCTGGGGAATGTTGACAGCCTCCTGGTCAGAAAGAACAGACCCTTCCAAAGGGAATTTGCTCCCCCAGAACAATCCAGGCCAAGCCAGGATGAAAAGGGGTGAGCTGGGAAAGAGCAGCCCTGACCCAGCTAGACTGGCATAGAAAGTTTTCCACCTTCAGACTTGCTCTCCGAGAGCTCCAGCATCCTGAGGAGTCCTCTCTCCTGCCTTCCAGTGATCTGCAAGGAGAGGAGAACCACCATCACAGCACTGCCACGAGGGAACCCCTTAGCCAGGATGGGCTTGTGGGCACTTGTTGCCCCAGCCCTCAGGGTCAGGCTGGACATAATAGAGACTGCTGCTAATCCAGGGCTTCCAGCCAGCCATGGGAAAGGCACTGCTCTGTGCCCAGCTCAACTAGCGCTCAAGCAGAGGCAGCAGAGAGCAGCTAATCAAGCAGAACCTGGTAAAGAGGGAGGCCAGGGTACAGGATGCCACCCCCAAGCCCAGCCAGCAAGCACAGGGCTGTGATAAATGGGGGCATCAGGGGCTCTGACACAGCTGGAACACATCCCCAAGCACTGCATGTCCAAAGGCAGACTCGTCTCACTTTCTCCAAGGGTATTGGTGCTGGAGGGAAGGTCCTTCCTTCAGGGCACAACCAGACTAGGAACACACCTTGTGCCTTGTCTCTGCCCCTCAGAAGATGCAGCCATGCTGGTCACACATGCTAGGGGAAGACCACTTGGCCTGGCTACTTTGAGCCTTCCTGGACCAGCAAAGTTCCCTCTCCTGGCTGTTCCCTGCACCCAGAACTGCGCTGGGATGCACTGGCATCCTGGCTGTGGTGTTGGAGCTGCAAATCACCCCAAAATGGGCTCTTGCAGGAAACTGCAAGCCCAACTGTGCCACTAGGAGGCTTTGCAATGGCCCGGCCCATGCCCAGGCTTCCCCACTGAGCTGCCACCCCATCAAAAGGCAGGGCCAGAGGTAACAGAGCCTTGCTGAACCTTCACAAAGAGCCCTCAACTTCAACATCTTTCCCCCTGCAGGACCCACACACCAGCCAGCTGTGGGGCATAGGGACAGAGTCAAACAGCCCCCACAGAGCTGGTCACATGCAGGAGCAGCCATGCCCTGCAGTATTCTGAACCACAGAGCGCTTGGCTGTATCCCAGCCAAAATCATCAACCAGAAATCTCATAATTTGCATCTGAATCCCCAAAGGGCTGAGGTCTGTGATGGATTTAAGGGATTATACAAAACTAAGACATCATGTTGCATCTTCATGCCGTGAATCACATTTCTGAGCGCAGGCAAAACTGCAGCACTAGGGTTTTGCCTGCAGGAGCCAGCAGGAAGGCCTGGAAGGACCCTCTCTGTGCTCCCCTGGGACAGCCACAAGCAGGAAAAAGCACGGTGGGGGCCAACACCTGGAGAGTGACTGTGAGCCTGCTGCCACCCACGCTCCTGCCTCCCACCTCCTCTAGCAAGGCACGTTCCCCACACCCAGCACACCTCCACCACACTCACTCCCCCACAATTCTCCTGGGACTCTGCTGTTCACTCCCAGAACTGAGCAATCTCCCCTGCTCTGGCTCGGAAGCCTTCCCCATGGGAATGAGCTTGTGGATATCCAGATAGGTTTGTCATCCTGATGCTGGCCTCCACTCCATCGACATTCAGCCGAGGAAGGCTGCAGGACTGAGGCGTGCTGGCTGGCAGCAGGACAGCCCTGGCTGCCTGCCCACTGGAGAGGTTGCTGGCAGCTCTGCTGGATTAGCTCACCCCTGGGACCGGTCCGTGCTCTTGCAGAGCGTCGTGGGAAGGAGGGCAATGAGTTCTCTGTCCACAGCAGACCACAGGGACAGGCAATCCTACATCAGGTCAGCTCATCCCTGCCAACCAGGGAAACAGTTGCTGCTGCCAACCCAGTCCCACACCCAGCGCAAAGCAAAGGGGATGGTGTGCAGGGTCGCCCCTCACCTTGGCTCTTCGCAGCCTCCTGGTTCCCTGAGCTTGCCTAGCAGCCTGAAGGCAGCTGTCCACGTGCCTCTGATACTGCAGCAGTGGCACCAGTGCCTTACAGAGGTAGCACTTCTCACACCTGCCAGGCAGCAAAGGACAGAGCGCTGCATTAGGATTCACCCTGCACCGGGTTCCCAGACACCAGCAGTGACTCTCCCCCTCCAGGCCATGCCATGGAGAAGACGTGTCACCAAATCCAGTCTCGCTCAGTGGGGTCAGGCCGGAACCAATCGCAAAGACTGAGTGATTATCAGTTTTCCCTGCCTGTTCCTCTGTATCCTGCTGCTGCAGCAGCGGGACAGTAATCAAATCTGCTCATCTAACTATCTCAAACACCACTGATTTCTCCCCAGACATAAAGCACCCTGTCAAAATCTACAGAAATGAAGTGCAAGGGCTTTGCAAAGGGGAGTTAAATTCTGCCTGAAAAGCAAACCAAGTGTGTTAAATCAGAGAGACATTTTACCAGGGCTGGATGAACTTGTCTGACTAGTAAATCAAGCCTTTCTCTGCACTGTCTCCATTTTACATCATGCCATGCAGGGAGAGGAATTGCAGAGCACATGCTCCTGCTGGGGGGCTGGCTCAGCCTGTTTCTCAAACCCCCTCGTTTGGGTGGAAGATGCTCAGCTCACACAGGACAACTGAGTCCTCTTGGGAAGTAGATTATTCTGGGTGAAAGGAGATGAAGGTCAAGCATAGATCTACATAGCTACGTTCACTTCCACACCATCTCTCAGCAGGGACTGAACCCTGCAGAAGAGGACACTGGCTCTTCAGGAGGGAAGCTACATTCAGGAATGAACTATCTCCAAGAAGAGACAAAGCCCCCAGGGACCAGCCCCAGCAACATTGCGTTCAGTTTGATAGTGGTACTCTCTGAGTGAAACACCCCAGGCTCTAAAATGCATATGGAGAGCCCCCATCGAGCAAAACTCTGCAGCACTTTTTCCCGTATTTTCTTTCCAGTCAGTGCTGATTACCCAGATAATGTGTCTAAACAGAAGCTGTCCTCTCTATAATTAGCCTAATTCCATTAGTGATGTTGCCATCCACTGTTTGTAACAGCAAAATTGCTTCCATAGCACGGATTTTACTGTCAGATCCTCTCTTATGATGCTTTGTGTGGGTGGCAGGAGGAGGGGCTGCATGGAGAGAGATTAAACAAAGCCACTGCTATTCTGAAAGTCTAATTTAATTAAGAATATCACTACAGGTGCCATGTTGACAGCCTCCATGTCCTGGCCTCTTCTTTTCCCAGGGTTACCAAGCTCAAACCTCCCATCAGAAACTGGCTGAGTTAGCACCATTTTAGTTACAGCTCCCCACCAGCAGCCATGCGCCCCTGACCCGTCATGGATTGGGCTGAAAGGAAATCAGTGCAAAAATAAACAATCTGAGAACAGCAAATTCCTCTTGCTTCGGTTTAAATATAGCCAGCACTGCAACAAGAGGTACTGAGGAAAAGCAATTTCTTAGGGAAATGCTGTTATAAAGTCAATGGCCAGCATTTGTACAGTAATAAAGACATCCATAGTCAAGCCAGAACAGAAGCACAGAAACAATCTTGGAGGAGTAGGCATACCTACTTACTTGTCAATGTCTAAGGATGGTGGGCTGCTTCCATCACCGGCAGCTTTATTTCTTGCCTCTCTCTGACGCCGGGTGAGCACTGGAGGAAGAACAGAAAGGGTTAACAAAAAGAGTTACTACCATCCACCCCAAACCACCCCTACATCATGCTCAAATGAACCAAGCTTCCATCACTTCCACTCAAAGCTGTAGCAGAAGTGATGGTAGAGGTGAAGAAACAGTGGACTGGGACAAACATGGTCTTCTTTCCTGCAGAAGAGGTTGCTGGACAAGTGTCCTTTTTTTCTGGGGAGTTACTGAAAAATTTACCTTTCCCAGACTGGCAGGCAGCTGACCATTTCACACCTAACTTGCCAGAAAACAGCTGGATTGACAGTGTGTAGTTTACAGGAATTTCAGAGCTGATGCACAGCAGTGTGATAGCCTGAGAGCAGCGTTATCCAGCTGCTCTGGCAGCACAGCATCGCTCCCTGCCAAACCAGGCTCCTGTGCCTGCTGCAGGGAGAGACAGTGCCAGCTGTGGGCTCAGGGGAATGCAGAGCTGAGGCAAGGGCTGTGCAGAGGCACCAGACCTTTGACAGAGAACTTGGCTGGGAAGGAGCACAGCTCACACCAGAAAGGGAAGGTTGTAACAATTACTCCACATTCATCGCTTTCCCACTGCCCATGTGAACTGTGGTGATCTGTGCTATCGTCCACAGACAGCCCTAGGAGTCTCCTGGATGAAGATCTCTAGCAGGAGCAGTGCTGCTCTCCAGAAGCTCCAACACGTGGGTAGCCAGTGAGATCCCAGCAGAGCAGCTGATGACGGGTCCAACCATTTCTAATCCCCCAGCAGCCTTTCCCAACTGGCTCTGCAGGCATCTGCAGGGAACACATTGGAGTGTTGTCCCTTTCAGTTGAATTCCTCTCATGTATTCTTGTTGACATACCACCAGCAAAGATCCTCAGGGAACATTTCAGATAGCTTAGCTTGCTTCACCAGGGACTTTCAAGACTCCAGCTCCAAAACAGATGTCACAGTAAGCATTCTCAGGCATGCTGGCTAAGGGGACAATGCAGGGAGCTGTTTTATGGCTTGGCGATGCTGCTTCCCATACTCATGAGAATAAAAGTCTGACTCCAAGGTATAGGCACAACAAACCCGTTATTGTTAGCACATCATCTGTGATAAAGAAAGTGAAGCACGAGGTTTTGTGCAAAACAAAGGGAATTCTTCCAAGTTTTAGCAAAACTCCATTTCCAGAGTGTTGCACAACCTCAGTATCTATCCACAATGCAACACAGCCTTTCCTTTAGCAGCAATCACTGATCTGCAGCTACAACCAGCAATGTACTGTGAAGTGCTCAGGAGCTGTTGGAGCTGAGGGGAGACAACCATGCTGAAGAAACAAGCTCAAGCGTTTCCTAGGATGTGGGTATTGTCTCGTAGGGGATGACTGATACTTACCAATAGCTCATTGCTCACAGGAACTGAAGAAAATGTCTCTCTTTAATGTAGCCTGGCCCAGATATGAAGTGGCAGCCTTACTAGGAAGACTGGTAACAGTGGCCACCCCCCCCAGGTCATCCAGCCTCCAAAGAACCCAATCAACATGTGTGTTTGACAACGTGGTGAGAACTGCTCTCCAAATCAGTGTGCGCTCCTTAATATTCTTTAACGAGCCTTGTGCACTAGCTCAGGTGTTAATCAGTTCTATTTTCTTCCAAAAGAAGTGAACACATCTGGCATAATGGGCCCATTAGAGATGTCTGGGACTAGCTCTGCAGCTGCCCAGGAGGAGACCCTCAGCTGTGTTGCTAGAAGAAGCAGCAGAGAGAACTGAGCCAGCTGGTGAGGCACAGCCCCTGCCAAAATAAGCTGGTTGCCCCTAAGAAGGGGATTCAGGACACAGGAAAATACTTGCCACAGACAAAACTCCCACCACAGAGCAGTGCTGACCTGCTTGTGTGACAGGAGCCTTGTAATTCTCCCAGATGCAATGCTCTTTGCTGGGTCAGGCATACTCCGTGGCCTGAGAACAACCTTTTCCCTCGCTTGGCATTTTTTCTGGATGACAAGTCATTCTTGGCCTGTTTGGCTCCACCGTTCACCCTGGGGAAGAGCAGCAAACCTTGCCCAGTATGGCCTTGCTATCAAGCACACTCAGCCCGGGCACCTCCTGGGGCTGCCAGGTCTAGCTGGCATGTGGAGCTGTGAGGTCAGAGCCACTGAGCTCCTCACCTTCCTGCTCAGCTCACCTGTGGTCTGATCCACTGGCTCCCTGTGCTCATTACCAGCTGTGCCGCTTCCCTGCAGGATTTATTAGTGCCTGGCTCATGGTCCCTTCTCAGAAGCCATGAAGTTTTCCTCTGCACCCATTTAATTACGCTCTCTGCCATATCAGTGCCACTTCTACTGATGTCAAGAGCTTTTTAACAGCACCAGTGTCGCTGCTGAAGACTGACAGCTGCATCAAGACTGCATTTGAGCCTTTGGGAGGAAGGGATATGACTTGGGAACTGAGAATGTCGGATGCATGTAGACGGAGAGTGAGAGGCATTGAGTAAGTCACAAAGCTCCAGAGTATTTGCTGTACTCAGTTGCAGCCAAGACTCGCTTGCAGACTGAGACCAGCGGATCCCTGCGTTGGCAGCAGCAGCGGGTGATGAATGTGGTGACTCCTGCAGAGTCCTCTCACACAAGTGAGCCCCTTCAGTTGAGTGCATGAAGAAAGAGGGAGCTGGCACAGAAATTCCACAGCTCCACTCATTCACTTGGAACTAATACCAGCTGCTGAGCTGGAAACCCAGGACCTCAGCCCTCCCCAGACTGGTACAGCTAACACAACATCAGGCTCTTCTTTTTTATTTACTCAGATCACAGGAAAGTGGAAATTCATTATAAGATTTTCATGCTGCCCAGGTATGTGGTGGTCTGGGCATCCAGCCAGGGTGACCGTGTACGTAGGGGAAGTGACTGTAGCTCATCTTGCCCAGCTGCTCATTTGAAAACTTGCCCTTAGATATCAGCCAGACTGAGCTGGCCTCCTGAGACCCAAGACAGAGACTTTGGTGCATGATTAGAAGAAGGAATAAGAGAAGTAAAACCAGCAAGAACCCATCTTTTTGTAGCATTAAAATGAAAATCACTGACAGCTATAGTTTGCAGGACTGCAGTTCTAGAGACATCAATTAATAAACCTGAAGACAGATGAGGAACCCCTGACCCAGTGCACCAAAGGAAAACTGAAGCCATCTTTTCTTAACAGATCAGGGCATGGCTTAGAGGGCATGACTCTCACACAGGGCTGTTACTGTGCTCTCAAGGAAGCCAGCAGCCAGCCAAGAGCACACAGTGCTGCAGCAGTAGAGAACAGCTTCTGGATCCACACAGGAGCTGGCATTTGCTTCAGAAGACAGTTTTCTCACATCTTTTTTCTCCCCATGCATTGGCTTTACCTGTGGATGTTGTGCTAGTGGTGGATGCCAAGCTAACAGCCCTGGAAACAGAGTCCTTTTGTACCTGCACAGCTGTGCCAGGCTACTGTCTGGCCTCTGCTCAGAGCTGAACATCATCTCTGTCTACCAACCCAAATCCCACAGACCAGCCCAGCAGCTGAGAGCCCTCTGGGTGATAGCTGCCTTCCAACAGCTGCTGGAAACTGGCCCGAGGTGCCCCATAAGCCAGAACCCCACAGGCAGGCAGGAAGGATTCTGCCCAAGCCCAGGAAGCCCATGGTACTGCAAAGAGTCTGGGTGCAAACAATACAGGTGCCTTAGACTGTTATGGCTAATAGAGCCTGGTCTCTACAGGGACAATACTAGAATAACTGGCAATAGAAAACTCAAATTACTGTGATTTTGTCCCAGACCCATTGCTCTGCTTACAGCCATTACTGCAGAGCAAAATCCCTTTTATTCCAGGCTGGTTTTCTTACAGGGGGATTGTTCTGAACAAGCCAGAACAGCAGAGTAGCAATTCCAAAATAACTACCCTTACAAACATCCCCAAGGAGACCAGCCTGGAAGCAGAATGAAGAGGCCAGCCTTCAACTCTGTCCTGCTGAAAGCCAACACCAAAGAAAAGAACAAATTCCCTTGCACTGCCAAAAAATTCAAAGCCTTTTCCTGATCACAGTCGGGATTCCCCAGGATCAATGGACACACTCACAGTCCAGCCACACCAGGGACTGGAATACCACAATGCCAAAGACATTCCTGCTAAAAGGCACACTAAAAATTCTGCTCCATTTTGTAACACAAATAAGACCTTTATCAGTCTTGAGGACAGGAGAGGAACTATGATAATTTGTGATTTGCCTGAGCCAAATGCTTTGCATCAGTAGCTGGGCTGTGCCTGCAGAGAGAACCTTCCACCAAAATTAAACTCCAGCCAGTATCAGCCTCCGCTCTGGCTCCTGTTATCTTGACAGGACCCATGTCACATCCCCAAAGATTTAGTATAGCAGGAACTCTTTACTTTAAAACTACATCAACTCTGCTTTAAGATTACATGGTGAAACTTCCTCCTGCTAGAGTAATGCAGAAGTTACAGTTCTTGTACTAGCTCTGATTTGCTCAAATTGTTTAAACATCATAGATTTAGGTTGCATTTAACAACCCAGTATGTAACTGAAAATTATATATTCACAGCCTGAAAAGTTAATCTTATTACAAGCTACTACTTTGATATTACCTGACATTATGCTAACACAGATTTTATATTTCAGGCAGCAGCTAAAACGTAACTTACTGAATGTGATGATAACCAACCAGTGTATTTGTTCACTTAAGCTCTACAAAGGTTGGCTATGGAAAACTGATATGAAAAAGAATACAAAGAGGATTAATATGGGCATTCTGACTGTGCTTCTATGCCTCACTCTTCACAAGAAGGAGAAAAATCCATACTCCCAGACTGATAGTTATTATTTTGGAATTTTACTAAAACAAGAAGGAAAGTTTTCTGCAGGTTCTGCCACCTGAACAAGACATTTTTGCACACACCAATGTCAGACTTCATGCAGAGCACAGGCCATTCTCAGAGTAGTACAGAACATTCTCCCTTCTCAAGAGCCCCGAAGGACAACTGCCCACATGGCTCAAACTTTCAATTTTCTACCAGTGCCACATTCTGTGCAGGTCCTCAACAAAGCACACAATAGACATATCTTATAAGTACTGCTTGAAGCATCCAGAACTAGATCCTGGGGTAATATTCAGGAGCTGATAATGTGGTGAATTATTGTGTGAAGTCAATCAGAAATGATGTCTCTGTGCAGGAGGTACCAAATACCAAAGCCTCCAATAACACCCTCCTGGGCAGCGTGGAGATGGAATAAGGCAGAGTGAACAAACCTCCCCATAAGCCAAATACCTTGAGAGAGACAAGACTGCAGCACCTGCCTGCCAAGTAACAACAGGGAAGGGGGGGTGAGCATGAGGAACAAACACGTGGAAGCAGCACTTGGCAGACCTGGAGCGTCCTCGCCAGGCTCAGGTCCCGTGGTGCCGTTGCAGTACATGGCGTGCACCTCGATCTCGTCAGCTGGGAAGCCGTGGTCGCACAGTGGGCATGACACATGGCCAGCAGCTGTAGGACTGCACTCAGACACAGTCCTGCCAGCATCTTCATCCCCACCAACCTAAGGAAGAAGAAGAAAAATTAGCCAGACAGAGCTGTTTCTCTTTCCTTGCTTAAGTGCAGAGCTCCATGCTGTCCGGTAGTTACTTGCTCTCACAGAGAGTCAGATTTTCTTGGAAAGTTTTACTTTTCCTTCATCACATAGTGCTCAGAAATAACAGCACTGGTTGAATAAAATGTGCTGCACTAATAACTAATTCTTCTTGCAAAGGCAACATGTCCTTCTGAATCATGGTGAAACTCCCTGCACAGCCATGCACTCTGTTTAAGGCAAACATCACCTGCACTATAGTGGAAAAGCAGCAAAGCTTCCATTAATCAGGAAATCTCAGAAGTGAAACTGATGGAAAATTCATGGGGCAAAGCAGGAGTTCAACACCTGACTTGTGCTCATCAGTTTCTGGACATGTTCCATGCCACACAGGCAGCATTGTCTGGAAACACAGCTTCCCCCAGGATGAAAGGAGGCTGCTGTGGTGTTAGGAAGCCTGGAGAGATCACTGGAAGCTCCTCCTTTATAGGGGAGGTGGCTGGAGCAGTCATGAGAGGGGACACTGATCAAGGAGAGAAGCAATACCATTAAAAATCTGTGTCACACAAAATTACTAGCAGAGGCTTTTCGCCAGGGCAGAATGTCACAGCTTGTGTACGTTCTCAGGGTGCCATTACCACTTACAGACACTCTCTTTTTGCATTTTTCACACAGCTGCAGAGGTGCTCCACTACCAACCCACAGAGATCCCACCTGCTCCCTATGCCACTGACATTCCCAAATGCAGCAGACTGCAGCCATCTCACTCATAACTGCATCTCTGCCTAGTCAGGCTTGCTGTAAGATTTTTCCACATTTAAGAAAAAAGCTTCCCCTCCCCACGATAATTAAGGAAAGCTATTTAAATATTAACCATGTAGAGAAACCTATAGAAAAATAATATGGGAGAAGATTCTGTTCTTAGAACTAAGCAGTGACATGTAGACAGTGTGCAGCAAAACTGCTGTCTGCTTCCCTCCAACGGTATCATTTCAGGGAAGCAGTAATTGGGGTCAGCCAAGATGCTCCGTGCCACTGGAGTGCTTTGCTGTGTTACTTGGTTTATTACTTCCTTTCCCAAATGAGGATCTGATCATGATTTTTATGTCCTAAAGGGAAGGAGGGTGCTTTCTTGACTCAGAAGAGCTATGACAAAAATTGCAGAACTGGGCCTCAGACTGAGATTCTGACTCTCAAAATGCATTTCTCCCTGACACCAGCTGAAAGGCTACAACAATGAGCCCCAGGAACATCCCTCATTCCCAGGGAGGCTCTCTGCCCTGAATTTCTGCAGAGGAGTTTCCACAAGAGTTCTTCCAGCCAAACACAGGCTGCTGAAGTACATCACTTTTAAGCATTAACACTTGTACCCTCTCTCACATCTCAGTGTCAATACATCTTGTGAAGTCCTCACTGTGGGGCGTCACACTGAAGAGCCATAAAAAACAAGACGTGTCAAATATGAGTGATCAGATCAAACCTGCACTACACAGACAACACACATAAAAAATATGATGGGAAAAGCAGCAGGCACTGCTCCTTCTAGCTGCCTTTTTTAAAGCAATCTTAGGAGATCACCAATTCTGCACACCCTGCCCGCCTACATTCCGCGGTAAATTACTAATTTTAAATGGAAATGCAACATTCTGTAACAAAAGATTGCTTGTACAAAACCTTGCTATAACAGTCTGGAAAACCTCAACTGCAGAACCAATCACCCCTGTCAGAGCCAGAGACAGTTGCCTCAGCTTTTTAGCAGAGGAAATTGCCTACAAGACATAGTACTTGCAGCCAACAGCCAGCCAAAAGCAATGCTAGAGGCTGAGCTCAACAAGACTCCTGTGTCCTGGCTCAGCATCTGCTAGGAAGAAGTCAGTCCCAGTGGTCTCTGTTTGGCTCCTGCAAACCACTGATGCCATGGTAGCTGTTTCTGTTGTTTTCCTGGAGGGCTGCAGGCTCTGGTCTGGGACCTGCTGCCAACCATAATGTTGTCAAATAATCCCTAGGAACCCGCTCCCCACCACCTTGTGCCACCCAGGCAGAGGTGTGAGACACAGGCAACCAACCCTCTGCAAAGCACAAGGGGACAGGGCAGTGTCCAGGCCACAGCCAAATGGGTGATGAATGTGCTTTGGTGACCGGCCCAGGACCACCCCTCTCCTTGCTGCAGTCCCTAATTGACTGAGCAGTGCTTGGAGATACCTGCAGAATGAAAGGCACACAAAAGCAGAAGATGGTTTATTAAGAGGCCTGTGAGAATGAGACATTGGAACTGCAGACATGCTGTACAAGCTGCAGACTCCCAGAATGAGCTTTCCACAAATGAATCCTCCTGTCAAGAGCTGTACGATTCTGTATTCATGTACCCTGTGCCAAAGGAGTACTTGGCAACCCCTTTGATATCGCTCTCTAAATTAATAGACAAAGGGAGTTTTATCAGAAGCAGGAACTGAAGTCAGATGTTGGTACAGTGACAGCTGCAAAGCAATTGCTGTGCAGGTGTGACAACATGGGGAAAGGGGCTGCACACAGCACACATCTGCAGCAAGAGGTAAGAGGATAGCCCTGCCGCTGACTTACTATTGCTATTAACTATTACTGCACAAATCTCAAGATTCCCAGACTCAGGACACTCTGCTTGGCCTGAAAACGACCACCAGCCCTCAACATTTCAAGCACATCTTTATACCAGTGTGATCTCTGGGTGAAGCCCTTCTCTTAACCTCTTAGATATGGTCTGTGGAGAGCAAACTGGAGTTCAGAGCACTGTAACAGGGAAAAACAGGTGACAGCACAAGTGACTGAAGTTTATTTTGACGCTCCTCAGAGCTTCTGGGGTCCCTCTGCATTGCTGAGCATCACAGCTTGTACCCCTGAGCATGGGCAAGCAACAGCACTGCCACCCACGCTGATGGCATCCTCCAGCTCAGCAGCACTGGGATATAAAAGAATGGGCTGGAATTGACAACAGCTCTCCAGCTATAGGACTGAAAGGCTTCAGAAGCAGCTGCATGCAGTCCCCAGCCAAAAGGGATTGGAGATACAAAGCAGCAGAGAAAACCAAAAAGGAAGTGTTTGTCAGGATCCAAACAGCACAAGTCCAAGCTTCCAGCTACTCAAAGGGAAATGCCAGCACAGCTCAACTGAACCAAGGTCTAAAAGGTGGGATTGGAAACAGGACCTTTCAACTTCCAAGCTCTTTTACCTGCATAGGTGCATGTCTGCTGTGTGAACAGAGCTCTTCTCTCTCCTCCTCAACAGCTTCCAGTGGGCTTGGCTGTGTCTCTGCAGAAAAACACCTCCATGTCAGCACAGGTTTGCACCCCCCGAACTATCTCCTCACTTGTTGATGTAGCTTAGTCCTTAAGGCTTTTTAAGAGTTTTCACAGTTTCAAAACATTCTTTAGACTTGCCACAAATGTTATCAGACAAAGTGCAACAACACAGCCAGATGAGGGGTTGAAGTCACAGCATGGTAGTGTGAGGATAAAGGCACTGCAGCTTTGAAGCTTCATGGGGAGTGAGATTAGACACAGGGAAAGTGCGTGGGACACTTGCTGGGATGGAGACAAAGCAAGAATAGAGCTGCTCTCACATTGAGACAAGCAGAGCTCCCATTCCATGGTCTGTCTCTCAGTCACACCTTCTTTAGACCTCCACATCTTCGTCAGCAACAAAATATGCCTCCAAACACCACTATGACCTATCCTGCTACGGCTGCTTGTGAACAGGAACAGCCTCTTCATTATTTTTCTCACTTAAAACCCTGGACCAGAAAATCTCAAACATGGTAGGAGAGACCAAGGAAGAAAAACTCCTTCGTCCCAAACATGTTTAATTAATGAAAGACAAAAATTATTTCAGCTCTCATGCTTCGTACATTATCTTGACACTGAAAAAACTGAAAATTTGATTGCATTGCAGCGACACCTTGTTTTGAGTGATCCCTCCATGCCCAGTGCACATCCAGGTGTCTCTACAGCAAGTCTCCACAATCCCTGTCACAGAACTGTCTTAGAAGAAATGGGTTCAAAACTAGGGGATCAAGCTAAATTTCCTCAATAATTTTAGCCTTGAAAAATTGAGATGGGAAAGAAATCTCATTTTGTTCAAATAACTTGAAAATTCTTTTTTCTCCGAATTTCCTAAGTGAGTAACTTTTGGTACAAAACTTATAACAGTCTCAAGTGCCTCTTACCTGGGCAAACAGAGATCTCTTCTTCAGCAGAGTTTTCTGTGGCAATATCTGGGCTCCTTTTACTGCCAAGTGGGGTCATTGTGGAGATGCTGTTCAAAATATAAATATAACATGAATCTCCAATCCAGTAGGTGTGAGAGGGCCACACCTGCCTTTCTCACACAGTTCAGAACAGAAGACGATGCCATAATTTCCAAGTGGTCAATATGTGACAGCCAGAAATGACCAGGATAAGAGCAAAATATGGGTCTAAAATGCTTCCTGAGCAAAAGTCCCAAAGGGAACTTCTTTTTTCTTCTGAAAAGGCAGAAGGAGTAATTATCTCTTGTCAAGGGAGTAAGAACACCTGCTCACAACTGTGGGACTCTGGGAGAAGATGTGGGAGTTGTGCAGGTACCAGCCTTGTGACTCTTTCTGTCTGGGGAAGGAAATCCTCACAGGGGAAAGACAGACCTGCTTTATCCTGCATTATCCTCTCCCCGCTCACACTGCTCATTTTCTCCCTTATCCCCGTGCACAGATGTGACACAAGGCATTTTCCCTGCAGCAAAGTCCTTACAGCATTAGCATGGTGGTTCCTCAGAGCAGCACCCAGCACTGCTCCTCTCATTTTGACCTTTGCATTCCTCCTTTTCTCCCCCCCTCACACCTCACTGCACAGTGTCTTTCTGACACAGGCAGGCATTGCTGAGTAAGTCTGGCACCCATGCTGACACACTCTGTGCCTTGCGTGGCTCTCTGATTAGTTTGATCAAGTATGCAAGAACACACTTTAGAAACATGAATCCCTACACTGACAAACACAAGATTTATTAAGCTCAACCACAGGCCTTAGAGAAGAGAGAACAGCCACTGCTGATTTATGATAAATAACAAAATTCTGATAGGAAATCACAAGTGGCTTTTCTCTCTAAATAAAGCATCTCAAAGCATTTGTTATGAATCCAGGCTGAGCGTGTTTTACTCCGTGTCTAACATCAGGGCTCTCTTCAAAAGAACTCACACAAAACAACTTGCTATGACATTTATAAAATGGGCTAATCAATTTGAAGTCAAACCACATTTCTTGCTACACCAACTATCTCCTGGTAACAAAGCCTATAATCATTTATTAAAACCCCAATCTTCCATGCTCTGTACAAAGCATGGAACAAGCAGGGAGAGCAGCCCACAGAAAGCAAAGCAATTTCTTCACAGGACTGGCACTTCCTAGACTGCTCCACTCCCTCCAGACAGCTCAGAGCCGTGTTTTCCTATTAAGTGCTGCTGAGGCCAGCCAGTTGGGGTGCCTGAGCCATCCCCAAGAGAGGCCTGTGCTGGCAAATTACCAGGAGCCAGATGGCAACACTTAATGTGCACAAAACTGCAAAGACTGCAGCCATTTCTCTCCTTGCTGCAGATGTTCCAGCTGCTTGAGGAGGGGCCACTGCATCCAGGTGCATCCCACCCCAAAACAGGCACAGCCAGGAGCTCCTGGCCAACTTGGGGAATGTTCCAGACTAACCCCACCAGCTATTCCAAAGTAAAGAGGTCCCTTTCTTTTCATATCCTCCACATGCTGGGCTCTCAGGCCCTAAGCAGGCGGGAGGCCAACGCTGCAGAGCGCTCACCTCACTGCCTTCTACGCAAGCTCAGAGCTCAGCTGTCACAGGCTCATCAGCCTCCGCAGCTGCAGGTTCCTCCTGCTCCCCAAGGCAGGTTTTAAGCTTGTTAGAAAGGTGCAAGCAAGAGGGATTTTCATACTCTGCATATTGATATTAACTGCTCAGGCCAAATGCTGTTAGATCGGAGGAAAGTTGGCAGTTTTGTTCCAAAGCAGGTTTAAATTATAAAGCCCAGCAAATTAAAAACATGACATTATCTGGCCTTTCTTGTAACTTGCTCCCTGAATCCTCTCCCATTTGTCCTTCTCCATAGCCTTTGCTGTGGAATTGCATCCCACAGGAAGGAGAGGGAAAAAAAATAAAAGAGGAGTAGGCTTAAATCTGAAGAAAATCATGTTGACTTGCCCCACACCTGTCATCTGCTGAAGTGGCTTTTCTGGAGCACTGCACTCTATCTTTGGCTGATAGGCAGTGCCGTCTGGCTTCCTCCTCCCTGCTTTCCTCTTCAGCAGTAAGGCAAGAACATAAAAATACACGCAGAAATCCAGTAAACCCTTCCCCGTGCTGCCTGTGCGCCTTCCCCGACAGACACGTGATGGCATCGCTGTAACTCACCTCCAGCTCCCCACGGCTTTACTGCACCATGTCACAGGAGCTTCAGAGGGCAAGGAGCAACTCCTTCAACTTGTACAAGAATGCACCTTGCACAAAAATCTCTTATCAAGTAACAACAGCAACTGATCCCTTCTCCTCAGCTGTGCCCCTCCTCTCCCATGTTGCTCCAAAGTCATGTATTTCCAGGGATACTTAACAGCAATGACTGCAGCATGCCTTCCCACCAAGCCTTGCAGCAAGCAGTGGTGGGACTGCACCCCAAAATAATCCAGGGAGGGTAGAAGAGCCCATATCACTAGAAAGAACCTGCGAGCCACACTCTGAACACCCTACTCACCTCTGTGCTATTTGCATGGGTTCCTCATCTTCAGGCACATCCTCTGCAGGCAGTACCTGGGAGGGCTGGAAAGAAAAATTCTGGTGTTATATAAAACAATGTGCACAGCTGACTGAGGTCTGCTGGGTCACTGGATTCTGCCCATGACATTGCACCCAGTCTGCTGTATATTTTTATCTGAAAATGAGTCAGTATCCATTTGGAACCAGTCAGCTTTTTCCCTCCATGCTTCCTTTTGGCAAGGTACTCCCTGTAATAAAGCCTGGCAGTACTTTTTGTTACCTTGCTGCCTAGACATGTTTCTGGACAGTCCACACCCACCCACTCCTTCCAACATTGCCCATCATCTTCCATGCTCTCTGCCTGTTCTCAGCATCCACCTCAATGTATTTGTAGGCAGCAACCATAGCTTTTCTCCACTTCCACCCATGCTGAGCTTGAAACAACCCAAGGATTTTAGTGTCCCCTGCATTCCCCCAGGTACCCTAGCAGCCCTCACCTACTTCACTTTAAAATTTATTTTCCTGAGCCAGAATGACCTGATCAACTGATGGTACAGCTGATGCTTGACCATGAGAAGCACTTCTCTGAAATTTCCAAGAGATAAAATCTGTTGCATTTTTCTTGCCTAGGAAATCAGCTGTCCCATCAAAGGAAGGGAACAGATTAACCTGCACAATCTACAGCTGGAAAATCCATGTGCATTTTACCCCATTTTTCATTTAGCTCTACGACTCCATTTATTCTTTCTTTTAAAATTTGTTCAAAAGCCTTCTGCACTGCTGAGGTCAGGCTAACATGCCAGTCATTACCCAGATCCCTTTCTTCTTCTGCAGTGTACACGTTACACTTGCCATTCTCTAATCAGGTGGAATTACAACGGTTTATTAGCAGTCCTTGTGGTCAGGCCTACAATTTCTCATGCTAGGTCTCAAAGAAACCCAAGGAGTTTACCCCCCCCCCCTTTCCTTAAGTCTATCAAATGCTACGAGCTTGATTTCCAGCAAATGTTTCAACTTCAATCTGCTCCACTCCTGGATATACTTCCCCAGCAAGATCCAAAAAAGGCCTCTCCTGTCAAACTTCCCTAACATGACTCCAACCCCCAAATATCCTTTTTTATCTATGCTTTCTTTACTTCTTTGCAGCCTAGCTCATCATTAACATAAAATACCACACCTCCTCTTTTATTTTTATTTTTCTTTGTCCTGAATTGTGCATTTCTTAATAATGCCTCTGCCCTGGTCAAGAACACTCATCCATGTTTCTGTTTTTCCTTGTACATCTGTTATAAAATATGGCACTAATTCAGGTCACCAGACTCCAAATCTCCAGAATTGGGTCTTTTCCCTCTGAATATTTTAAAGACCAAGAATCCCCTAACCTTATCTGAAAGGCTCTGAAGAAATTGATTCTATTAGCACTGAAGTTTGTAAGTGCAGGTTCACAGGCTGTGAGATCTCCCGACAACCAGGATTTGCTCTGTGCAAACATCCCCTGGCTGCAGGAGGCAGTGGCAGCAGTCAACTGCTGCCAGGGTGGAAGGTCTGTACCCATTCCAGGTGAGGGTTTCAGGGCAGGAGTACAGGCAGCCTCCCTCAAGCACATCCTTTGCACCTTCATTTCACACATGGCATGAGGCCATGTCCTTTTTCAAGGGCAGTTTTGAGTCCTTAAGGATGGTTTCTACACTCAGCACAGCCTGAGATCTCCCACCAGTCGCACCAGCAGAGCAGCCCTGGTGGCACTGGGGGAGCCCCAGGGCAGCACAGGCAGCAAAGGGTCTCCAAGAGATGCAGCAAGGTGGAGACACGACAGCTCTGGGCCCCTCCTTTGTCACTGCCAATGGAATTGTATTTGGTAGAGGGAAAAAAATGGAGACAAGGCACAAGCAAACATCAAACATATCGATTTTGCAAGTAAATCACCTGCTCTGGCCTCAGTGTGCGACTGCACAGAGAGGCAAGAGAAAGGAGCTACCTCTCATGCTGGGTGTGAAAAAGCAGATGAAAAGGCATTTAGAAATTATTTTCTCTCATGTAAATAAAAGACTGGCAAATTTTGGGCTACGTTTGAAACTGTAAAGTCTGCTGCTCCTCCCTTATTTTTTCACCTTAAAAATACCAGAAAGGCTACATCTCTCAGTTATGGCTCTGAGACAGCTCCCATGGTCAAGAGGAGTAGGTTACAAGTTACCACTCAGCACCACTAAAACCTCCTTTCTCCTCAAGAATTAATTAGATATTAGCATTAAACAGATAGCATTTTTAAAAATACCACACAATTTTCAGTACTGATTAAAAGTTCATGCCCTTCCCAGCTGCTGTAGCTTCCCAAGGGCTTTAGAGTACACATCCACAGACCTCCAGTCACCCCAATCTTCCAGTATAATGATACCTTCATTTCCAGAGGAAAAGCTACAGGGGAAAAAAAAGTGCAGTTTGCTTTAAGAACCTCTCAGGTCTTTTGTATCTATCCTAAGGAAATGAAAAAGGGCACAAGTCGGTTCCTTTCCTCTGCAGATCACCTCTAAGGCTTGTTTAAATCTCCATCTGCTAAACCCAAGCCAAAGCACTGTCATGAAAAGTCACATTTCAGCACAGGCTGCTCTGCTCTTTTTCTGCAACCAGAAAATGCAGACATGACGTTTTTCCTAAGTGTTCAATATTACAAGACAGAATATAAATATCACAAAACAAGTTAAGTATCTTTCTAACACCAGGGTAAATGATCAAATACACTTGAAAACAGGAACAACAGAGCCAAGGCTTCAGTCGTAGAGAAGATAAAGTTATACAATGATCCGGGAGTGAAGTCATTATGAAAAATGAGGGTTGGAAAAGGCTGACACAAACCTAAAATACAGCAGTAATAAATACTTCATCTGACTAGCAATCTGTTTAAACTTAGCAGTGACAGAAAGCTGCCTTCCGCTCCAGCAGGAGAGCCCTGACAGAGACAGAGGCTGACACCTAGTGTCTAGCACACCCGAACCCAAGAGAAGGCAGGCGCCCAACACCAGGACAAGGACAGGGAGCACCACCGTGGTGACAGATCACCAGGGCAGGCAGAAGATGTCTGACCACACAGAGCCTCTCCCAGCCACGGGGGAAAAGAGCACTTCCAAGAGTGAAGCATTGATAGAGGCAGACGAGTGTGGAGGAGCAAACAGGAAAGGCTGCGCCGTAAGGACAAGCCCGAATCTCTGTCTGCAAAGGGAAACCCAGAGCTCCCTACATAGCCACAGGTTTATAAACTGGTTTACCAGAGCTGGTGGTGGTCAGCATCACCTCTGTGCCCTCTACCTTGACACACTGCCAGGCTGCACCCTTCTGAGAAGGATCAGCTGGTCTCTGGAGCACTAAAGATGACTGCCAGACTGCTCAATGGCCCCTATCTTGTGTGAGCTCGGTGTCAGCCAGTACATTTCTCTCCCTTCCACAGTAACCTGTGAGGCTGGGGGAAGAAATCCCTAAATTTAACAGGGGCATTAAATAGCAGTGCCTGCTTTGCAGAAGGGACTGAACCGTAAAATGGACAGAAGGGCATGGCTGCTCAACCTCTGCTCAGTGGCAAAACTCTTACCTGGCAGTAGCTGGTGGTTGGTTCATCATCAGAAGTGGAGTTCTTCTCTTCTTCCATGCTGTGCCCTAGACTCTCTGCCTCCTTCCTCTTTGCAGGGTGGAGCCAGGCGATGTTTTCAGACTCCTGCCCCTCTGTGTCTCCATCTTCTGTACCGTCAGCAACCCCATTCTCCCTGCTTATCTCCTCTCCTTTCCCAAGCTCGTTTTGGCTCAAGGAAGAACTGGGCACAACTGGGTTACCAAACTCCTTCTTATGCAATAGCTGCCTCTGAGCCTGTTTCAGGCTCTTCTGGTAAACCTCCAGCTGACACAAGATGACTTTGGTGTACTGGTTGGGGTCCACCCCTTTGGGGCAGAAGGGGACGCCCCAATAATAGTGCACTGTTTCTCTTGCCTCCTCCTGTTTATGCTTCTCCTCCACTGCAGTCAGCATGCAAAGATCTGGGGTACTGCCAGACCCCTCATTCTGCTCTGCTTGCTCTGTGGAAACACAGACCTTGGCAGTGTGCCCAGGCTGTGAGCTGTGTTTGGTACCTGCTCCTCCACCACTCCTCCTGGGGCTGCCACACTGTTCTGTGGTCCTGCTCTTCCAGAGTGCGGCTGAGCTCCCAGCACCAGCTTCTCCAACAGAATCACCAGTGCAGGGCAGGAGTTGCTCTTTTGGTTCATGGCCTGCTGCTTCAGAAGAGCTGGAGGGGCTGTTGAACAGTCTACGAGGTGTCAGTCGCCAGGAGCCTCCTGAAGCCACCTTGCCAAAGGTGGGACTCAAAGACATGAAGTCCTCTCTGAGAGTGCTAGGTAACATGTTACTCAAATCACTATTTGCTGGTGAGGAAGACTTTTCACTTGACCTTGTCGCAGGCTGGCCCTTCCCCGGAGACACGATTATGCTGGATACTAGTGAGTTTTCAACGATTTTCTGGCTTAACCTCCTCAACACTACCAAGGGACTCCGGGCGACATCCATCTGTCCATTCCCATCAGCTCTGGAGCTCTGTGAGTGGGAGCTGCAATCGGAGGGAGGGGTGTCAGGGCAGAATGCCAGGCCTCCCAGGACCTCAGAGCCTTCGTTCTCAGCAGGCTGGCTTTGGCCCTGTGAATCTAGTTCTTCCACTGACAGCTGAGGAGTTCCAGTCAACGAGTCTGAGGGCTGACAGCTCTGAAAAATAAAAAGTTTACTCTCCTACAGACATGGTCTCTATCAGCACAGCACAATCAAGTGCTCTCACAGCATGCTGGCAGCTATCCCCTGGACTGCAGATCCCCCTATCCCAAATCAGAACTCTGCACCCCAAAATAGGGACAGCTGGGGTTAGACTTCATGTCCCTCTCACTAGGAACAGTACAAAGCAACTCCTCTGCAGCTGCTGTCATTCCAGTTTGTGCTGGGAATATCTACGCCGCCCAGTAAAACTTCCTTTTGTGCAGCATGGTAAAACAAGCACATACAGCAACGCTGCTAAAGAACCCTAGTGAGCCTCTTCACAGAAGTGCACTTACACTAAGGCTCTCAGCAATGGCCTTCCTCAAGAGCTCCTCCTCTTCCTCTTCCTGACAGTTCACTTGTCTAGCCTCTTGCTCACTCATTTTCAGGGCCAGTGCAAATTGTTCCTCTTCAGTCATCTCTACAGCAGAAGAAACAGGATAATGTCAAGTCACAGCTGCAGGTGTATGTAAACATTCAGTGAATATCCAGCATGTAGGCAGAAATGGGTGAGAGTCCCACCTCCCCAGGAGGAATGCAGAGAAAATCATCTAAACCTCAGCTGTCCTGAAAAGGTGTCACCAAAGCTGGAGCAGGCAACACTAAATGAGAAAGGTAACTCAGGTCAGGAACTTCACCTCGGGTTTCTACAGCAATCTAAGCTCCCATTCCCCGAGTATATTAACTGCAACATGACATTTTATTTGCCATCAAACAACACACACTGCAGCTGCAGAAAGCATGTTCAAGGAGAGAGGAAAAGGACAGATTTCTAAAGTGCGCTCATTTTTGTGTTGGATAGGCTCAGCAACAAGGTAGGATAACAAAACATCTTTAAGACACTTTTTTTACTAACCAAGTAGCATACCTCAGTGTCTTCTGACACAGATACCTGCAATACCACAGGAGACCTATCCAAGAGAAAAAGAGCTACATGTTGTTCACCCTGAGCTGCCGTTGGAAAGCTCTGTGGAGGATAATGTTACTTGCTTGGTGGTATTATAGAGGATATTTCAAATGCATACATCCCCCTTCTGCTCACATCACCACTCCACTGCATCACTAAGTCAGTCATGCATGGGAAACAGGTTTCCTACACTTGTAACTGCTATTTCAGCAGAAAATTCATTCCTAAAATATTCCTTGCTCCAATCAAACCAAAAGTCTAGACTGGCTATGTAGAAACAAAGCAGTTAGTTACTTTAGAAAACACTTATTTACTTAGATTCAATCCAACACTTTCACTCTGCTTAAATTATAAAATGCCTGCAGAATGGAGTGCAGCTTGAAAAACAACTCAACAGCACTCTCAGGAGCTGAAAAATACATCTTCTCACTCGAAACAAATTGACAGATTTCCTTCAGAACCCGCTCTCTCCTTCAGGCAGAATCCTGCACGCGCCATCTCATGCATGAACCAAAGGCTCGTGCTCTCCGATGGGCTACAACATTTTTAAGACATGCCATTTGAACAGGGAGGCTGCCCAAGCACAAAACATGCCTTCACTGCAGCCAGCTCCAGAGACAGGCATTCCCCTGGATAAAGATGCTTTCACAAGTTGCACGCTCACATTTTCTATCCCATCCTGTCCCTACCAGCAGCCACCCAAACACAGCAGTGCAGCCGTGCTCTGGTCGTACCGCAGCCTGTCCATGACAGCACTGCTGCAACCAGGAGCATCCACAGAGCACAGCTTTGCTCTGCCCTTCCCCCAGCTCCTGGATGATGGCAGCCTCGTGCTCCCCCCACCAAAGCAGGATCTGAAGCATTTTTGGACTGATTACCATCAGATTCCTTTTTGTGTCCTACTAAAACAGCACTTAGCTTCAGGTTGTTGGTTTGGGGTGGAGTGGGGGTGGGGAGTAATTCCTTTGAAAATTAAGAAAGAGGTTGAAGGGAAAGCAAACTGCAGCACTCTCAGGGATCGTGGGGATCTTTTGTCCTTGGACAAAGTCACTCTATGATGTTACAGCCAGGAGGGACCAGGGGAAAAAAAAAAAGCATCCTTTAATGGAAAGCACAGTCCGCTGTATGGAGAAAACTCCCAGCCCCAAGAACAGCAGCATTATACAGAATATCACAGAGTCAGAGGTGTTTTCCAACCTAATTGAGATTGAGTCCAACCTTTGACCAAACACCACTGTGTCATCTAGACCACAGCACTTAGTGCTACATAAAGTATTTTCTTTTTCCATAATAACAAACACCTTCCAAGAATTCAGAAAGTGTGTGCTGATTTGTTTTCCTGCTCAAACCATCACAGCAATCAGGCCAGATCCTGCAAACTCAGACATGTGCAGGAAAACTGGTGCACATGATCGGCACCCTGCAACACACGACTTTCCACGTGCTTCAACAGGGGCCTGAGTGTTTGCCAGTTCAGGCTATCAACATCCATGAAGCTTAATAAAAAGAAACATTTTTTGGCGAGCTACTGCTGTACATTTTGTTTTCTTCTCCCTCCCTGGCACAGCAATTTCCCCTCTGGGGACAGGGAATGTGCCAGACAAATGCTGCCTCTGGCAAAGAAACCAGTGACAAACAAGATGCTCTTAGTGCACGTTCCAGTTGAGTAGGTGCGCTGGAGATGGGGAAAACTCGAGTTTAAATCCACCTGGCATTACTACAGGGAGAGCAAAGAGCAGCTCTGCTCATGCCTTCCAGCAGACCTGACCTGCTTTAAGTGGAGCTGATGGTATTTCATGCTCCAGGACTGATCACTTCTCAACACCGTGTGTTTTATTAAATTTGATGCTGATTGCAGCCGTCATGATTTATGATGATTAGAAACCCAGAGCGCTGCGTTAGCCCCTGACCACGGTGTGCAAACAAAGCTGGGGAGAGAGCTCAGAATGTGTGGCAGGGGGCTCCACAGATCCCTGGAGAAATGACCCCTCTCCATCTGGACCGATGCTTAGCTCATCACTCGCCTGCCTTGGAGGAGCCAATTCCCAGGGGGAAGCACCAGCACTGGGAACTCTGCATCTCACACTCCAAAATCCTCTTGTCACACACATCCATCCCAAGGAGGCAGGAAATCCCAGCGCCTCTCTGGGGACCAGGGCATCCAAAAGACCGGCAGATGGGAAGGAGGGGTCATCAAGAAACTGTTTTTAAGATAAGGCAGCCCTAAACAAATTAAACTATTTCAGAGCCTTTTTAAATGCTAATACGGCAATTTGCAAAGCGATTTATGTTCCATTTTGACATTTGCAAAGTGAATTAGATGCAAAACCCCACTAGTTGTAGTTATAACACTTACTAATAAGAGAATTACTCAAAAATAACAGAAATTCGGGATCTCAGTATTTTTACATATCCAAAGTGCAATTACAGTAAAAACATTCAAATGTGCTTTAAAGCATTGAGTTCCTCCAGAAAAAGAGAGAGAGAGACTCCTTTAGGTTTTGTATTTCCATTTATCCTGTCAGGATGAAACGTCACAGATGTATTTTAGTTATGGCTTTAGGTTAAAATTAATAAAGCCACAACAAAGCAAAAAAAGGGAGGATATGCTTTATGAGTGCCTGCCAATATCCGAAATTTTCCAGTTCTGGGGAGAAAGAACTCGCTCTACCCAGAAGCACCCAATCTTTACAAAAGACCAATTTGCCTCGCAATTCAAAGAATTTATTTAAAGACACTGGGAAAAATAATTACTACTTCAAATCTTAATTTGGCTAAAAGCAAACACCAAAAGTCTAATTATAGCTTCCCACAAATGAGAACAGCCCCACCATCACACAAGCTTAAATAAGCCCCTGCTCTCCAACTGTGCGGCACCAGGCACCCCCAAACTCAAAGGAGCACACTAAGCAACAAAAAAAAAAAAAAGGCAGCTATTGCCCCAGGAAAAGAAAAACTATTACCAATAATTTCAACTTCTAGAAACACAGCAGAACTCCTCCATAACACAACGTCTGGAGAGCCGGCCCTGTCTCCCGTGGATTTTCTGGAGCACACTGAACACCTTTTGCACAGCACCAGCTCCTGAAACCCTACATGTTCAAGGATGCAACGAGGACATCCAACTTCAGCAGATCCCTGCTCTTAGCACCATATGCTTGGTCACATTTTAGTGGCATCTCCAAGGGGGGTTTCAGCTTTAATTTGGGGCTCTGTTTCCTTTGGGAAAAAAAGAAAAATAAGAAGAACTCTTTCCCCATCTCTGACTTTGCTATCTTACTTGTTCAACACAGACATGCACAGTGGGCTGCAGCTCCCACAAAGAGCTGGGCTGTTCTGTGCTATGGCCTTGGGCCTCTATTAAAAACAATTTAATTCACACAAACCCTGTGAGGACTGACAAGCCCAACTGCTGCTGCTTTGCAGAGCACTGGTGTGCTCCATTTTGTTCAGTGATTGCTTTGGGTTTTGCAGCAGGCAACATCTCTCCCATTTTAAAACATCCTGAATTTTACGTGCTGGATGGACCACTGCCTCGCAGAGCAGAGGAACATGAGTGGGGACCCTCTGAGACCTGGCTGCTGCAACATGTGGGGCTGTACAGGGAGCAGAGGCATGCTGGCTATGCTCAGTGGGCCCTTCTGCCTGTACATCAGAATATGAGCAGGAACATCCCAGCCTTTAAAATCTGTCCATAGACTTATTGTCCATGAATGCATTTAATCCCTTATTAAAGCAGTTGATGCTGACCTCTCCACAATCTCCTGTGACACAAACTTCCGGGAGTTCACCCCATACTGCGTGAAGCATTACTGTCCTTCACCCATTTTAAACCCATCTATTTCTTGCTATTTCCACTGATACACCCCAGGAGCTGGTAAACAACAGCTCTGTGCTCAGCTGAGGTGTTGTTTGATCCCACTGTTCTCTCCTAATAAAGCATCCCCAAGCCTTCCAGTCTCTCCTCACCAGGCAGCTGTCCCCACTCCTTCACAGCTTGGGCTGCCTTTCTCTGGATTTACCACTGTGACCTTGCTATGCAGAGGCCAGAACTGCTCACAGCACTGTGACAAGGGTACACCAACACTTTATATAACAGCAAAATTAAATCAACTAAATCCCTGGTTCTTAACACCCTTCCTTATGACGCCCAGCATTGCTGGTGCTCTGGCTGCCCCCACACTGTGAGCTGATGATTTCAGAGAACTGTCAGCTGCGACTCAGATCCTTCCTGAGCAGCAGCTGTTGGGTCAGAGCATTATGGTGTTTCAGGGACAGACAGGAGCAGAGGGGCCTGGACAGGAAAGCAGTTTGTGACTGATGGCGCTTTCAGATCAGCCTCAGACACCTTTGAGTCCGGTGAGGTACCAACACCCTCACACACTTATCTTGGAAGTACAAAATTTAGCCCTGTGAAGAGTTTTCTGTATCCCTAGCCATGTCACAGCCTTTCTGCAAGAGAAATAATCTCTTACACAAACAGCAGAAGCTGCTCAGCACCAGACAACTTCCCCAGCCCCACAATCGAGACCTACGTGCAATTTTTCTTTTAGCAGCAAACTGCGTTCGATCCAGCTGCTTTGTTCTCTTCTTTTGCAATCCACTCTCTTCCTTTGACTCCTGCTGCAATGGAAAACAACATGGTGAGTGAATGCAATATGTAAGAAATACTACAAGCCCCCTCCCCCCAACTACTCAGACACAAACACTGGTTCAAGAACAAGTGTCTATTTGTGTGAAATTTGAATTTCAAACGTAATCCAAACACATTCTGTAACTATTAAAAGCTGTGTGATAAGCATAACGAGCAAAAAGAGTTACAGACTGACATAAACAGAGAAGTAGGAGAGACAATAGACTTCATGCCAGTCACCACCATGCACTGCACCTGCTACCCACAATTTTAGAGAATTTGTTTGGCCTTGCTAAAACATTGATATTTGTAAGCACTCAAAACAGAAAAACAGAACCTTTTTATAACTGAGCATCACACACCTGTAAGCCAGGACTGTTTCCTGTCATGCAGCTTCTAGTACTATGCCCAGGCAATTTCAGGTGATCAAAACTAGAATCCCTAGCCATTTTTGGAGAGCCACACCAATGCAACCCGAGGGCAGGAGGGCCAGCTGTATTTTCTCCCCATGCTATTCTCTCATCATATTCATAGAATCAAAGAATGGTTTGAGCTGGAAGAGACTTTAAAGATCATCTCATTTCATGGGCAAAGACACCTTCCACTAGACCACGGTGCTCAGAACGCTATCCAACCTGGCCTTGAACACTTTGAGGGGCATACACAGCTTCTTTGGGCAGAACTGTCACAAGTATTTCATTTCTGAAACTTGAATACTTCAGAAACTTGTTGTCTCAAGGCTCCTTAGAACAACACTCCCACAAACAACTTAAATGTGTGCGGCTTTAAGCACAAAGACTGCAGCACAAATGGGCACAGGCTTAAATGACACTAATTTCTGCAAGTTGCTGTCCTAACGGCTTAGGCAGGGCACACACACATTACCCAAGGCTGGCACTGGACCCCTTCCAATTTGTCTCTCTAAATCAGTTGGATTAGAATCAAATCCAGCATTTCAGGCAGAGACCCCCGCCTGGCCAGGATGGGCTTTGCACTGCTCCCTCGGCAGCTACATTGAGTTTTGCTGCCCGTGAGACACATCAGCCACATGTTTGCCTCTTTCCACCTCCTGTGCCAAGAGGAGGGTAAAGGAGGGACACACGCCATGGGCTACTTTAATACAAATGGATACATTGATTATTTTTGAGTGTCATCCGTTTATTTTGTCCTTTGCCCATGCTTCTGAACCCATGAAGTCCTTCAGACTGCACGTCTGTGCTGAGTTTTGTTGAAGACATCTCTAGCTTTAGTGTTATCTGTAGATTTTATTAATCTATATACACCACTTGCTCCCTCTTACAGATCGTTAATGAGGATGTTAAAACACACACAGACCTAATATTGATCCTTTTGGCCTCAGCTTTACATCTCCCCGAGATGAGCCTCTCCTTTGTTCATCAGCAGCTCTTACTGACAGTCTTTTAGCAGGATTTCAATCCAGGAATGTTGCTATCTAGACCAAATTAAATTATTTATCCAACTAAGATTTTGCAAGACATACTATTAGGTGGTTTCCTGAAACCTTAATACATTACAGCTTTTACATGTCCTAATACCTACACCATTCCTCACTTTCACTGACTTAAAAATCACCTCACAACACAGCAGCAATCATGCTTGGCAAGTCCACACACACTCGTGCTTGTGCCTAAGGGTTTTTCTCTGTGACTGATTCCTTCTCTTCCTCACACAGACTGGTTCAGGTACCCCTTTTCCAAGATTCCAATGAGTCTCCAAAGGGCTGCTTCACATCCAGAGTCTCTCTTCTTAGGAGATGGATGCCAAGCTCCTGCTCAGGAGGTGAAATCCTCTTTCTCCCAGGGCCCTGGCATGGTGCCTCTCTCCACAGTTTTCCATAAGCCATGGGATCTCCCACCCCAAACTGCCCTGCCTTGGTCTGCAGCAACAGCCCTGTGCTGACCTCGTGGGCTGCTCACACCTCAGGGGATGGTGAACAGTCTGTGGGATCAAACAACGATTATATGCTGGAAGAAGTTCAGCAACAGCTCTCCTGCCCTCCCCAAAAACCCTGTCTAACAATGCTAAACCCACCCCAGCTTAAAACAGGGGCAATTTAATCCTAACAGGCTCTGTAAATCCCCAGCTCTCCTCTCTAGGCATCAATCTTCCCCTCATCACTCCCACACTTGCTGGAAGGTCAACCCTGACACTCTCATCTGCAGCTCTTTTCCAGGGCACAGATGTGATTTATGAGCACACCAAACTTTCCGCGGCCGTGAGCGCCTGCTCTGTGCACAGAGACACACATTCACAACACACACCACGGGACAACACAGGGCTCAAACACCTCCAGGGCTTCCAAGGGGAACAGGGTGCCTGGCACTGGGCACGCTGCCCGGATCCACGGCACAGCCAAATACGTGCCTCAGTTCCCCATGCTGGTCCTGAAGAATCTCAACGTTTACATCAGTGGCAGGAGCAAAATTATTGAAGGACACGTGTTGTATGAACCTCATACATTCAAGAAAAATGTTTAAATTGCTCAGCAGCATTCTACTGAACAGGCACGGTACAGTGAACCGCTGAAGCAAATCCAATTAATCCTGATGGGCCAAAATATATACACACATCTCAATTCCAAGAATTCTTAAATCTTCTTTATTTTTAAACCTAGAAAATAAAACATACCTTTTAATTAGGATTTATGGCTGTTTGTACCTCTGCTGGGAGAGAGCCCCGCAGGCCCCAGAGTACTCTGCATAAATGCAGGCATGGATGGTAGAAACAGAAGGGGCCAAGAAAATTCAGAGAAGACAACAGGGCTTGCTCTTCCTAACCCAACCTTTTAATGCTCATCTATCTACAAGGATAATAGGAACTCAAGGGGCCACTCAACCAACTGCCTTTCTAATAAGATCACTAGCCCAAAAATAATCTTAATCAATTAAAATATTCCAAAATTGCAGCCAATACTCTTAGTTACAAGGTCATCTCCAACATACACCTTCCAAGAGAAACTAATTATTATAGAGGAGGTGAGGTAGGAATTGCACACCTCTGCTCAGTGCCAGTCTGGAGAGCACCCCTCCTCCTTTGCTGTAAATTCAAGGCATAACGGATTGGGTTCCAGAAGGAACCCAAATTCTCTTCCTGTGTGTCAGGCTCTGCACTTTAATTTATGATGCTCTCTTATGAGCAATTCCACTGTCAGCATTGTACACAGATCAAGAAATAGACAGGCCTCCAAAATTCCTTACACATTTAGTGGAAGGCAGCCATTATTCCTCTTGTTTTTGTAACCTGCTTGGTTTCACCAGACAGCAGGAAATCAAACTCTCATTTTAAAAATGCTTTTGCACATACTTAAGAGAAACTGACTCTGCCAGCAGAAACAGATACAGCTCCACTCATTTCTAAAAGCCCATAAATGGAAGCCAGTAGCCAGCATCCCACATCCTGCTCCCTTGAATCTGCATGATAAACCACAGAAATCAGCTTCTACTGACTCAGGGAAGAAAAGTCTACAGCAGAATGTCTCCACCCCCTAACAGTGAAAACTGCAAAGTCAAAAGGTCTGGGTAATTTTACTGCTCAACAGCAGTTGGGACCATCTAACAATAGGACACAGCCAAACACCACACATCCTGCATGGGAAATATGCAGATAAAAACCAGACTAATTTATTTTTAAAAGCCAATTAGATGTTGGAATTGCCATGTTTGGCTCTTGCCAAGGCTGCTGCTGAAATTAATATCACACCCTACTTTATTAGACTCCGACTTCAGCTCGGAATCTGTTTCAGCTTTGCTCTTTCAGCTCATTAGAACAAACCTGCTGGAAGTGGAGATGAGCAACAAGACACAACAAGGGCTCATGCCAGGATATGCAGTTCCTGACACAGGGTGAGAAGACTGTAGGAAAAAGGGCTTTTACTGGGCTGTGAGAAGCCTGGATACAGATCAGTCTGATTTTCAACAAGTGAGCTCAGCAGAGCCATGAAGTCTCCTCCAGAACCAACTCCCGTTGCATTCTCCTCTGGGAGATGGAGGCACTGGTTCCCTTGGCACCACCAGAACCCATGGAGACAGCAGGGCACTGCAGCAATATTCCCAGGTGGCTCTGCTTCGCTTGGATGGTCAGTGGTGCGAGTTGGCATCCTGGGATTAAGTTATTTTTATTCCTAGTAGATGGTGCAGTGCTGTTTTGGATTTAGTACAAGAATAATGTTGATGGCACACCAATGGTTTAGTTGGTGCCAAGCAGTGCTTACTCTAAATCAAGGCCTTTTCAGTTTCCTGAGCTCTGACAGTGAGCAGATGCACAAGGAGCTGGAGGAACTGGGCAAAGGGATATTCCACAGCACAGAACCTCACACCCAGTGTATAAACGGGGGGGAATTGGCTGGGAGACACCAACTGCTGCTCAGGGACTGGAAGGGCATTGGTCAATGGGTGGTGAGCAACTGGATTGTGGCACTGGTTTCTCTTTGGTTTTACTCATAGAAATATGGAAAGGTTTGGATTGGAGGGGACCTTAAAGATTATCTCGTTCCAACCCTCCTGTCTTGGACACGTCCCACAAGACAGGTTGCTCATTGCCTGGGAATGACACTGCAGGGACGAGGCATCCACAGCTTCTCTGGGCATCGTGTTCTAGTGCCTCACAACCCTCACAGTAAAGAATTCCTTCCACATATCTAACCTAAATTTCTCCCCTTTCAATTTGAACCCATTCCTCCTTGTCCTATCACTACGGTTCCTGATGAAAAGCAGTTCCTCTCTCCCTTCTTTTCATTACAATGATTCTTGATATTATCATTAGGATTATTAATAGTATTATTATATTTTATCTTGTTTCAATTATTAAGCTGTTCTTATCTCAACCCACGAGATTTACTTTTTTTCCCCACGATTCTCCTCCTCACCATGGGGTGGGAGTGAGCAAGCAGCTGCCTGGTACTCAGCTGCTGGATGGGATTCAACTATGACAGGTGGGCACTGCCATACTGGCTGTGACATTTCCAGTACCATCTTCTCCACAGCAAGGTGTCCCTCAGACCATGCCTGGTCCTGAGATGAGTGCCCACTGTCACAGCTGATGGAAACAGGATAGGGCAGTGGCTGGGTATTCCAGCCAATGCCTAAACACACCTCCCACTGCACCTCAGCCAAAATCTGATCTGGAACATCAACACATGCTGCTGATTACCCCGACTGCGAGTATCTCCACATACAGGAACACTCAGGCAAAGGGATGTTCCACACTGAAGGGAAGACAGGCCATTCAGAAATAGATGGCACCATCACCCTTGAATCTTGTCATATGTTCCCTGAGGGTTGGCAGAGCTGATGGATCTGGCAGAAAGAGCTTGTGAGACTTGATGCCAACTTCGTAAGTGCAAGCAGGTACTCTGAAAGCTCCCAAAGGACCTATCCAGGCAAAAGACCCTTCCAAAAGGTCCCAGACCAATCAGCAGTATTTGAGGATCAACTGCACTAAAGGCTGCAGACCAGTCTAACAGGTCAGCACAACTTTTGTGCTGTGCTCAGAGTTCATGCTTGGCCAGGCCCTGTGCTGAGGAACAATCATCTCAAAGACATGGCTTCAGGGGTCAAACCAACAGCCCCATGCAAGCAGGAGGCTCAGGAGACCCGGAACTGTCATGCTCAAAGAGAGCATTGTTGGGCACTACTTGAAATATTGTGTATTTGTGAATGAACATCCATCTTCTGGCACAGGCAACCAAGTCCCTGTGGGATTAAACAGCCAAGGGAGATGGGAACCACTCTACTCATTCAGCATGTCTGCATTTTCAGAGACACAGTCTGCACAAAGAAGGTCATCTCCTCCGGTTTCCACAGAGCCAGAGAGACTGTTCTTATTTTGTCTGACCCTTTCCAAAAAAAGAGAAGTGTTCCCCGAATCCAGGATTATATATAGCAGAGATCAGAAAGCCTCACGTCCAGAAAACTTTTTTCTGATGCGGCTCTGCAGATGCCACAGCATAGACATGAGCAAAAAAGGGAACTTGGCAAAATAACATGGATGAGCTTGATAATCCAGCATGACTGAAAAATTCCTGGGAGAGGCAGTCTGCCAAAGATCATCAAAAGTGAGAAGCTGGAGGCTTTCCAGGTGCAGCTGCTACAAGATCTGCTGGTCTGAAAGCAGAACTAGGGACTTGTTCTATAGATACCTGCCAAGAGACTGCCAAGGAAGAAAGCCATCGAATCAATGATGCCCAAATTGTCCTTGTAGCTTTTGATTCATAAGGAACCATGTCCTAACAGATGCAAGATTAATTGAGAATGTATTGTTCTCTAAAATTGCTATTGATCTGAGCTTCCCACACCTCTTCTTGAACACACAACAAGGTCTTACCAGTGCAAGAACAATAGTTACAATGTTCAAAATTGAAATTCAACTTGATGTACACAGAAGAGCTGAGACAGTTACAGAAGGCAGACAGTTATTTTTTTGAGATCCTGAGTAAATCAGTTTTGCGTTTGATTTTGTAGAAAACAACATGACAAGAGACTGTGGCACTGGATCTGGAAGCTGATGACTCACAGAAAGAGACTGAACTGAATAAATCTACTCATTCAACTGACTGAACTGTTGTCACTTAAACAGAACCTAATTGGCTCTTTAACAGCCTCTCTGAGCATATCCTTTTCTGTAATATGACCGATTATGCCATCAGAATTTATTGTTTATAGACAAACTTACAGAACAGTGAGGGAGCCTAACCTTTTTATAGATGTGTTTTAAGAGACGTTTGTTTCCTCTTTTTCAGATACGCGCACATTGAGATGAATAATTGCAGACAATAACAGGTCCTGATCTTTTATGTACTGCAGCAGCTCTTATAGCTGCTGATTTCTTTTTTCCTTATAGGTTTCACAATAAAGGCCAGTGATGCAGCAGACATCTGAAGTTAACTTAGCATATTGCAGAGCTAAGGGTTTAACCCCACTGAACTATTACTGCCATATGTTCCATTTCTTTCAGGGAATTTCCCAACGGGAAAGAACTCAGACAATGTGAAGAAAAAACATTCAATATAGTTTGCCCTACAGCTTCTTACTGTTTATTTCTAGTGATTTTCCCCTCCTCACATGATAATCGCCTTATTGGAGAGCAGCACACTGCAGATGTGGGAGCAAAAGGGACCTGATTTAAGATCTACAGCTTGAGAGTGAACTGAAATGCTTTTGAAAATGGTGGAATTACAAAAAGCAGCTTAGGATCCCAAATCACCAGCAAGACAGAGCAAAGCCTTGAGAGTCACACACGAAAAAACTGATTGTAATAATTTCCTCTCAGTCATAATTTTGTAATAATTTACCTCGCTCAGTCAGGCACAGGTTCAGAGGGGTCTGGGTTTCCTCTGGGCAGGAGTTCCCATGCTCATCCCACTACCCGTGTAACCAACACAGACATTTCAATCTTGAGTGTAATGCTGACGTGCATAAGCCGACCCTGGGGATCAGGGATCTGAGCCTTGATGCCTTAGCCAGGCACTCCCACACCACATTCACCTTTACACCCTTTGGAGATGGGTTACAAACTCAGGCTCCTCTAATTCAGAATCAGTTTACCAGACACTGCCAGTCTCTGAGCTACTCACAAGCCTGAGTTCTGAATCATTTTCTTATCTATTTGCACATAATACAGAATCATGTTGCTAAGGTTTAGCTGGAAATCAATCAAATAAAAATTATGAAAAAAAAGATTTGTAAAGGGATTGAGGAAAGGTTACTTTTAAATTACGTTTCAGATTCAGTTCTGAGAGGATTTGGTTATCAAATCCCAGACTCATAACTCACCCTCACGAAGCACACCATTCATTTCCTAGTCAAATAGGATTTGATTCATCTCACATGTAAGAAAAGGAATGGCACAAGATCCTCTGTGCAAAGCCTGACCCCAGCATGACAGCAAGGGCTGCTCTGGCACTGTCCTGCAGCAGCAGTGCCCAGAATGGGCTCTGGATACCCCAAACCCACCACTGACCTCTCCATCACTGTCGGATATAACAATAAATGCATCCACAAAACTGCGCTTCATCTTGGCGTTGGCTGGGTTCCTCTTCTCTTCCTCCTCTTCCTCTCCATCCTGACCTCGAGACTCCAGGCCCTCTGCAGGCTTCTTCTTCCTTGGCATCCTTCACTCTGAAACAGAGGGAAAGATTAAAAGCCATTGTTTCCTTCTGATTTAGATTTCCCTTAACACTCTTTTTTTTTTTTTTTTTTTTTTTTTTGCTATTTTTAGGCAAAAAGACCCCAGGCACTGAAACCTTATTACAAAGCATGGTGGATTTAGTGTTACTGGGAGCCACATGCACCAGTCACCACTCATCTAGTTAAGAACACTTTATTACAGCTGATTGCTAAAAAGGGATTTCAGGGGAACAGCAACACAGACCAAAGCCACTCTGAATGCCTTATTCCAAAGCAATGAGGCTTTCCTCTAAAAGCCCATCAGCAAACTCCTCCACAGCATCACTTCACAGCGGGTCTCCCACCCTCCAACACAACCTCCCCTCTCCAGCCCCACACCTCGACCAAAACAAACCAGGCTGTGGCAGTGGATCAAGCTGACATTTGCACACCAGACCAAGAAGCCACCACAGCACAACCCTCTGTCAGCTTTTGTGTTTGACAAAACCGGGGGAAAGACATTGTTCGTTCAAGAATGCTGTCCTGCCATCTGCACAGCTCAGTGCGTGGCTGCTCCAGCACTACAGACAGGGAAAACACAGGCAACGGCAGCAGGGAGGCTGGAAACAAGACAACAGGTTTATCTGGCAGTATGGATTTCTCAATGAGCAGCAGCATCCGGAAGAACTCCACCCAGACATGCCCAAACCATCTGCATTAACTAAGGCACTTAACAAGCAGTGAGGAACCTGCTGAGTGTTATTAGTGCAAACTTGAGTGCATGGAACAATTCAGGGCAGGTGCCCACACAATGCAAACCGGTACTTCAGCATCCCTTCCCTTGGCAACCCTTAGACTGATGGAGAGGGATGCACAGCAAGCATTAGCTGCCTGTATCCAAAAGAGCTCAGAGGAGAGAATTGGGAAGTGATCTCAGTAAAGGAGAGCAGCAGGATGGCACAGAGTTAAATCACCCTTTCCTGCCTGTGCTTGCTGTTTGCCTGGTAGCTCAACAATAACATTCAGTGCTTCTTGAACTGTGATGTAAAAGAGCCTTACAAAGCAGGTTGAGCATGACCAGCTCTGCTGAAGTTCAATTAAACATGTGCAGACAGAGGTTGAACAACAAGCCCCTCGTTCCACATCAGGGAACAGCAGAGCTGGAAATGCAAGTTAAATTGGCCGGTTCCCAGACCAGTGTCCTTCCACAGAATCACTCTGCCTTCCTTCAAGATCACTGAAATAGCTCAGATGTGTGCACCGAGATCTAAAATAAGAGTAAGAGAAGATGCAACAGAAACCCTGCATCACCCAGGATAGAGCCAAACCCTTTCTCTGTAACACCACAAAATTGCAAAGAGCAACTGCATACAGAAACATCAAGGGAGGCCAAAATCCCCATCAGTGCCGAGAACAGCAGTGCATTGCTCCATCTACAGTCCGAGCAGCAAGGTGAGGAATAACCATGCTCCCTCCCTGATCTGCAGACTTCCTTCTGCAAATACATGCACACACACGCCCAGAGACAAAAGGCGATTATCCTGGTGAGTCATGATTTGCACCAAAGGTTTGCTGAGCCCTCTGAAAGCAGAATGTTGCACAAATGGGCAGTCACGGCCAAAGTGACTGCAAGGACCTCTGCAGTCCTCTAGTGTTTGTTTAGGAATCATAGAGTGGTTTGGGTTGAAAGGAACCTTAAAGACAATATCGTTCCAAACCCTCGCCATGGGCAGGGACACCTTCCACTATCCCAGGCTGCTCCAAGCCCTGTCCAACCTGGCCTTGGACATCTCCAGGGATGGGGCAGCCACAGCTTCTCTGGGCAACCTGTGCCAGTGTCTCACCACCCTCACAGGGAAGAATTTCTTCTTAATATCTAATGTAGTCCTCCCTCTGTCAGTTTGGAGCCATTAAAGGAAACAAACATGAGCACTGCTTTTGGTAAAGCTCTGGCTCTTGAAAAACAAAGCTGTTCAGCTCCAGCTAAACTGAACTCCAGTGTTGCTGGAACATCCTCACTATATGTTCTCAATTTTTTTTTTTATCTGTTGCTCCAAATGGTCTCTTTGCCCTCCCTGCTCAGGGAGATGAGCCAAGCCTCACACCCAGCTACTGTGAGCTGCCTCCACAAAGGGCATCCATGGTGGTGGAGAATGTTCCCTTATCTTTGGAAAACCTCACTCATATGCCCTGAGAAGCACAGAAGGGCCCATGCAGGGCCACTGAGGCTTTGGAGAGGCAGCCTATAAACCTTTTTACCCCCACAACAAAGGCAACAAACAACTGCTGTGCTGCCTCTTTGTTTTTTTGTTTTTTAAATCCATGCCGGTATCACCATCTCTCCTCTGACTCTGCGATACATCTTCTGCTCAGTGCTCTGTGCTAAATAAGAGATCACTGAGAAATATCAGCTGAAGTTATGATGAGTCACCTACCTTCAACATTTAAAGGAGAGAAAAGAGGCAATGTAAGAGATGTAACCACACAACTCCCACAACACTTCTGAAAATGAAGGGACTTGTGGCAAAGAGAGTCTCTGAAAATGTAACTAAGGGAACAAGACAAGTAAGAGATCACTCGTAGCCGTGCTAGTCTGAGGCTGTGAGTAGGAGAGCAGTAATAGCTTTTATTAGACAAGCTGGTATAGCTGAGGGAAGACAACACACATCAGAGCACAGACCTCCTCTTCAGGAAGCGAAGTTGAGCATATTTTGCTTTTAGCACTCTTGGAAAGGATAGTTGTGAGTGCCTAAGGGGAAGATACCTGCTTCCAGACCCAGCAAAACAAAAAGGCCAGAGACTGAATTATCTAAAATTACCTTTGCAGTCCAGTTTGCAGACTCATTTTGCAGTTATCCAGATTTTTTCCAACTCCAAATTTAAGAGAATTTCTTTGTAAATGCTCTGACAGCAAAGGTGACCTCCTGACAAGGGACTCGCACATGCCACACTTCTCCAGTCACATTTTTAGGGATATCCTTGAAGATCCCAAACTTGTGATTATTTGTCATTTTCCCTCTCATCTATCATTTTGATGAATCAGAAAGCAATTACCAACAGAACAATTCTAAATCTTGACACTGCAGCTACAGACCTGCCAAGCTGTGACAGCTTGAAAAATGCTTGAAAAAACCAAGCCAAAAAAAATGAATGACTCTCATCCCCGGATGAGTTCCTGAGTCGTTGGAGACACAGGCTGTCGCTTTGTAAACAACTCCCCCCACCTCGGGAAGCAGAGGCACGATGCTCACCGCACTCAGGCAGGTCAGCACCACACGATTCCATGGTAATATCATCCCCAGACCCTCGGCTCGACCCCGCACGCAAGGCCCAGCTGATGCGCCGTGAGCAGGACACGAGGGCTGGCAGCGCCCCGGGAAGAGAGAAATTGTTTACAGGATTGATCCGTTTATAGAGCTGGCTCTGCACAGAGGGGACACGGGCACTGCAGAGGCCATGCATGGCCGGACGCATCGGCACAGGCTGCTGAGCTCTCGGGAGATGCTCCCTGCTCCAAGGCCCTCGAGTCCAGCCCTCAGCATCTCCCTCCTCCAAGGGCAGAGGAAGAAAACGTTTTCCCCCGTACATGGAGGGAAAGCGAGCCTCGCCCCAGAACCCATCCACGGTCCCTTCCCTTTCCCAACCCGCTGCCTTCGGGCACGGAGGGCTCTGCAGGAATATATTTACAAGGATGGAGTCAGGGATACTCGACAAGATGGGGAGAAGCGTAGGGGATCCAGGCGGGACAGGGGTGAGCTCTGGGGAAGGAGATCAGCCACAGGTGGGCAAACCTAAAGGAAGGGAGCTGCCCCGGGAAAAGGGGAGGGAGCCAGGCCTGGAAAAGGAACAGGAAAGACAGGAGCGCCTCAATCTCAGGGGATGTAGCCAAGGCAGAGCTCGGGTTTTCGGGTCCTCTCCCCAGGGGACGGTCCGGGAGGAGTTCCAGGGTATCCCCAGGCACAGCACCTGGGTCCCCCTCCGGACAAGAGACAGAGGAAGTGCCCTTAGAGGGGGACGGGAGGTGTCCCTTCCCCATGGGACAGCGCTGGGGCCCAATCCCGGGCCGCCGGGGGCGGGGAGCGGGGATCATACCTGGGGGAGGTCAGCCCGGGGGCAGGGGCCGGACAATGGCCCCAGGCAAGGGAAGGAGTTTTCCTCGCAGCCCCGGGAGCCCCGCGGCTCGCCCGGGGCCCATCCGACGCGGGGCAGCGGCATATCCCGCAAGGCACAAGGTACTCACCGGGCCCGGGCCGCCCCGTTGCCCGCGGCCTCCCCACCGGGTCTCCCGCACCGGCCCCGGTCGGTGGGTCCCGCACCCGCGCTCAAGTTGGCGGCGGAGGCCTCATTGCCCTCAGCAAAGATGGCGGCAGCGGCTTCGCTGTGTCTCACGTGGTCATCGGGGTGCTGAAGCGGGCAGCGCCATGTCCGTGGCGGGCGGGCAGCGGGCCCGGACGCCTTGCTCTGAGGTGCTGGCGGTCTCGCCGTTTTCTCCCCCCGGACGCTGCTTCCTCAGGAGAAGGATGCGCAGCGTCGCTCAAACGCCCACAAAAACGAGCCGCTATGGGACTGTCCGCAACACTCCTATGCCCACAACCAACATGGCCGCCGCCGCCTCCTTTGGAGGGTGCGGTGCTCTCGCGGGAAACCGCCCTACCGTTGCTAGGCGCGGAGGGGGCGCGCGGGCGGCTTCTCGCGAGAACAGCGTGAGGCGGCGACGATGGCCATGGCGGACGGGGCCGGTAGCAACGGGGACGCTGCGGGGCCGCTGGTGGGCAAAGAGGCGGGTGAGGCGGCGGGACCGGCAGTGGGTGGGTGGTTGGGCCCCACGAGGTGCCCTCTAGCCTGATTGGATCCTGCGAGGTGCGGGATATCCCGAACAGGGACCGCCCGCACCTCGCGGGTTTCCACCGGGCCGCTGACGCCCCCGTTTTGTGTCCCACCCCCTTCACCCCACAGTGGAGCGGCTGATCCGGGAGAACGGACACATTTTCACCGAGGCGCAGTGCAAGGTGTGCAGCGCCCTGCTCATCTCCGAGTCACAGCGGCTGGCTCACTACCAGGTAAAGGGGAAGTCCTCCGCCCCAGGTCAGCCCCGCTCTCGGCGAGGCACCGAGCGGGGGTTTCTCTGCTTTCCCCAGAGCAAGAAACACGCCAACAAGGTGAGACGGTACCTGTCCATCCACGGCGGGGAGGAGGGTGCCCACGGGAAGAAGATGAAGCTGGAGGTGAAGCAGGTGAGAGGAGACCCAATCAATGTCTATAACTAATGTCTACAATCAATATCTTAAGATTTAGAGGGTAAGTCCTGCAAAGAGTGGCTGAGGGAGCTGGGGGTGTTTAGTCTGGAGAAAGGAGGATTAGGGCAGACCACATTGCTCTCTATAACTCTCTGTCAGGAGGTTGTATCCAGGTGGGGATTGGCCTCTTCTCCCAGGAAACCAGCAACAAAAGGAGATGTCCTCAAGCTGTGCCAGGGGAGGTTCAGGTTCGACATCAGGAGGGATTTCTTCACTGAAGGGAGGTGGTGGAGTCACTGTCCCTGGAGGTGTTTAAGAAATGACTGGACATAGCACTCAAGTGCTCTGGTCTAGTTGATAAGGTTGCAGTCAGTCAGAGGTTGAACTTGATGATCTTGGAGATGTTTTCCAGCCTTAATGATTCTCTCATTCTGTGGATTGTTTAGAGGGAGGGTGTCAGAGGATAAAACAGACTCTGCTCAGGGGTGCCCAGCAACAGGGTGAGAGGCAGCAGGCATAAACTGATGCGCAAGAAGTTTCACCTGAACATGGGGAAGAACTCCTTACCTGTGCAGTGACCAAGCACTGGAAGGAGCTTGACTAAGCGTGGAGTCTCCCTTCCTGGGGATATTCCAGAACTGTGGAGTCTCCCTTCTTGGGGACATTCCAGAACCATCCAAATGCAATCCTGTGCCAGGTGCTCTGGAATGACCCTACTTGAGCAGGGAGGTTAGACCAGACAACCCACTGTGGTTCCTTCTAGTGTGATCTATCCTTGGATTTTGTGAGTGCAGGATCCACCAGAGCTAAATACAGCTCTATGAGACCTGCTGGGCTAAAGGCAGTTGCCCAACCTTGTAAGTAAATGAGGAAAATACTTTCAGAAGGGGCTTTGTGAGAACTGAGAAGCTCAGTGGCAGGTGTTTCACCAGGCCTTGTCCCAGTTCCTGCTGCCCTCCCCACTCAGACAGCCTCTTTGAGTTTGTTCTCCCCATTTAAACAAATGCATATTCCTCTTTTTGATAGTCTTGCTTGAAATGATAGAGAAAGAAGAGAAGCAACAGCTTGTCAGGAGCATCATTGCATAACATCATGCAGAGCACATTGGGTTCACTATCCACAGGAATTCTCCTCCCAGAGAATTATTTTACTTATTTAGGTTTCCTCAGCTGGTAGCTGGAGCTTGTTGGTCAATAAAGGCCCCACGTTCCATTCAGCCATCTGTCTGCCCCGTGACTCCCTTGTGGAACAGATTCTACTTTTATGATTGCTTCAGCTGTAATCCCTAACTCTGGCATTTGCAGGGAGCTGGGGGATAACAGCAGATGCCTTTGCACATAGTGTCAGGCTGAGAACTGCCTGCTGCTCCCTCCTCAGCTGGTGTTGTGTTGCAGATGACCCAGCTGATAGTGATGTTTGTGCTGCTCAGTTCACACCTTGCAGGGGACAAGGCTGCGTGGTCCAATTTTGGCAGCCACATGCTTAACCTTGTCCTTAACCCAAACAGGCCAGGGCTGCCCCTCTGCCTGGAGTGTTTGCCAACAGGTTAAAAACAGTCATCTGGTGCAAGAACACTCACCAGGAAGGGAGAGGGTGATGCTGCATCGTGGAAGTTCTACCTAGTCATGCTTCATCAACTTAACAGCCAAATGTCTTTGATAATCTTTCTTTAGCTCCCAGACCATAGTGTTTCTCCTCAAAACCAGGAGGCTGGACAGATGACCTGCAGAGGTCCTTCCCAGCCTCATCAACTCGGTGGTTCTCTGTGCACAGGACAGCAAGCAGGAAGGCAGCAATGGGGAGGACAGGAACAAGTGTTGTCCCATCTGCAACATGACCTTCTCCTCTCCAGCTGTGGCAACATCTCACTACTTGGGCAAGACTCATGCCAAGAACATGAAGCAGCAGGCCCCCAAAGTAGGAGGTATGAGTGTCTGCAGCACCTTCACGTTGTCCCAAAGGGCTGTTGAGAGGTTTGTTGAACCCCAAGTGTGAGCTCTTGTAAGCGTGCATGCTCTTTGCCATGAAATAGAGTAAACCAGCAGTGCACCTTCAGAGACCTGGCTGTGCCAGCCTGCTCAGTGGGCTGACATTGGCAAGAGGTTTTGTGTTTTTTTTGTTTTACTTTGTTTGGGGAAAATGCAGCTGGCAGCAGCCATTGTACCCACCCCTGTATTCAGGGACCAGGCATGTGATGTTAACGTGTAGAAACCTGTCACAGAAGCCTGTCACAGGGTATGATGCTCATCAAAAGGTTACAGAGACTGAAGTGATTGGTGAAGCTCTGATATGACAAATTCCCCAGGGCTGCTCAGCTGCAACAATGTGGCCTCTGAGGTTCACAGACTCAGGAGCTGCAGATTGCTGGGGAGCATCAGTACCTGTTTATTCTGACCTTGTCTGCCCCAGCACAACTACCTGTGTGTCTCATCCCTTTGCTAGCAGCCAGAAAGGCCTGGTGGGTGGGGACAGCCTCTGTCCAGGGCAGGTAGGGGTAGCTGTGGGCCAGGGGGGCTGCAGCTGGTCAGGACAGAAGGACAACACAGCCATTGAGTGCACCTGAGGATGGAAGCTTGTGTTAATTCCAAGCTGGGGACTTGTGAGTCACCTGATTTCTGGGATCTTCCAGGCAAAAGCTGTCTGTCCCAGCATGTCTTCATAACTTTGCTAAAATGTGTGCACAGCAAAGCCACCTCTGGGATCCTCTTGTTCTTTGGAGCCCTTGCTTTTGGGGATGAAGGGAGCCTGCAGGAAGAGGTGGATGTTCACTGAGGAGTCTGATGTGTGCCTTTGGTGCTGGCACAAGAGAAGCTCTCTGATCCCTAGCAGGTTACTCACTCTGCTCTTTGGCACCCTGGAGGGAGAGGGTGCAGGTTTCTCTACCACGCAGAAGAGCTGCTTCCCTGTGTGGATTCACTGTGTCAGACCTGATCCCATTTCTGCTGTGTCTCAGGCAAGACTCCTTATGAATTCAGTATCAAGTCCTGTGCTTCCAGAATCCCACTGCCTTTGCTGTGCAAGGGTTTGTGCCCATGTTCTGTCTGGGAGATGATAACAGCAGGTGGAAGCTTGTTAGACCCAATGTTTCTTGAATACAGTCATGCTTATGTTAAGGAGAAATATGGAAATGTGTTGGATTTTTTTAAACCCTGAAAGTTTTCCTAACATACTCTGAGTTATGTTACCACATGTCTTTAAATTCTGCAGCATTAAGGGAAGAGGTAGGAAAATCATTAATTTATTGAGATATCTTACATTGGCTAGGTTTGGGGTTTAGATGTAGGGTGTTACTGGTTTTAATGTGTGTTTGGGGGAAATAAAGTAACTGTTTTTTACCTGAGTTCTGTGGCTGACCAGGAGTTTGGATTTGCTCTACAGAAACGGTGCCCCCACAGAAACACCCTGCTGCCCTCCCCACCTCTACTGCATCTTCTAACGAAGAGAACAAGGACATTACTGACCCGGACAAGTTCTGTAGCCTCTGCCATGCCACTTTCAACAACCCCCTTATGGCAAAACAGCACTATGTAGGCAAGAAGCATAGAAAGCAGGAGACCAAACACAAGCTGATGGCGCACTACGGCCGAACCCCCGATGCACCAGCGTCATCCTTCATGGGTGAGTTCTCAACAGGGAGGCTGATAACCAGCTGAAGAGCAGGGTGGGAAAGAAGCAGAATGTGTCTGTCAGGCCTTTGGACAAGAGAGTCTGTGTGGAGGGAGCAGGGGAGTACTGCATGTGATGAGGAACTTGATTATACACCCTAAGATTGATTTAGTTGATGTTGTAACCCCCAGCAGCAGATGTTTTAGGCTGTAGCTACTCGTGACAAGCTTTGGGTTTTGTTATGCGGTGCTCTTGAATTGGGGACGTGTCCTTTTTATTCTCTGTGCGGATAATCCAGGGATTTTGGCCAGTACTGTTTCTAGTTAGGTGATTGCATCCAAAATGGAAAGATAAAAGTGGTATTTGATGCTTAAAAGTCATCTTTGAGGGGGCTAGCCAGAGATGGAAGGAATAGGTTTAACTGCACCTGCTGCTTCAAAGCACATGAAAGCTGGAAAGATTTCTCCCTGAATGCCTTTCTGCTTCTGTGTGGGCACTTCCATCTGATGAACTAATGCAACTCTCTCTGGAGCAAGCAGGAATGTGGAAAAAAAAAACAACCCAGAGCTATTAAGGAGGAACTTTAGGCAGACAGTTACAACTCTTTTGGTTTATGATCTGCTGCTTATGAGCACTTGTACGTGATGAAAGCCCTCAGACTCCAGTGAAAGCATTAGGCACTCACAGAAAACTCCTTTGTTCCTCCCAGCAGCCTTCTGTTGGGCCAGGAAGTCTTAGTACCTTCTGGATACTTGAGGTAAATAATAAGCAGACAGATCATCTTAAAATCTTCATTAAGTGCTTCTTTCTCTGTCATAAAAACCCACACAAGCAGAAGATGAATTATTCTAATTCTTTGCAGGCCACCTTTAGATACCGGTAGCACTTATGACAAATGAGGCTCAATTAGCCAAGTAATGTTCTCTCCCACATTGCGTGGCCGTGTGGGAGATGGAAAAGGTGCTTGGTATCTCACGTTACCCATCTGCTCTGCACCTAATTAGTAGGGTCTGATGAATGGTTCCACTTGAGTGTGACTCAGGTGCTGACAGGGGCAGGAGCCCCAGCCCAGGCGGGCTGGGTAGGTGGGCAGTGCCATTGCCTGGGTAGGTGGACAGAGTGCCCTTGCCTGTGTGATTGATGTGTCCCAAGAAGTTCCAGCAGAATGGGAATATGTACAGTCACATATCCAGGGCACTTCAGCTCTTCAGGAAAGGTTTCAGAGCCTGGGCTATAATCAGGGGCTTCTCAGATGAGATGGGCTGCAGTCAGGGATGTTTTGTCCCGCTCTCTTTGCCTGTGTCTGTGTGCCAGCAGCCACAGTTGTCCCTAAACTCTCTGCTGAGACCTGACTTGCAGCAGATAAAAGATGTGTTCTTTGCAAATGCAACACTGAGGTGGTTACCCACTTAAAGTTCTTTGGGAACAGGTAGTTTGGGGTTGAAGAGTGTAGTTCAGACAACTTTATGCATGCATCTGTTGGATGAGTTTGTAACAGAGAAACCTTGACATGGATGGTCAAGAAAAGCAGATGATGCAGGGAAGCAAACCTGAAGGCTGTGTCAGCTCCTCTGGCCTTTACTGCCCAGATCCAGCTCCATTTTAAGAGCCAAAATGTCCCACTGGAGTCTGAAATACCTGAGGTGCAGCAGCCGCATGGCAAAGTGTCTGCTATATCCAGAGTTGAGCTTCCTGATGATTTACTGCTCTGCACACCTGGCATCCATCTCCTCTTTCACCTTAGGGAAATATCTTCCTTGTGAGATTCCCAACCAGAGCCCTTCCCCAGTGAGCCAAAATTCAGGAATGCTTAATGTCTTGAGGACAACTGCCAGAATTTTTCCCTGTTAGAAACTCCAGTGCTGCCATACTTGCCTGTTTGGTATCTGTGACCTCCTGAACTTTCAGTCCAGCTGGAGCTGTCATGTTACACAAAACCATTGATCCTGTCGAGTACCACTATTGTTGGAAACTCTTTTTTTTCCTGGCAGTTAACTGATCCACTGACTGTAACCAAACTGCTTGAGGATAGAGCTTAATATCCTCAGTTGGCACCTCAGCAAGGCTTAGCAAAATGCTGCATTGTGTAGCTGGACAGTGGGTGTAATCTCCTCTGGCTGCCTTTTTTATTGAAATGTTATAAGCTTACAAATTTAGTATCTCCTATTTTCTGTTTTGAGATGTCCACTTCAGCAGAAGCAGGAATATGGGAGAGAAAGGGAGTTGTAAAGGCAGTTAAAGCCTTTGGGGTTTGGGGTCCAAATCTGAAATACTTACTATGCCTGGTACTGTGAACTGTTGGTAGGAAATATGTGTGTGTTTTTTAGTGGTGAACAAACCATGTTCTGATCAGGGAGGCTTTTTTGGCTTAGTGATTGCCTTGCAGTGACTGGCTGATTCACAGCGAGGTAGTGGGATTCTGTGATCTCCCTGCCTGGTCAGATTGTTGACTGTTACTTGTCTTTGTTTAGGGTTGTTTAATAAATCAGGTGATCGAGTATCTGGTTTGTTTCTAGTTCAGGCACGGGGATTGGCTAGCTGTGTGTGCTAACATTACTGTCTGTTTCAGCTGGGAAGGGCTACCCCTGCAGCACATGTAACATAGTGCTGAACTCCATAGAGCAGTACCAAGCTCACATCAGTGGCTTCAAACACAAGAATCAGTAAGTAATGTTCTTGTCTAAGTGTGTTTCCAGCCTTGCTGTTCAAATCGATGGCCTAAATATAACCTAACATGCATTTTTGAGCACGTGTTTCCAGCTGACTTCCAACCAGAACAGCAGGGTCTGTGCAGGCTTTCTCTGTTTGTCCTGTCACTGCTCCAGGAGCTCCCTCTGCAGACAGACCAGTCGTGCTGCCGAGGTGTAAGTGCCTCTGGTACTTTGGGTTCCTAGTAGTTCAGCTCAGCACAGACCTTTGCAGTGAACCTGACACCTATTAAACACAGTTTCTCTTAACATCTGAGATTTTAATTTAATTAAGGAGTGGCTTAGTGGAGATCTGCTTGCCATTCTAATCTCCGTTGGGATTGCTTGTTTAAAATTTGGCGTACAGTCAGCACAATTCCAGAAACCTGGACTGTATTCCTGAACTCACTCTTATAGCTGGCAAGCTAAATAATGGCATCCCTTGCATATATTATTAAATGAAAAAAATTATGCTGCCAGATGATTAATACCAAAAATACTTGTTCTGGAGTCTGCCAATCTTTATTTTAAGAGCCTTCACTAAAAGAGGCGCAGTTAAGAGCCTGGGTTGGTTAGAAAGCTTCTTAGAAGGAAAAGGTATTAGGAAGTCCTATCTGAAAGGAGGGCAGGCTCCTAGCCAAATTCCCCAGAAGGGACAAGAAGAAAACTAGGATCCCTTGTTGCCTGTCTATGGAATAGCAGCCTCCTGGTCCCTCAGCTCTGGGGAGTACTTGATGGGAAGACATCTTTCATCCCAGGGAAGTTCCAGCTCTTGATCAGCACTACTGGATCAGTGAATAGGAAGTATTCCATTTTGGGAGAGATAACACTGAGGATGTTCCCAACACACACACACACATAAATGTTCTCTTTAAGGACGCTGCTGTTGTTGGAGCTGTCGCAGCCACACAACTCCCTTTCAGAAAGCTGCTCTGGATTCAGCTGTGCAGTCTTCTTCCAGCTTCTGCAGCCTGCAGAGAAGCAGGATGCTTGCTTTGTAATGGGAGCTCTTTAGCAGTCCTTGAGCTGTGCTGCAGCTAATTCTGCCATGATAAAGGTGTCTGTTTACACACAGGCACAGAGAGCAAGGATTCACTTGGAAGATTTTCTGGCAAGTTGTTGCTTTGGCTGCAGTGGGCTGTTGCTCCACTGACAGCCTTGCCTGCTGAGCAGTGATTGCAGCTGGCACATTTCAGAGCATTTGTGACATAGTCTCATTTTTTTTCCTTTTTCTTACTCCCTTCAATGTGCAGGATGCCAGGAGCAGTGCCGGTTGTCGGACCGTTCCCGCCACAGCAGTATGTCCGGGAAGAGTCAACTGCCCCAGGAGGCTACAGTTACTTCAGCCAAGACTTCTAGAGCAAGTTGCAGCACTATTCTTGGAGTTGTTGGTGGCCCCAGAAAGCACATCCTTTGCCAGCCCACAATGGTTTCATTATCCCTCCGGATAAGCAAAGCCCTACCCTCCTGTATACACCCATTGAGCAGAACCGGGACTGAATCTGTCAGGAAAAGGATCCAGCTGGAAGAGACTTGCTAGACAGCAAATACTTCACTCCCTTAGAGTAGTTTTTATTGTGTAATTGCTTCCTGTGAAGGTGGGTGTGGTGTGAGAGGAAGTGTGTCTCTGGTGTAAGGAGGGTTTGGCAGCAAGCTGGTAGTGGCACCTTTTCCCTGTCCCCACTCCAGGGCGCTGCCCATCCTCCTGCTGGACTGCTCTCAGAGGGACACCAGCACCCATGGGCACCCCTAGGCATGACCCAAGGGGACCTGGAGCCTGGCTGTGGGACCAGAGACACCCATGTGGCCAGGAGGCTGAGGAGGGAGCATGGCTCTTGTCCCTAGGTGTGCCCTGGTGTTGGTGTGCTGTCAGCCCAGCTCTGCTCCTCAGTGCCCTGGGCCAAGGCTCTGGCTGCCTTGCCAGGCTGATCTCCATTGCCTTCTGGGCTGGCAGGCCCAGGACAGAGCACAGAGCCACCCATGAGCCACATCTTCCACAGAAGCACCGCCACAGTCCCCTGCCCAGGCCACAGCCAGCTCTGTGGAGCCAGTTGCTCCTCCAGCAGCACACCCAGGGGAAGCACAGTCCTGGCCACAGCCCCAACCACTGCCATCCCTTGTGGCCCCACAGGCTCTGTGGAGTAAATCAGGTGCAGATGTGGAGTCAGGACCAGGTTCCTGCTTACAATTAGGGGCTGGGAAGGTTGGCTGTGGCCCGGTTCCTGCCTTGCAGTTCCTTGCCATGGCTGCTGCTTTACCCGGATGAACCCCCAATGTTGTGCAAGGGACAAGGCTGGTGAGCAAAGCTCCTGCTTTCTTGGCCCATAGATGGGCACTGTGGCCCAACCCAGCACATGGTGTATGCCATGTCCCCACAGAGAGCAGGACACATTCTGGCCCCAGGTACCTCATTCCCTGTGCCAGCTGCAGCCACAGCATTTCCTCCCACACCCGGGGCAGGAAGAGGTGGCAGGGCTGCAGTGGGACAAGGCATGACACTGCCCACCCTCCTGCCGATCACTCTCAACTTGTATATTCCCCACTCGGCCATCACTGCCCAAATCTGTGGATGTTCCTGTGCCATGCTGGGGCCAGATGAAGCCAGGGCCCCTGGTGTCCCTGTCCTGCAGCCCCTGTGCTGGGCCCCACATTCTTGGCTCCCCAGAGGAAGCAGTAGATTTATGTTTGCCAAGTTTTGCCCGGTTAAACCTTAACCAAGCTGGGTTGCTCCATCAGTCCCTCCCAGTCAGAGATAAGGATAGGCAGGGAAGACCAGGGCCTGGTTGAATGTGCTGCCCCCAACCTGGTAGCTTGCCTCCAGGGCAGGACCTAGCCTCTGCAACATACCCTGCCCAGTCTGGGGCAGCTGCCTGCCCTTCCAGCTTGCCCCCTGCCTTCTTCAGCAGCTCCCTGCTGATAAGAGGGTAGCAGGTTGTGGCTGGGGCTGGAAGCTGCCATGTCAAAGCCAGTGGGACTGGATGGAGCTGGAAGCCCTGTATTGGGGCTCACCCCTCTGCTCCAGGGCTGACCCACTCCCTCAGTGCCAGAAGGTTCACATCACCCCAGGCTGAGCCTGCTCTGCCTCAGATCCTATGCACGTACAGGGTATGGTGAGCTGGGGCTTCTGTGCCCCAAACAAGAGCCGTTCAGGGGAGGCCAAGAGAAACTTCCAGGAGGAAAGAGCCCCCCAGGCTCTGGCCCCCACAGGAGCCACCGTGCTGCCCGGGCTCTGGCTGGCCACAGGTGCCACCGCAGCGGGAGTGGCAGCAAGTGCTGGGGCCAGGCACAAGGGGCGGCTGTGTTCCCGCAGCTCCGGCTGCCTTCCAAGAGCAATATTGTTGGCACCAGGCAGGCTCCCTGCACCGGCAGCACATACATGGGCCTTTCATGAGGGGGGTGGGGATGATTTACTGCCTGGGGGAAGGGGTAGGGGCGGGAGGATGGAGCCCCAGCAGGCCGGCGCCCGGCCCCTTCTGCATGCTCGTTGCCGCGGGGCCCCGCACATGCAAGCAAGGCTGAGAGTATGACCAGGGGGTCGTCTCTCCCAGCGGGCATGGGGCAAGAGGGATCCCTCTGCCCCATCTTTGGGAGTTTTAAAAACACACTTCATCTTTGGGCACCCTGCTGTGTCTGAGCTAAGCAATCACGGGTTACGTATCCCTTGTGCCACAGTGATGGGGGCAGCCCATGAGCTGGGGGAGACAGGGGCACCAGAGGAGGGTGCTGGGGCAGGGGTGCACCCACAGCACTGAGTGCTGTGCTGGCACAATCCCCCCCCCTTGTTGAGCTGCTGGCATGGAAGAGGCCGTTGTGGTGCTGCCGGCAGCGGGTGGCAGGCGGTGGTGCTGGGCTGCTGTGAAGGGCTTTTTGTTTGCCATCAGTTGTGTGTTATAAATCAAGCCAGGCAGCCCAGCCCCAGCCCAGTGCTGCCCCACAGCAGGGAGGTGACCGGTTCCCAGCTGCCTGCAACAGAGCCCCACCAAGCCCTGGCCTGTGCCTGGAAGTGCCCTAGCCCAGTGGGTATGTTTAGTGTGACACTGGGCGAGGTGCCTGCACTGGTCTGCTTGGCTTCTTCCACTCAGCATTTGGGAACCCTGGGATACAGGGAATCTTTCCATGTTCATCCCAGGTTCTGGGTCCCACAGACTCCCCAGAGTCCCAGCTCTCCGTGGTGTTCCCAGTACTGGGAACGTCCCCTTCTCTCTGGTTTTAATTTGGTTTTGGTTCGAATTGAGCTGAACCCAACATTTTTCTGTGTTTCCGGCACGCTGTGAACTCTGCAGGGGCGGCCGCTGCTCCGTGAAATTGATGTTCTCGACCGCTTCACGCATCAGCAGGAATGAACAGCTGCTGGGGGCTGCTGGCCCCCAAGACTGTTCTGTGCACCTCTGCACCCCAAGGGGACACCAGTACTCCAGATAGGGAGCAGCACGGGGTGGATGGTGCTATGGGAGACTGTAGCACCAACCAGACCTCACAGTGAAACCGTGTCATGCTGGAAGTTGCTGGATTGGCACAGCATGGACAAGGCTGTGCCCAGGACTTGCGGTGTGACCCTACAGAATGAGGGGTGACAGTGAAAGTGCACCCCACTCACGGGGCCCCAGGATCCATGCCAGGTATGAGCAAGGCTGTGTGTGGGGCTCAGCACAGTCCTGGAAGATCTTGCTGGAAAGCAGGTGGCAAAGCAGGATACAGGAAAAGAGAGCAGTTCTAGAGTCAGATCCTGGCCATGTACTGAGGGACCCCTCTTGATGCTCAGGGGCCACTGTTCTTTGGGATCACATCAGCTCAGAGTGTCTGAGGCTAGGCTTCCCCCAGTTCCCAGGGGTTCTGCATGGGCCAACGAGCAGCAAGGCCTGGGCATGGTGAGGTCTGCCTGCCCCAGCATAGCCAACAGCATAGGGAAGGTGAGGGTGAAGTGTTTATGGGTCAGATTAGGCCACTCCAACGCTGGCTCCCAGCTCAGCCACGTTTTATGACGCTCTGTTATGGGCTCCTAATGAGGGTCACAGCCACTTTATGGCACCGAAGGCGATAACGCTACAACTAATTATGGCGCACTTATCGTGTGGGCTGCTGGGCACCCAGCAACGCTCAGTACCCAGCCTGGGCCACGACACCTGCTTCGGGCTGGAGTGTTGCCACTCCCAGCAATCGGGGGGAAACGGGGGTGTCCTTGCCCCCTGTCCCATCTGCTGCTCCCACGCGTGGGGTCTGCCTGGGGGACGGCACAGGCGATCAGCCTCGGGTGTTTTGCAGCCCCCTGCGTTCCCCACTCGCGAGGCGAGGCTGAACCGGCAGGACCGGGACGGGGGGGGGAGTTCCGGGGGCCGCCTCTCGCTGCTGGGGGGGAGGGCTGGTGCTACCCCCCCACTTCCCCCGTCCAGCTCGGCGGCGGGTCGGTTTGCAGAGGTGCCGGCGGAGCGGGGCCGGTCCCCGTCCCCCCCTCCCACCTCCCCAGCGCTCCGGGCGGAGCTGCTGTAACCCGAGCGCGTCCCTACAAAGTGTCCGCGCCCCCGAGACGGCGGCAGAGCGGGGCCGGAGCCAGCCCGGAGCGAGCCCCCGACCTGCCCGCAGCCGGAGCCGTCCCGAGCCCGGAGCCGGAGCCGTCCCCGGCCCTGCAGCCATGGGGCCACTGTGTGGGGCGCGGCGGAGCTGAGCCCGCTGTCCACGGACTTTGCCCCGGCCCGCGCAGCGCAGGCGGCTGCGCCGCGAGAGCCCGTCACCGCCGGTAACCACGCCGACCGCGACCCTCGCCCCCGGCACCATTCGGGCTCCCCTCCCCTCCCGGGACACTCTCCCCTTCCCTGGGATCCCCCGTGGTCCCCCGCCCCCAGTTAACTTCCCCTAGCGCCCTGACCAGGCTGATACTGGCTGGAGAGGTCGGGTTCCCGGCACCCGAACAGGCTGTTTCCCACTCTCCGTGCCCCCTCTCATTCCTGCCCAGGCACCCCTGTGCTCTGCCTTCCGTCCATGCACACCCACCCTCGCGGTGACCTGGGGACCTCGCACTGCTTCTCCTCTGTGCCTCGGGAGAGGAGGGGCTGCCCGCCCGGATCCGCTTACCCAGCCCTGCCTGTCCCGCAGGGTGGGACCCCCGCGCTGGGGGGCCTGGAAGATGCGGCCCCTCTTGCAGGTCGTGGCGGGACTGCTGCTGGCGGCGGCTGCACGGGGCAGGGCGATGGAGCCAGGTATGGCTGCGGGGGGCGAAACAGAGCCGTGGGGCGGCGGGAGTGGGGTCGTGCTTTCTGAATACTTTCTCCATCCCAGCTGGGTTGCGGGTGCTTGCCCTGGGCAGACAGCCCCATCGCTCTGCCTGTAGGGCAGGGCTGGCGGGAGCTGGATACACGGCGCAGGGATCTGCGTTTCCATCGCTGACAGGAGGAGGGTGGCTCCAGCTAGGCTGTCCCTCTGTTGCGGAGGCTTGGCTCGTTCGGTGAACACGCGTGGCATAGGGGTTGCGAGATCGCTGTGGGCTGTGGCTGCTGTGTGTAGCTCCTGGCGAGGTGCGCGCAGTCCGTGCATCGCAGTCGTGGGTGCAGGAGGAGGACGTGCCCCGGGGACCAGAGACCAACTGCCCTACATCCCTCCTGTCCTGGCCATGCACTGGGCTGGAGACACACTCTTGCCCTCCAGGCTCCTGCGCGTGGCACTCGGGCTGCCGTGGTATTGCTGTGCTGGCGGCCAGGTTGATTCTGCCCTCCACGTGCAACACGCTGCTGATGGCCATCGGCAAGCTGGGCTCCACTGCCAGCCCGGGTACTGCCGAGGACTGACAGGCTGTATGGGTCCCAGCCATGCTTGGGGCATGTAGAGGTCCAATGATGGGTGTCTGGAGGGGTTTGGTGCCCTCCTTCAGAAAGGCAGAACAGGCTGGAGCGCCCTGCACCACTGGGAGTGGTGGGAGGATGGTGGCATGTGTGGCCTTGGACGGGAACGTGCCACTGGGAAAACCATGTCCCTGTGCTTCAGGGCAGAGTCCAGCCCTTACCCTCTTCTGGGGTGACAGAGCCAGGCTCTGGGCTGTGTCACACCACATGCTTTCCACACTAGGATAGGCATATGGAGGGGTCCTGCTGTCAGGGAGGGGTGAGCACTGGGGTGGGCACTCACCACATCTCTCCAGAGCTATTTGAAAGCCCCTTGCTGGAGTCAGAAGAGGAACATCTCCTACTGGACCCAGGCAACACATTGAAGCTGTACTGTGATGCCAACCAAAGTGGTGCCAGTGTGGTCTGGTACAAGGAATCCCGGCCACTCATCTCGGGGGCTCACATCCATCTCCGTCAGAGCCTGCTTGAGATCTCAGAGGTCACCTATGAGGACTCAGGGCTCTACGTGTGCCGGGCACAGGGAACTGGGGAGGTCCTGCGCAACTTCACCATCTCTGTCATGGGTAGGAGCCCCAGCAGCACCCAGCTATCCCTGGGGCAGCAAGGCAGCTACTACCCACCCAGCCCTGCAAGCAGGGATGTCCTTGTCAGTCCATTTCCCTTTGCAGACTCCCTGGCATCAGGTGATGATGATGAAGATAGTGATGGGGACAGTCCCCACGGAGACCAAAATGAGGAGTCAGTCTATGTGCACAGAGGTCAGTGCCACCCTGGGGCACTACAGGAGAGGGCAGGTGGGGCAGAACCAGGGGCATGGGGCACTGCTGCCTCCTGCTCCCAGCACAGGCCCCCTCCCACTGTACATCCTGCATGTCCCCAGCTCCTTACTGGACTCACCCACACCGGATGGACAAGAAGCTGTATGCAGTCCCTGCAGGGAACACGGTGAAGTTCCGCTGCCCGGCCTCAGGCAGCCCCAGCCCCAGCATCCGCTGGTTCAAGAATGGGCGCGAGTTCCGAGGGGAGCACCGCATTGGGGGCATCCGGGTATGGGCCAGCTCATCCCACCACAGCTTCCCTCCCAGGACCCATCTTCCCCAGCTCACCTCACTGCCTTACCTCCCCCTCTTGCAGCTCCGTCACCAGCACTGGAGCCTGGTGATGGAAAGCGTGGTGCCCTCTGACCGTGGCAACTACACTTGCCTGGTGGAAAACAGGTTTGGCAGCATCCGCTACAGCTATCTCCTGGATGTGCTGGGTGAGGGTTCCTCAGCATGGTGTTGATCTGGGCTTCCCCATACCTGGTGGGGTCAGGGAAAGGGGTGGAGGAGCCTCTGTTCATGTTCTGTCCACTGATGCAGCCCACATGTCTCTCGCACCCCAGGAACATGGGATGGAGACCAGGCTCAGGTTGTTCTGATCTGTTTGAGGGCTGGGGAAGGGCTCTCTGTGGCTCCACAGTGGGTGGAGAAGGAGGGAGAAAGAAGCTTGTGCTCTTGACCACCATGACAGTGACACTGCTCTGCTCCCTGTGCACAGAGAGGTCCCCACACAGGCCCATCTTGCAGGCTGGCCTGCCTGCCAACACCACAGCTCTGGTGGGCAGTGATGTGGAGTTCTTCTGCAAGGTCTACAGTGATGCCCAGCCCCACATCCAGTGGCTGAAACACATTGAAGTGAATGGCAGCAACTATGGTCCTGACGGGGTCCCCTATGTGCAAGTGCTCAAGGTAACAAAGGCTGGAAGCACCCAAGTCCCAGATACCCATGCTAAAGTGGTGACAGGGGTGCACAGAGCCCCCTGAAGAAGAGGGATACTGACCAACCATCCCTCTCTATGACAGACTGCAGATATCAACAGCTCTGAGGTGGAGGTGCTGTACCTGCGCAATGTGTCCATGGAGGATGCTGGCGAGTACACCTGCCTGGCAGGGAACTCTATCGGCCTCTCCTACCAGTCTGCCTGGCTCACCGTCCTGCCAGGTAGGGGTGAAGTCCTGGTATGGGGTCTGGGATCCCCAGCACACAGGCTCCATGCCTCAGGCCAACTCATTCACTTCCTGCAGAAGAGAAGCTGGCGCGGGAAGCTGAGGCCCCTGACACCAAGTACACAGACATCATCATCTACACCTCAGGCTCACTTGCCGTGGCCATGGCTATTATCATCGTGGTGCTGTGCCGGATGCAGACGCAGTCGAGCAAGCAGCACCTGGAGCCTATGGCAGTCCACAAGCTCTCTAAATTCCCACTCATTCGACAGGTGGGTACAAAACTTGGGCCCTGGTAATGCAGAGGGACCTTGGTGAGCAGTGCGCTCTGTAAGTGCCACTTGTGCCCATCACACCTTACCCTGCTGCCAGCTTTGGGGCTGCCCTTCCCACTGCCTCCTATGGCTCCCTCCTCCCATTGCTCCCAGTGAGGGTCTCTTTGCTTTTCTGTTGCATCTTTGTTTGGCCCTGGAGCATGGATGGGATGGCTGAGGACCTGTTTCTCTCTCCACAGTTCTCCCTGGATTCCAGCTCCTCTGGGAAGTCCAGCACATCCCTGATGCGCGTCACCCGACTCTCCTCCAGCTGTGCCCCAATGCTGGCTGGTGTCATGGAGCTGGACCTGCCCCTTGATGCCAAGTGGGAGTTCCCCCGAGACAAGTACGGTGCCATGCAGGGCAGGGACAGGGCCTGCTCTCCCCAGCTGCCCCAGGGACAGGAGCATACAGATGGCGGATGGGGAGGCATCTGGCCACCAGAAGGCCATCCCTGTGATCTCATGGTTCTGCTTGTTCTTGCCAGGCTGGTACTGGGGAAACCCCTGGGGGAAGGCTGCTTTGGCCAGGTGGTGCGGGCAGAGGCTTACGGCATAGACAGAGACCGGCCAGACAGAGCCATCACCGTGGCTGTCAAAATGCTGAAAGGTAATGGCTCCTGTGCCAGTGTCGAAAGAACGGAGGTGGCATCAGTGCCATGAAGGGGTGCAACCCAGATGGCATCGTGACACAGCCCTCCTTCCCTAGACAATGCCACCGACAAGGACCTGGCTGACCTCATATCCGAGATGGAGATGATGAAGCTCATGGACAAACATAAGAACATCATCAACCTTCTGGGAGTCTGCACACAGGATGGTGAGGGGGCTGTGCAGGAAGGGTTCAGGCAGGCCACGGGCATGGAGCAGGATCAGGGATGGGGACTACTGGGGGTAGTCTGTGGCTAACTGGGAAGGGACAAGGCGGGGGCTGAGCAAGTGGCCACCATTCCCAGGGCCGCTGTACGTGATTGTGGAGTTTGCTGCGAAGGGCAACCTGCGTGAGTACCTCCGTGCCCGCCGCCCCCCGACACCTGACTACGCTTTTGATGTCATGGCAATGCCTGAGGAGCAGCTCTCTTTTAAGGATCTGGTCTCCTGCGTCTACCAGGTGGCCCGTGGCATGGAGTACCTGGAGTCCAAACGGGTACGGCTGGCTTGGCCTGTGTGGGCTACCTGTGCTGGGCACAGCTTGGGAGAGCATGGTGGTGACAGAGGAGCTGTATCCCTGGTGAACTCACTGTCCTTGTGGAAAGGGAGTACAGCCCATTCCTATCTGTCCAGAACCTCCCAGCCCCATCCAGCAAAGTTCAAGGCAGTACCTCCCCAAAAATGTGGGACTCAAAGCCTGACCCACCTCCTGGGGAAGTGTAGGTACCCCCCCTGCTGCACCTGTCACTGCTGCCAGCCTGACAACAGGATGGCCCCACCACTGCAGGGGTGCTGGGGGGTGTGTAGGAGGGAAACAGTGATTTCAGTGTTTGAAGGGGACATCTGCAACTCATCCATCTCACACCCCTGTGGGTAATGCTCCCCCCTGGCAGTGCATCCACCGTGACCTGGCTGCTCGCAATGTGCTGGTGACAGCAGAGAGTGTGATGAAAATTGCTGACTTTGGCTTGGCCAGGGACGTTCACGATATCGACTACTACAAAAAAACCAGCAATGTGAGTGGGGCTTCTGGGAGAGGGGCACAGGGACCACCAGACAGGCCTGAGCTAAGCAGGGGGTTGCTCTCATAGGGTCGCCTGCCAGTGAAGTGGATGGCACCCGAAGCCCTGTTTGACCGTGTGTATACCCACCAGAGTGATGTGTGAGTCCTGAGGGGAGTGAGGGTCTCTTGGGTGTGGGTTGAGGATGCTGTTGGTGTTGAACAATGCAGCACTGTGGGGTTATGCATGTACTGGAGGGTCCCTATGAGCAGAATGGGAGTACTCTGTGAGGACGTATTCCCTAGGGGTGATCCACCTTCTCCCATCCCTGCTCCCACAGCACTGCAGGGTGCAGTAAATGTATTTCACCTCCCTTTGCTATGCATGATCCTAGGTGGTCCTTTGGGATCCTGATGTGGGAGATCTTCACATTGGGGGGCTCCCCATACCCTGGCATCCCTGTGGAGGAGCTGTTCAAGCTGCTGAAGGAGGGGCACCGCATGGACCGGCCATCCAACTGCACCCATGAGCTGTGAGTACGTGCCAGGTGGATGGACAGGGAGCACAGTGAGACCCCCACTAACACCCCCTCATCCCCAGGTACATGCTGATGAGGGAGTGCTGGCACGCTGTGCCCTCACAGCGCCCCACCTTTAAGCAGCTCGTGGAGGGGCTGGACAAGATCCTGGCAGCCGTTTCAGAGGAGGTGAGAGAAGGGGAGTCTGGTGGGGGAGGAGTGGGCAGTGTGGTCACTGATAGCGCTGGTGGTCATGACACCATCCCTTCTTGCAGTACCTGGACCTCTCCATGCCCTTCGAGCAGTACTCGCCCTCCTGTGAGGACACTGCCAGCTCCTGCTCCTCTGATGACTCCGTCTTCACTCATGACCCACTGCCACTGGCTCCCCGCCTCTTCTCCTACCCCAGCGTGAGGACTTAAGGAAGGGCAGGGAAGGGTGATGCTGAAGCCAGCTCTGCCCTTGCAGAGAGGGGGTGCAGGTTTCCAAAGGTGTCTGTGTTGTCCAGGCTGAGCAGTGTGTGGGCAAGGCCCTGAGCCACAGCACCAGGGCAGGGTGTCCCTCTCTCCAGGTTCTGTTTGGGCCATCAGCCCTGGCCATCAGCCCTGGCTGAGATCTGCCTGGTATTGTGGGGCAGCAGGAGCTAGAAACTTTCCAGGTGGGCACTGCCTGGGATGCCCATGGCATTGCCCAGGGACATGGGCTTTGCCAAGTGCTTCAGTGGAAGTGTCTCTGGGCAGGAGCCCCACTGCATCTGTACATAGCCACAGAGATGAATATTTATGTACATGAAATATCAACCTGATAAATTATTTTTTTGGAATACACCCCAGTGCAGTTTCTGGGCTGCTCCTGGGGCACAAAGGGCTCACCTTAGTTTGGAAGGCAGGCCAGGGGTTGCCTCCTCACTGCCTCCTTGCCCTCCAGCCAGTCCAGGGGCCTGCAATCACTCCTGGGGGACACAGAGACAGTGCCACAGGTGCAGGAAGTGATGTCCCCACTCCTGTGCCTCCAGGCCTGCTCCAGCACAAAGCACCCTCGCATCTGTTCCCTATTAGCCACTACTGCACTAAGCCACCGTGAACTTCGCTACCAGCATTGCCCTGAAACTGATCCCCCAACTGCCGTGGGCTCCCAGGCTGGGAAAGTGCTCTGGGGCCCAGCCCCACTCACTGGGAACTTCCCGCACCCTCCTGCCCAGGCCAGCCCAGCACTCCAGATAAAAGTGAGTTATCGGCTATGTCTCCCCAAAGCCCGTGGGAGCACAAGTTGGGTGTCTCCAGCCCCTGCTCTCCGATGTCTGTTTTGCCCCACCTTGCCCTATGGCAGTGTGGGCAGGGAGGGCTGCAGCTGTCTCACCCCCTCCTGCCAGCCTGCTCCCTGGGTCTAGGGTTTCATCTAGGGCCAGTCTTTGCCAGGCGTTAGCACCAGGATCTGGTTTCCTCATTCAGCTCCCAGCTGTACTCACAGCCTCCTGCCTGGAAGCCCCTCTTCCAGCATGGAAGCTGGCTTTCTGGCACAGCCTGCCCCAAAACAGCCCAAGGAGATGGGGGGCTTGCAGGTGCTGTGGGGCAGGACCTGAGCCCAGGGCAGCTGGAAAAAGAGTCTCTAGATCTTGGCTGCTGCTGTGATGGTGCCAGGGTCTGGGATCTCAAGAGACACACAATTCGGGACTTGACTCAGCCATGGGTTCTGTACCTGTTGTGAACTGTATGTGCTGGGAGCCCAACACCTTTCAGAACCATCCTTTTCACAGCCCCTCACAGGGCTGTTGAGGGGATTTCACTCCACTGGAATGCTTGCAGCCTCCATCCCCAGCCCAGCTTCCTTCTCTGTTGGGACGAGCCCCCCATTCCAGCATGGGGGGTGGAGGCAGACAGCCCACTGGCAGGTGTGAAACCTGCCTGTCCCGGCAGCCTGCCTGCCTGGGAAGGATCCCAGCTGTCCCGTAATGTGCCAGAACCAATGCATTTCGCACAGTCCTGAATAGGGCATTCACATGCTGAAGGGCAAATTGCCCAAGCTGCCCACAGGGGCTGCCTAGATCCCGGCTAGGAGTGGGACTGAACATAGAGAGGGGCTGTGCCCAGCTTGCCGCCACTTCACTTCAGAGCCGGGTCTCCATGCTGAGGGCAGCACAGAGAGCAGGCAGTTCTTGCTCACCCTGTGCTGCCCTTTCCCTGGAAAACGGAGCCACAGCCAATTTCACAACATGAGGCATAGGTGGGTTTGCTAATGCTTAATACCAAAGGGAGGGAGGGCGGATGAAGGGGATATTGTGATCAGGGATTTGCCATCCCCTGCCAAAGCCTCTCTTCATTCTCTGCACACTTTAAAGGCTTGCTGCAGGTGCAGGCAGTGCCTACTACCCACAGCCCAACAACCCACACCATTGCAGCCCAGGGATGCTTTCAGGGTCCTGGCAGTGCCCACCTGCGTTCCCCAGCTTGGGGGGAGAGTCCTCAGCCCGTCCTCAGGCACCACTGCATCCCCCAGTGAACCCCAAATGCTGCAGCAGTGGGTACATGGTCTGTGCCTGAGGCAGCTCTGCCAGGCACAGGGCAGCCGAGGCCATGGCTGGGCAGGGAAGCAGCCCCACGACAACTGGAGGCAGTTTTTATTGTTTAACATTCCTGGTATTTTCTGTCAGGGCTGAACCAATTGTCCTTAATCCGCCAGGCTCTGCTGGCCAAACAAGTGTGGCTGAGCCACCAGCATCCTGTCCGCACGAACAGGCCCCTTTTGTGAGGGGGATTTAGCGTGTAGCCCAGTAAATCCTGCTGGTTTCCTGAGGCAGCGTTCCCACATACCCCCACCACCACAACCCCCCTTTGCCGCCTGCTCCCAGTCTCTGGGCCCTGGCACCGATCCCTGCCCGGCCATGCCTGCGGGCATCCCGTCTGCCCAATTTCTGGGACCATTAACTTGCTACCCCACCCCGCCCTAGAATCTGGCCATTCCAGGGCTGCAGATTCCCCTTGCCTGTTCCTGGGATATGTCTGTCAGTCCCTATGGGATATGGGGTGTTGGTGGGGCTGAGAACCTTCCCAGCCACCCCACTATGCTGCTGGTCTTTCATGGGATGCTGTGGTCCCTGGCTGTAGTTCTGGAGGGATGCTGTGGTCCTGGAGCAGATGCTGTGATTCCCGGGGGAATGCTGAGCCCTAGGGAAGGTCCCGGTTCTGGTCCGGGGGTGGGGGAAGGAGGTGTGTGGGGAAGATGCTGAGTCCTGGGGGAGCTGCTATAGTCCTTGGGGGAATGTTGAGTGCTGATGGATATGGTTCTGGTCCTGGGAGGAATGCTGAGCCCTGGGGGAGCACCCCAGGGGCCAAGACACCAGCTGGTTCCTCATTCCAGCTCGGGGATGTGGCTCCGAGCCCCTGCCCGGAGATGCCTTTGTTTAACGACTCTGTTGTTTGGCCGGGAGCTGATGTTGTCTTTTCTCCTCAAAACAAAGGCGACAGGATTTTATCTCTGGGGAGAATCTGGTTTCTGTGAGATGCAGAAAGCCTCTGCCCTCGGGCAGAAGAGGATGAGGCTGGGGGGCGGAGAGGCACCAGGATGCTGTCTGTCCCACTGGTAGGAGGAGGAGCTGGCACTGCCCCTCTGGCTGCCACAGCCCCTGTTCCACGACCTGCCTGTCATTGTCCCATGCCTGTACCCCATGCGCCCGGGAAGTGAAGGGAGGGAAAAGCCCACATGGGCCAGCGGGCAGAGAAAAGGGGGCCATGAGCACCCACACATCGGAGAAGAGGCTGAGGCAGGGCCCCATCTCTCCTGTGGAGGAATCCAAACATTGGATCCCGACATAGTTCCTGTGTCCAGGGACACCTCACACAGTGATGTAGGCAGGCACAGAAATGTAGGCATCCCCCCATATCCATATAGAAGCACCTGCACACACACGTCCGTGCGCACTCACACCATCCCGCACACACACCTCAGGCACACCCTCCAGGAGCATCCCCTAAGCATGCGTCCACTCCAGCCAAATACACACACTACATCCCCCACAAAACCCCGGTGCACCTTCATACACGCCCGCGCACCCGCTTCCACGCACACACATGTACACCATCAGCCCTATTTACACACACACACACACACACACACACACACAAGCGCACACACACCTCTGCACCTCCGTTCACGCACTCCCCTGTCCCCCCAGCGGCAGAGCCGAGGCTCCAGCGCCACTGTGGATCCCCAGATCCAGCCGGACAGGCCAGGCTGGGGATGCCAGCGAGGGCGGTGGTCCCGTGCTGGGAACCCTCCGTCCATAGCCCCCCGCCCGCCGGCCAGAGTCGCCGATGCTGCAGGAAGCCGCGGACTCTCAGCCCCATCTCCCGGCCGGCGGGAGCAGCTGCGCGGGGCGGGCAGAACGGAGCAGTTCATCCCCGCCGCACATCCCCCGCATGCAGGCTGGTGACAGGAGCCTTCGCGGCTGCACAGGCACGGGACTGTGTTGGATGGATGACGAACGCGACGGAGAAAAACGGTCTGCAGCATGGGGATGTATCCTTGCGCTGCTCTCCATCACCCGCACTGATGGATGGGGCTGGGAGTGAGGCAGGGGATTGGACTGCAGAACTGCTCTGTGTCCCAATGTGGATCCCGTTTGTATCCTTCCAGGCGACAGGACCAGTGTGGGGAGGGCACCCTATGGGCACTCCAGCCTGGTGAATCTGGCTTTACCTTGGGTGGAAGGATCAAAGCCCAGCATGAGCTCAGCCTTGTTGCCCAGAGGTGGTAGCCCTGACCCCCCCCCCACGCCCCCCCAAGCTGGGAATAGGGGGCAACCTGAAGGCTGGGGAAGCAGAGTGGTCCATAAGAGCAGCCGCAGCACCCAGACGGGCACCCTGGGCCTCGGCCCCTCCGGATTAGCCTCATGCTGCTGCACATGGCTGCTGCAAAGACTGGCCTCCAGGTGACAGTGCAGTGATAGCTCTTCCACGCCGGGCAGATTTGCCCAGCAGTGATGGCTTCTGTCCCCTTCAGCTCGTGGCAGCGCTCCTGCCCGCAACCACCGCCCTTGTGTGCCCCTAGGCTGCCTCCCGCAAGGTTTCGGGGATCCATGGAAGCATCAGGGCAGGGGGACTGCAAGGTGAAGGAAGCAGAGGTTAACCCCGCTAGGAGGAGCAGCCCCGGCGCCAGGGATACCGGGCCGGTGCAGCCGCGCCTGCGGGCACGGAGCCGGGCTGAGCCCCACCCGTCGCTCCCGCCGCTCCAGCCCTGCGGTTTCAAGCCACGCAAACCGCTTCCTGGGGGAAAGGGGCCCCCCGGCAAACCCTCCGGGCAGGATGCTCTCCGCTCCTCTCCTCCTCTGCTTCCTTCCTCTCCCTTAGCCGGGCCAGCCCTCTCCCTGGCCGCCGCGACTCCTTAACCCTTTCGCCCACACTCCCGGCCGTGATCCAGCCCCACGGCCAAGGCTTCCAGCCACCGCCCCCGGCCCATTGTGCAGGATCCCGGTGCTGCTCCCGGGGTCCGCGCTCCCCCCAGGCCCCGCCCCGGCGAACATCCGCGGCCGGAGGCGACTCGCAACCAGCTCATCCTGCCCACGGCTCCCGCGGGACCCTCGTGGGCCATAGCTCCCTCCACGCTGGGGTCTGGGACTCCCCGCCGGGCGGCCGTGACGCCCTCATCTCCCTCGGGCGAAGCGCGCGGGAGCCCCCGGTGCGGGGCCGCGGTCCCTTCGGCATCACCGCGGCGGCGGGGAGTGGCCATGGCGGGAGCTGGGGATGCACATTCCCGCCGGGCGCGGGGGCACCAGGCCGCTCCCGTGGAGGCGCCACGCGATCTGTGCGCGGGCACCGGGACCTGCAGAGGGAGCCCGCAGTGCCGGGCGGTTCCGTGGCTACCGGCCTGACCGGCCGTAGAACCCCAGCGTGCACTGGGAGCGGGGCTGGGCTGTGAGTGAGCACGATCGCGGGGTGGGGGGCTCAGGGCGAACCCCGCGATGAGGAGGCAGTAGCTGCCCACACTCCCCGCTGCTGCCCGCAGACAAAGCCCTGCGGCGACAGGGCAGCCACGCTGCCCGCTGCGCGGCACATCCGGGCGGGAGCGGGAGGCAGTGGCCGGGATGCCATTTCCCTGTTCCTCTGCCGGAAGAGAAGGGCTGGAGAAGGGCCCTTCCTGCGGGCGCTGGCCATGGCACGGGCAGAAGTGACAAAGCAGATGGGAAGTGCGTTTGAGGGCATCTCGCCACCGCTGCCCTCTGCTCCAGTAACTGCATGGCTGCAGGTGGATCACTGCCGGGCCGCACTGGGACAGCTGGATGTGGATATGCCTCGGGGTGCACGGAGTTGCCTGGGCAGCAATGCCCGGGCAGTAAAGCCCCTGTACACCAGTGTCCCATTGGGATGTGCTGTTCCATGTGCCCATGGACCAAGGGCTCACAGGGGAAAACAGGCTGGTGCCTGTCCTGATGGCTCTCCCTGCTCGGCCTAAGATGGGGCACTTCAGCAGAAGGAGGGCAGCTGGTGACAGTCAGTGCCCAGGATACAGTTTCCCTGCTTGGGAACAGCCTTAAACATCTCCCCAGGTTGCTCACTGGCCCTCAGACACCAGGCTCTGGGAAGACACCAGGCGTTCCTGGCTCTGCACACGCCCTGCCTGCCCCTGGGGGGGGTTTAATAAACCACTAGCTTTATTTTGGGAACGTGGCAGAAACGTGTGTGGCAGGCTGTTCCAATGAGAAAGGAGACAAGTTGACTGCTGGGCCCTCTCCCAGGTGTGCCAGGCTGTGGCTACCAGTCGATCCTGGAAAGATGGACTATGTATTTCCCCCATTCTGATGTAAACTAAGGGATCCAGGCACAACGGGTGATGCCCCAGCTCTACAAAGGTGGGGAGAACTGTGTGGATACTGGAACTCAGTGCCAAGTTCATTCAGCACTGGGGCAGAGCATGGCCCCAGCTCCCACATGTCACCATGATACGTGAGCATGGAGGGTAAGGGCCTAAAATAGGTCGGGTGCCACCAAGCTGAGCCCTGGGCTGGGACCTCAGAGGTACAAACATGTCAAGAACAAGACTTCCTGCCGAGTCACCCCACCCTCCGTGGGTGTGCTGGAGTGGCATGAGCTGAACATGGCAGACTCTCTGTGGTGGCAGCACACCAGTGGGGTGGCAATGGGTCGGGGACCTTGGTGGGGCTCCTCAGGAGCAGATAGTGGGAGAAATGGTTGCTCCATCACCAGCCACAGACAGGGCAGAGGGAGGGCTTGGGCAAGACCCACAAGGGCATCAGGAACCCAGGTATCCTCAGTGGGGCTAACAAGGTGAGCAGGCAAGGAGAAGGCAAGTCCTCAGTGCCCCGCTGAGGTGCCAGCCCGCAGCTGCTGCAGGACAGCGTTTCAGCGGGGAGAAGTTGCGCCTGCGGGACAGTGAGGCCCGGGCAGCGGGTGCTCCCTGCCTGGGTGTGCAGAGCGGCTGCCCCGGGGCTCAGCCCGGCGGGGGAAGCGCGGCGCCAGAGCGGCCGGGGGCTCCCGCACGGCCGGGCCGGGGGGGAAGGGGGGGTGGGGGGAAAACAAAGGGCAGCGGCGGGCGGGGGGAGCGGGTCCGCCCGGGCAGCGCCGCGGCGAGCTCCGCGGCGGCATCCCGGGGGGCGGCAGCCCGGCCCTGCCCCCCGCACGGCCCGGGCAGCACCGCCCCGGTGCCACATCCCCGCGCTGCCCCGGCTGCCCCCCGCTCCGTGCCTGCCCAGCCGTGCCGGTGCGGCGGCGCGGCGCGGCGCCCGGACCCGTGCGGCTGGCGGCGGAGACCCCGGCCCGCATCGGAGGTAGCGACGGAGCCGTCGCCCGCCGCGGGCCGGTTGCGGGGGGCGGCGGTGGCGGCCCATCCCGGCGGAGCGGGCGGGCGCGGGGCCGGTGCGCGCCGCTCGGCGGCGGGAGGGCGGGTGGGAGCGCGGCTGTCCAGGAGCGGCGGAGCCCGGCGAGGACAGCCAGGCCGCGGGCACCCGGCACCGCTCCCCGGCGGGCGAGGCTCGGCGAGGCTCCCACGGTTCTGCACGGCAGCCCCGCGGAGGGCGACGGCCCGGCCCGCCGGTGCGCGGGAGGGCGGCGGGGGAGCGCGGCGGGGGCGCCGGGCCGGCCCGCGGGGCGCGGCGGACAATGGCAGGGGGTAACCCGAGCCCAGCGGGGGCGGGCGGCGAACCGCGCCACTCGCCCCGCTGACCGCCCGCGGGCACCGGGGCCGGGAGCGGTGCCGAGCGGTGCACGGGGACTGCCGCCGCCCGGGTGCCCCGCCGGGGCGCAGGGCCTGGCCGACTCCATTTTGTTGGCGCCCGCTCCGCCGCCGTTCGCAGGCCCGGGGCCTGCCCGGCGTGGGGGTGGGGGGGGGGGAGCGGTGGGCGAGACTGCGGGGCCGCCCCGTCCCATCCCGCCCGGTGCCCACTGCCCACTGCCGCCGCCTACGATGGAGGTGCGGGGCGGCGGCCCCGAGGCCGCGGTGCCGGGTGGGGGGATGTGGGGAGCGGGGCAGGCCGGGCCGGGGCGCGCCGGGGGGGGGCAGCACTGAGCGCCCCCTCCCCACTTCCCCCTCCCGCGATGTGAGGGGGGGGCCGTCGAGGGGGGGGGGTGCTCGTGCGGGGGGGTGGGGGGGGCAGGCCCGCGCGGGCGCGCGCGCGCTGATTGGCCGCGGCCGCCGAACCCCGAGAGCGGGGGCGCGCGGGGTGGGCGCGCGCCCTCGCGGGATGGCGGCGGCGGCGGCGTCGGGCGCGCGCATGCGGGGGAGGGAGGAGGAGGGAGGCGGCGGAGCGGCGGCGGGGCCTGGCCGGGCCGGGTCGGCGCGTCTCCCCATCCGCCCGCTCCGGGGGCAGGCGCCGAGCCGCCCGCGGCACCCGCAGGTGAGCGGCGGCCCCTGCGGCAGCGCCCAGTAGGGCGAGCGACCCCAGCGCCGGCTGTGCCGTGCTGAGCCGAGCCGGGGTGGCCGGGCTGCGGCCTGGGGCCTGTAGTGCGGCAGTGGCGGAGCGGGGCTGGCGGAGCCCATCGCGGCCCCCGGGTGCGGCTGCCATTTTGCGGTGCAGGCCGGGCTGACCCCATTGTGCTGTGCCCGCAGGTGGATGCCCGCCACCCGGCATGGAGCAGGCCTGCGAAGTGAGCTGCCGCAGCTGCCTCGTCCCCTTCGGCACCTCGCTGTCGGCCGCCGAGCCCAAGGGCGGCCCCTTTGGCGAGACCCGCGGCCCCGAGCCGCCCGCCATGCAGCTGGCGGCCGCCAAGCCCGGCTACGGCCAGGACCCGTCGTCCTGCTACATCCCGCTACGCCGGCTGCAGGACTTGGCTTCCATGATCAACGCCGAGTACCTCGGCGGTGCCTCTGACGGCGCTGAGGCCCTGCCCGACCCTGGCTCGCCAGGCCCCCGCCAGCCCGCGGCTCTGGACACTGCGGCCGAGGTGCCCCGCGGGGCCCGGGCCTTCCCCCTGCTCCTACGGGACGGTGGAGAGGAAGCGCCGGAGGAGGAGGAGGGCGCCGAGACTCCGGAGGAGGAGGAGGAGGACGACGACGACGACGACTACGACGACGACGACGACTACGAGGAAGAGGAGGAGGACGACGACGACGACGAGGAGGCGGCGACAGAGCCCGGCCAGCGGAGCTGCGGCCGCTCTACTCTGCAGCGGGGCCCCGACAGCCGCCTGCAGCCGGCCGAGTCCGTGCCGGACGGCGGCCCCGGGGAGCAGCCTGAGTCCTTGGCGGCCCTGCAACTCGTAAGCACCGCCGGGGCGCGGGCGGGGGGGGCCGTGGCCGCTGCCATTTTGCGGTGCGGCAGGGCCGGGCCGGGCCGGGCCGGCCGCGCTGCCTCCCTCGCCCCGGCACCCCGGAGGACGGGAGCCATCTTACCAAGCGAGGGGACCGTGCCGGGGCCAGCGCGGGCTGTCACCGCGTTCACCGCGCACCTGTGTCCCGGCGCGGCCCCCCGCGCTCCCCCCCGCTGCCTTTTCTCCCGTCAGGAATAAGAGGCATCATCCTTCTGCCCAGCAACTCGCTGCGGAGTTCGATGGAGTTCTTTCCCCATTGGAAGGGGTTTTTTTGAGCGCAGTGCAGATGAAGAGGGCAGGGGGGAGCGTTCCCGTCTCCTACCTCTCCGGCTGAACGCTGTCAGAGGCTCTTTGTCTGGCCAGGCCTAAGGTTCCCGAGCTGTGAGACCTTGGCGGTGGCCGGGGAGAGGCCGTGTCATGGCCTGACAGACCTCGCGGGCAGCAAACCTTGCCTCTTATTCAGGCTGACTTTTTTTAAAAATTGTTTTTAATTTCTCTCTACAGTCACAAATTTCTTTTAATTATAATATAATTAATATGGGGCGGAACTGATGGAACTGTAGGAGTTCTGAAAGGAGATAGATGCATTAAGTATTTTTTTGTGCAATTTGCTTTTGAATCCAAGTATAAGAGATGTTTCTCAGTGTAATCTTTTGCTTACAGCCATATATGTACATTTCCTGCAGTTTTCGGTTGTTTGTTTTGTTGGGGGTTTTTTTGTGTATTTCTTCAATATGTTTTTTGAACCTCAGAGTTCCTTGTTGAAGGATATTCTGGGCTTTAAGTATTGATGCAGGGTTTGGAGATTAGCTCTTTTGACAGGACTAATACCGAAACCATGTTGCTCTCTATTTTCAGTAGAGCCACTGATGCCGGACAGATCGTGCTGGTGCGTGCAGTGCTTGGGAGGCTCTAGGGAGGATTGTGTTCCTTCGGGAGCACTCAGTGTTCCTGCTGGGTGCTCTGGGAGGTGGGGAGCATTTGTCACACAGTGACCGTGGAAGGGGTGATTTCAGGAAGATGCTGACAGCAGCTTAATTTGTTTGTGGAACAGTTCAGGCTTGCAGGTACTTTTCAGTGTTCTTTGGGAAGAATCCCTCGGTCTCTGGTGGTGAGAGGTTGCTGTGGGTCTGAGGTCTGTGCATCTCTTCAGCTTTGTTTTGCAGAGGAAAGCAGGGATCTCTCGCAGACATGTGCTCAGTGATGCAGTTGTGGGAGGGTCTCACTTTGTAAACAGAAGCTCGCAGAGGTACTTTCACAACAGTTGCCTTTACAACATGCTCCACACAACTGCAGCTGGTACGGTGGAAAAACCGTCCTAGTGATGTAGCCTGTTATTTGAATATACAATGAGGGTTGACTTTTCAGTAAAACTGCCTTACCCGTATGCTGTAGTTAGCCTTGCTGGGTTGTTCTGGTGACTTGAAAGCACATCTGCATTCCTAAAAAAAAATGCAGAGAAGAACAGCATTTTTTAGGCAGCCTGGGGTCCTGCTTTCTCTAAGTCCTACATTCTTTCTTCAGTAAGTAAATGCACGTTGTCTGAGTGGTCTTTCATTTTAGCTCCACTTCTTGTGGAGTAGGAAAAGATAGATTTTTCTGTGTGCCAAGTTACCACTGAGGCAATTAAAATCTTTTAATAGTTGAACACGGCATAGTAGCTAGAAATTCCCAGGTTTGCTCTTTAGGTCATGTATTCATTTAGACATTTAATTCCAGTCTCATCTGTGTTTGGTAACTGGAATCAACCTGCTAAAACTTACAATAAAAGCCCGCCCAAAAAAAAGCATCACGAATCTCTGGGAGTTCTGCACAGCTGTTTGTCATAGCTGGGCTACTCTTACAGGTGCCAGCTTTATGCTGCCTCTTGATGGGGCTCCTCCACCTTACAGCAGGACTGTCTCAGAGCTTTTATTGTTGGAGCTCATGGCTCTGAGTGTGCCATTGCTGCTCAAACTTCCTGTTTTGCCAAGAGGGAAGTGTGTGTATATCTGTATCTGCCCCTTGCAAGATTTGAATTTTTCGATAGATGCTTGCTTTGAAAAGGCCGATTTCTGAAATGTCAAGAGTGCTTGCAGCAGGAGGACCAGAATTTGGTTCAGTCCTAAGTGGGATGCAAACTCCAGCATTTAAGTAAAGCCTCTGGACTGGAGGGGTGGTTGCAGGTATTGTTTTGCATGGGGATTTGTTAATAGCCCTGACACCCCGTAGCTCTCAAACATTGCCCCCAACAGGGGAGGTTGCTCAGATACCATTCAGTTGTAAAGACAGGTGTGCATATTCTGAACTAAAACTTTTAAGTGCCAACTTAATCTTCCCCTAAGGGTGTCTGAAGTTCCCAGCACCTCCTGACAGATTTTGTGTTTTGGAGAAGGAAGTGATAACATCAGTTCTTGGGTCTTGTTTTCCAGAGGTGGTGATAGGGTGACTGCTGGCAGCTGCTGGCTTGCTGCCTTATGCACATGTTGAACTATGGCCATTTAAATTTAAATGAGTGGTTGATCTTGAATGTCTCTGTCTTTTACCATCCTGATGTGAGTTTGTCTCTAGTGCTCTCCTGGTATTTCCAAGTTGCAGAGGCCCTGGACAGCATTATGTCCAGTTGGAGGGAGAGGTGAGTTCAGACTGCAGTGCTGGGAAGGGTGGGTACAGCCACAGAAAGTCTGAGTGCCACAGACGTTGCTTGAATTTAGATGCTGGGGCATTGGAGCGGGTGGACTTATTTCTTGCAGAACTCTCATGTGGAAATTTTGCTCTTCTAATGTAACTTTTGATGCTTTAACACTTCAGTTTGTTAGCTTGTTGGTTTTAGTTACTGTGTACAAAGTATGTTTGAGTCATTTTATTTGCAGAGTTGAGCGTTCGAGGAAGCAGAGAGTTCTTGGATTCAGGTACATCTGGGCCACTCCTGCTGTGTGTGCATTTTGCATTTACAAGCTGTTTTCTTCATGGAACCCTGATTATTTCAGATTCCAGGATGTGCAGAGGCTTGCATGAGGCTCAGTGTTGCTTTTCATTATTATTTCCTTATTGTCCATTCCCACAATGCAGGAGTGTGATGTTTAGGTAATGGCAGTGAGGTACAGGGAAATCTAGAGCCAGATGTTTTATCCCTAAGAATGGCTGCTTCCAGGGGCTGGGTGTGAGGAATGAGTGAAGCATGTGTGTAAGGCTGGAAGGTTTTTGCTTCACCAGAATCACACTGCGCTGTGTTAGAAGTACTGAAGGCCAGCAGAGTCCTCTGTAGAATTAATCCATTATGAACTTGAGTTGTGTTCTGATCTACAGCTGTGGGAGGCTGCGCTCGTTATAAAATGTTGGTGTTGCCTGTGTGAGAGTTACTCTGGTGCTTGGTTTATTAACTGACGAGTCTGGTGCCATTTCTCTCTCTGCTTAAAATAAAATTGAAGGAACCAAAGCCATGTGATCCTCGCTACTCCTGTAAACATTTCTGAAACAATCTCCTACTACAGACTGTTGATTGGAAGTGTAACTAGCTACTGATAACATTATATCCCTGAGATGCAGTAGATAGGCAGTGGTTTGTTTTAGCGGGGAATGCAAATTTCCTTGGTCAGTTGGCATCTTCCTGATGAGGAGATGAATTCTGTTTGGCTGTCAGTGATTCCTGCAGGCATCATTTCCCACTCTGTGCACCTGGAGAGAACAGGGTCTTTGCATGCTGCTGTCCCCATGCCTCTGATCTTGCACACATCCCGCCTTTGCACTAGGATTTACACTCTTTGAAGATGGTATATTTAGAAGAGAGCACGTAGGTGGATATTGCTTTACTGTACAGCCTGATGGCACCTACCAGGCCTTGTACTGAAGGGCATTCTTGCTTTAAATAGCTCTAAACTTACCTATAAAGGACTACACCCGCGGTGGGAGTGCAGAAAAATGGGAATTTCCACAGCGAGGGCCCTGTCTTGGCCTGTGTTATTGCTTGACCATAAATTTTTGAGGTCCTTAATGACTTCATGCTTTCACGGTGTGATGACGCTGCATTGCCACTTGGTCATGGTGGAGGTGTGAGTGGGTGAGTGTTAGGAGCTGTCATAGCAGGACCTGCTGTGTGTGAGAGCAGCTCATTCTGAGGGGTTTGAGCAGTTTTTTAGGATCCAGAGCTCTCCTGCACAGCAGGTTGGATCCTGGAAGCGTTTTATCATAGCATTTGGCTGAGATTGCCCTTTCTCTCCTTGTTTCATTGTATTTGTTCTCCGATTGCTGATTAAGTGTGAAATATCTGTTTGTGTACGTTGTGTTACAGGAAATGACTTTGTTTCTCTAGAAAATACCTGGTGTGCCATGTGAAATTTGAATGACTGATGCTTTTGCGGTTCATGTTCTGAAGCTGAACCTGTATTTTTGCAAACAGCAAAACCAGAGGTGTTTTCTTGCAGATTGGACAGTTCTAAAAGTGGTGTTTTACTAGATATAATGACAGAAATCTCTGTGTAATTTCTGCTTTCTAAATTTAAAACTTAACTTTTAAAATCTGAGCAGGAGGGAAGTCGTTTAAGCAATGTCCTGGTTAATACGCTGTTTGCAGTTCTAAGTCTGGCAGTAGTAGCAACTAAATTGGCTTTTGCAGGTGTTTTTTTGGGCTGGATGCTGCCTGTCAGGCTGTGCTAAATGACTATAGGTGCTGGTGATTTCTTTTGGAAGAATGTATCTCCTACAGCTTGAACCTTCTTCTCCTAACAAATCTTAGGCTGTTGAGGGTACAGTGATTCAAGTTTTACTGATACAACTTTTTGTCAAGCCTTAGTAAAATCAATAATAGTGGCTCAGTTTGATGCTATAGCAGTGGCCTTTGACTTCAGAGCTGCATATTCTGCATGACGTTGTGAATTTGTTCACTGGCTCTTGCAATGTAGCAGCTTCTTGTTGCACCTTACTACACCCTTGTTCCCAGAAGTGGGGTTAAACTGTGTGATGTGCAACAATTACTATGTGGGTTTATGTTCCCAGGTGAACTCTGAATATGGTCAACAAGCTACTTGAGCCCCAAGAAAAAAGTAGTATTCTCTGAGATATAATTGAGATGGTATTTCTTGAAAATACGTTTGTGACTCAGAAATCAGTGTATGGATGATGGTCAATTTTGAGTGCAGTTGCTTGGAATATACTTCTGCTTTTCTTGCCTGTGACTGACAGCTTATATATAATCATTTTGATTACTTTTCAATTATTGCTCTGGCATTTAGAAAGGCAGAGGGAATAGAAACATCAAAAAGGAGAAATCTTAGCAGGCAGGGGGTTGCCCTAGGAGTTAAAGAACTCAACAATTTAGGTGAATGCCACTTTTGCTACCAAAAAACTATGACCTCAGTTTTGTTCTGTCTGCACAGAGCCATCTGGAGTTTGGCATGGCTGTAGAGCTGTGGTGCAATGCTGAGGAAAACTGTGTGGTGTAAAGTTTTGAGCCCCACTGGTTCAGTCCTGGGTAGAACAGGCATTGCTTTGGCTGATGTGAGTGGGTGCTCCTGACCCCAGAGCCCAGGAGAGGGGAGGATGCTGCCATGTGTTGGAGCAGGTGCCAGCTGAAGTGCTCTGTTCTTGTTAAATTAGAAATCTGGTTCCATTGTGGCTGCTCACAGTAGCTCTGCAGCAGTGATTAAATGTGTGACAGAGATAAAGGTGGGCTCAGTGTGCATCCATCTCTCTTGTGTCCAAAAGCATTGATGAAGCCAGGAGGAATTTCAGCAGTGTGTCTTGCCTCTGCTGAAGGATGGTAAAGCACTTGTTAAAACTGACATGCTGACTCTTTGTGGTTATTATTAAGATTTATCTCACATAGTTCTTTGGAAAAATGGTGAAGAGAAGTTGGGAGAAAAGTCACCTTGTGTATCACTTCTTTGCCTCTCAGGGACAGGCTGGTCCTGGCTGGGTGCCTTCACTGCTGTCTCGAGCACAGCCAGAGCAGAAGGGTTGTGCTAAGTTGTCCCAACTCATTGCCTGGACTAGTTGTTGCCTTGGCAGTGATGGAACTGCACAATCCACAGGTGAATGAGTGTCCTTTCCAGCAGAATTCCCTGCTGTTTCTGTGGGGCTGAGATGCTGCTGGGGTTCTGGGTGAAAAGCAAGGCTGCAGGTGGAAGGGGCACCACATGAGTGGCATCAGGGAAGGGAGTGTTGTGGGAGCACTGCTGGTAGCTGAGTCACAGTGAAAGGACAGCACATCTCTAGTTCTGGAGGAGGCTTCCTCATGTGTTTTCCCATCCTCCTCCTCATGGGGTAGGCCACTGGGGTAGGAAGGGTTGGCATGAAAAGCTTTGAGTGAATTTTTGATAGGGAACTTGTTCTGTTGGTCATATGCAGTAATTGGGATAGCTGTGGAGGTTGCTAGAGATAGCACATCCCACTGCTGGGCTCTTCAGGAAGAAAACAATTTTATAGTAAACGGATTATGCAGTAAAATAGGAGACTAATTGTTTTAACTTTCTGACACTCCTCAGAAATAATGCACTGGGGACTCCTTTTATATTTTCAGCCATTGACTTTTGCATGTGGGTCGCCAGAAGTGTTGAGTTGGGTGGAGCAATTCAACTGTTGCATCCAAGCCAAAGGATGGAATGCCTTTTGGTGTGGTATTCTTTAGGAAAAAGTGAGCAGTGGATTTCCTGCACAGGAGTATCTCAGCACACTGGAAACTGCCAGTTTCTTTTTCAGCTCCTATAGTGCCTGCAGTGCTGAGTGTGCAGTGAGGCTCTTGCCCTCAGCCCCATTTAAAGCTTCCATGCTCTACTGGTTTTGGAGGAGTGTGTTCATGACTTTCCCTCCCACTGTTAGTGGAAAGATAGAAACCTGCTGTTGCCTAACACAAGGGTGAGGAGCAGAATGGTTATCACCCTTTTAATAGTTCCTCCCCTTGCCCTGATGTTACTTTGTTGTTTGGTTTTCCCAAGCACCTGTTCAGACTTCCTACTGCTCTGCTAATGTTGTGACTGTCTGCAGATTTCTAAATAACAGCAGTAAAACAAGTCAGGTTCCTTTTGATTCTAGTTGGCTGTCCTCTCACAGTATGTTCTTAATGTTTTGGAAGCTGGATTCATCACAGAAAGGTTTGGAAGCCTCTTGGAAGCATAAATTTGCAGTACCTCGTGCCTGAAGCATGAACCTTCCTCGGGTCATGGCTTTGATACCAACAAAAAAATAAGCACAAGTTAAATTTATTGCCCTGCTAGTGTTCAAAAATTCTGATTGGAATTTTAGTATAAATTCAGAAGAAGCAGTCAAAGTTTTAAGTGCAAATTAAAACTTAATTTTATATTAATAGAAATTCTGTTTCTTTTGGAAAAATGGTGTCTTTAGATAGAGGTAGTTACATGCTGAATACCACCTCATTTTCAGGAGGTTATGGTTTTGTGTGAGAGGCATCTTTTTATTTGGACTAGCAAAGTGGGATTATCCCTTCTGTTCCTGTGGGTAAATAAAAACTTCGACAGAAAATGAGATTTTTAAGCCCCCCTTGAATGTTTGTTGCTTTTAAAGAATCCCATGGACTTAAAACACCCAAACATCAGCAACCATACCAAAACAAGCAACAAGACAGTTAATTTAATTTAACTCAGCTCAAACTCACACTTTTTAGCTGTTGAGGTTCTAGTACAGTATTCACTCTTTGCACTGTACATGTTGTTCTCTAGTCCTGCTTCATTCTAGTTCCAGCTTAAGCTGTAATGAATAGAGCATACACATATAAATTAGAATAGCCAAGTTTCATTTCACATAGTTTGAATCTGGTTTTCATTTCATGGATTTGGAAGCTTCATGTCTGAAAAATGAGCGCTGTGTTTATCTGATGTCTTGCTTGTGAGCAATTTGATAATACATAGAGGAGCACAAAAATAAGGCTGAGAAGGGGACAAATCTGATGACCTGGTTTCAGTTTGTGGGTTTTTTTGCTTGTTCTCTGACATAATGAGATATTTGTGGGTAATTGTTTGTGAAAATTTGCAAAGTTTTGGTAATGCCAGCAGTTCCTCACTTGCTGAAACAATGCTGATTAAAAGAGTAATATTTAAAGAGAATGTGGTTTATCATTTAAAATAGGTGCAGATAAGCAAGTCTGAGAATCTGTCCTCTCCTTCAGGCTCCTGGAAGTGGTCTGAAATCTTCCATGTGTTAGTGAATTTCTTTCCATTGGGGATGTGGGTGAGATCATACCCCTTCTCTCCCGCTTCATCCTCCTGCCTCCCTCAGACCTTGCTGTCAGGTGCATTTCTGGTAGTTAGGGTGCTAAAGTGCCAAAGCTTTCTCTTGCACTGCTCTTCCACCTATTCCATAAGGAAAACTATCTCCACTGAGTGAGACAGGGATGCTGTTACCCAGTTATCTTGGGGACTAAAACTTGGTATTCTCTCGTCTGTACATTCTTTATTTAAAATCTGTATGTGGATAACTCCTAAGCTTGATAGAAGTGCTTCATGATGTAGGGATTACTTAAAGTAGTCCAATCTGCTCTCTTGATTTTACCCTTTCAGGGTAGTTCATATGTACATATGGACCCTGAAAAACTTCAGTACCCTGGAAAAATGGTAGTAAAAACTGGCCAAAGACAACAAGTGCCACAAGCATGTTGATAACAGAAGTTTGATCTGTATCATAATATCTCCTGTATTTTTTGCTAGTGAATATTTAATTAGTGAGTATTTAACACTTCTGGATGATCGTGGTGCCAGATAAGAGGTAGTGTACTTTTTCAGACATGAATGTAGGTCAAATTCCTGTTTGCTCTTTCCTGCAGTGCTGAAGCTGAAGGAAGACTGTAGCAGTTGGGATGAAGGGCATGTCCCCAGCTACACAGGCTGCCCATGGGCTTCCAGCAGGCTTCTCCAGCTGCTCTGTTGGATTTGAAGCTTACTATAAAGTGCCAGTGTGATTATTACTCTGGTTTCTTCAGATACAGCATTGCGTGCTGTGGTTTGGATTGGGGTTTTGTCCATATGGACTCCAGTTGGCCCTACCCCTTTCCCTGTGCAGGGATTGATTCCTCTTAAGTTTTGTCGCAGAGATTGCAGGGTCAGCATTACAGCCTCTCTCTGTAAAGGCTTAAAGCTCCTGTGCTTAATGGTACTTTGTATGGAGGAAACTTTGGTGATCTTTGTTTGCTTAGTTTCAAATATTTCTTAAGCTATCAAATACATACAATTTATTTTTTGTCATTTTTTCTTGTTTTCTTTTTTTTAACTGATTTGGTTTTGATTTCAGAAAAGCTTCTTTAAAACATGAATCTTTGTTAATGAGAATTGTTATTTCTGGCTTCCATCACAAGCAGTTAGTAATTTTGCTTTGTTGTTGTCTTCTCTTCTCTTCTCTTCTCTTCTCTTCTCTTCTCTTCTCTTCTCTTCTCTTCTCTTCTCTTCTCTTCTCTTCTCTTCTCTTCTCTTCTCTTCTCTTCTCTTCTCTTCTCTTCTCTTCTCTTCTCTTCTCTTCTCTTCTCTTCTCTTCTCTTCTCTTCTCTTCTCTTCTCTTCTCTTCTCTTCTCCTTTTTACCTTTCCATGCAGCATTCCCAAGCAAAGGTTATTTCCCAATTCCTCTCTTTCCCTCTCTCTGTGTCCATTTCTCAGTGCACAAGTGTTGGGGCTGAGCAATGAGCCATGGATCACTCAGACTTCTTTCCATTCTCCCTTCATTAAGAGCAGTACAGAGGTAGGAGTTGACCTTTTAACTATCTGTCAGCAGCAGTCACTGTATGGGAATTGCATCCATTGCTGCTTCATTTCTATGACCAGAGTTGAAAGATCTGGATCCCCTGGGACAGGACCTGTATGGACAGAGGGATAATCCCGAGTGCTGAGGGTAAAACTGCTCTGCTTTGTGTTAAATTCTGCTAACTCAGTAAGGTTTGCTGTAGCTGGAGGGAAGTTCCATCTCCTGAAGACTCTTGGGGTAGCTCAGCTATAGCAATGCCCTTCCAGGCTTGTTCTGGGAGTATTTTAATAGGGAGAAAACTTGCCCCAGTTGCTGCCTCTCCTTTGTGAGGGCAGAGGGTGAATAACCTGTTCCACCGAAATGGCAGGAGCTGGGAGTGTCCTGTCCTAGGCACAGGGCACCTGTGACACCAGCTGTGGGGTTGGTTGTGTTAGTGAGTAACTTCTTTATAGAATCACAGGATGGTTTGGGTTCGAAGGGGCCTTAAAGATAGTGTAGTTCCAATGCCCTGCCATGGGCAGGGACACCTTCTGTTACATGAGATTGCTCAGAGCTCCATCCAACCTGACCATGAACACTTCCAGGGATTCAGGGACAGCCACAGCATCTCTGGGCAACCTGTGCCAGGGCCTCACTACCTTCACAGAGAAGAATTTCTTCCTCACGTTTCATCTAAACCTACTCACAGATTGTGGCCATTCTTCCTTGTCTTGTCACTCTGTCCTTGTAAGATGTCCCTCTCTAGCAAACTGTTTGGCCCAGGTTGGTTGTCCAGGCACCTTCAAATGTCATCTTTCCCTCAAGTCCATTTTGGTAGGGTGTTTTTTTCCTGCTAAAATAGCTGTTGATCTTCAGCCAGTTCAGCTGTATCTGGCATTGGTGGCTCATAGGAATTAGATGGACTTGTTGTCATCTTGTCCTGTTAAAAAAAAAAAAAGATCACCAAACTTAAAGGAGTACAGGGTAGTGGTGGGGGTGCAGGCTGTGGACTGATCATCAGCAAGCTTCCAGTTCAAACTGGTAAGAAGTAGGTATTGGGAACAACTTTAACCTGAGCATCGATGGAATGCAGGGAGAAGGATGAGAGTTGCTGGCCTGGAAATGAGAAGCTTTGAAGAGAGCACTGGAAGTTTATGGGGCAGAGTTGTTGCTGTTTCTGCCCCTGGCAGTGATGTTTGGGCCAGCTCTTGTGGGGGGTGTGACACACCTTAGTGTGGTGAGATCTGCTCTGGAGATATCCCTATCCCGTGCTGCTGCTGCAGGGCCCTGGGCAGGTAGAGGAAGGGGTTATTAGTGTCATTGTTTACACTGTATTGGTTAATTACCCTTTGGATGTGCTTGCCTCCTTTTATTTTCATCCTTGGCTTTGATTCTGTCCAGTTCCTGCCTGAAACAGGCTTGGCAGGATCTTCCTCTGTTATTTTTGGGGGGTCATTGGCTTCTTTCTTGCTTTTCTTCATGTCCTTACACACAGCCTTTTGCTGCCCCAGTCTTTCTGCAAAACATGATCTATCCCTGGCTTCATTGAGTAACATTGTTTATAATTAAGCCAGCAATAAACTGTAATAGGGCTTTCTTGGCCAAGTATTTATTTCCATGATGGCTTTCCAAAGCAGGTCTGAAATGGAAGTGTGCAGGGCTATGAGATCAGTGCTTGATCTCTACAGATCTTTCTTTGGGTATCTGAAATTGGAAATTTGAAATTGCCTGTAAATACCAGACATATCTCTGCCCCTTAGTGGGGCAGTCTTGCTGTGGCTCTGCCAAGGTGGTCACATCCCAGGTCATGCTGTTGGGACACCTGGGGTGTCTGCACCTTTGTCTCCAGCTGTGCTGGAGGGGCTGGTGCTGCTGTGATTTTTATTCAGACATGTCCAGTGCTGCAGGAAAGGTGGCTGTGAACATTGTCTCTGTTTGTGGGCTTCTGCTTTGTACCACTTCTTCCAGCAAGATTAATGGGATGAACAGCAGCTTCCAGTGACAGAGCCAAGAATGGTTACTGGATAAGGGTTATTTTTTCCACGTTTTAATGATGTGGTTATTTTCAGTGGAGGAAGATTGGTGACAGTCAGTTGAGGATTGACGGTATGTTTACCAAATTAAAAACACTTGAAAATTTAAGCTTTCTTTGCTTGATGTGTTTCATTATTTGCTGTATGGTGAGAATTTCAGGAAGGTAGAGGTACTTGGCTTTCTAATAGAAAGCCTTCATCTCATGAAGCTAAGCTCAAGTGTTTAGTATTTCACTTAGTGAATTGCAGACTGGTGTGTTTAGTTGGCATGGTAAAAATTCAAGAGGTGACTTTGCAGGTGGCTTTTGTGTCATCCTGCTGTTGAATCTTGGCTTGTGACCCCCTCCACAGTGATCGGTTGGGTCTTTGGTGGGGAGAGGGTTTGTCCTAAACAGCACGGAGTGATCTGAAATGCTGCACATCATCTGAAGTATAGGCTGTAGCTAGTCCCATCTGAACAGCAAATGAATGCCAAACATCTGATAACAGAGTAGACAGTACTGACTCCCTTGAAGTGAACATCAGACAATACAAGACTGTGTTGTTCCCCTCAGTGGAGAAGGCCCTGTTCTTTCCTTCCTCACTAATGAAGGTTTTTACTTGGTTTAATTTCTTTGGTGTATCTCCACTAGAGTTACAACATGGCTCTTACCCAGTCTGCAGGGGCTCACGAATTTTCTTGTTATTTAAATACTTTAATATATCCATGCTCTGAAGGTGAACAGTGCTGTGATCAGATGTAGGGGACTACATCTGAAGCTTGTCTTTTTTTAAAAAAATTGGGCTTTCCCTAGCTCACAGAAGTCACTGTTACTGCAGGGCTAAATTTCTGGCCATCAGGATTTAACAGCAGTTTAACCGTGGCATAGTAAATGCTAATTTTAATAGGAGTAAAATTTGTTGTATTCTGACATAAGAAATATATGCTTTGGGGCTGTAATTTTTCTGTCATGCTGCAGTGTTTAAAGAAAGAGACTTAACTGTACCTGCAAAGGACAATAACTGCTGCTTTTGCTCCTCTGCTGTTGGTTATTCAGTACTACATGTTTTTTAAGTCTCTAGCAGATTTTTTTTCCTGTGTAAAGAAAAAAAAAATAAGGCATCTCTGGCAGGTTGGTGGGATTTTGGGAAAGTGGAGAGGAAAATTATGCAAGAGAGTGACCTGCTGCTGTGCATCTTGTCACAAGGCTCTCCCTTAGGATATGATGCTTCCTGATCTGCCTCTGTGACCCACTGGTGGGGACTTTGTGGTGGGTGATGGTGAATCCAACACCTGACTGCTAATGCTGGGGAAATGAGAGAGGAAACTGCCCAGGAATGAGAATAGCTGCTGACTTCTTAGAAAGAGGTTTAGGCATTGTCTGAATAGTTTCTTGAAAGCCAGCTTTTCACTCGGCTGGAGTGTTGGAGGTTGACAAAGAGTTGATTTAAATGCAGACTTGCCTAAGGGCAGGGGTTGTGGGTGTCCTTCAGGTAGATCAATGTGAATGGCTCTGGCAAATCTCCAGTGAGGTTTTGCTGCTCTGTCCAGTGACCATGCTCAGGTTACAGTTGCTGGGAAGATGCACATCTATTGTATGTGTATGCACAGCATCAGAGATCATCAACTGGGATATACATGTACCCCTCAAAGCTCAGCTTAGAAATCTGTGTAAAAAAATTTGAGGCCAAAGTCACATTTATCAGAACTCAAGCAGGAAACAGACGAAAAAAAAAAAAAGGGGGGGCTTGCATCTGAAAGAATATGTGCATTTTAAAAGCAACAGCCAAAGCAGCACCTCTGGTTCTTGTGCTCACAGTTACAGCTGGAGAGTCTGCAGCAAGGCAGTGGCAAAGAGAGGGGCTGCAGCCCCCTGCCCAGTGCTGTTCACATTCCCTGTTCCTGAACTGCTCAGCAATAAGTTATTGTGTTACTTTTGTTGAGTGAGTGAGAAGAATTTCAATAATGTAGTCTGTAGCATCATTACGTGCCTTTTTTTCATGTGACAAGGTTTATTCTTTTGTGTTTTAACCACATGAAGGACAGCCATAAAACTCAATGAGAATCGGAATGTACCTTTTATTAGAGAGGTCTGTTGTGTTTTAGTTGCTGGGATGTTGAACTGGGTATGGCAAGAGACGTGCCTCGAGCAGGGTGGTTAGCAGGATGGAGAAGTGAAGCAGAAAGGTGTGTGCTTTTGCTGTAACAGCTTTAATGAGGAGCATATTGCTTGTACTTATTGGCAAGAAAAATACCTAGAGTTCTTCTGGGAGCTCCTAAAATGCTGAACCCACCTGGGACATGTCGGTGGGTGCTGCTAAACAGGCAGGATACCTCAAAGCTAGGGTACAGGGACTCTTGTATCCTATGAAAACCTATTGTATCTCGTCTTGGCTCATTTATTCACAACACCAAAGCTCCTAGATCCTCTTCTTGGCAGAGGTCCTGCTGGTAAAGCACATCCAGCCAGAGAGGCTTCATGCTTTGCAAACAGCACGGGATCTGCTCTCAGCTCTTGGGCAGTGACACAGAAATGGCATTAAACAGCTTTAGGGTTTGTGTATTGAAAGATTTTGGTGTTCTTGTGGCTGCTGCACAGCCCTGAGAAGCTGAGTGGATTTGGGTGACTGTGTCTGTGAAGTTGATACTTGTGAGGTTTTGGAGACAGGCAAGGTCAGTGTCTGTCTGTCCTAGAGGAGGGTGACTACTGTTATGCTCCCTTTCTGCTCTGTAGTTTTAGGGCAAAGCAACACCACATCTGCTTATACAAGCTAAACATGAGCATTTAAGATCTTTGTGATTGCACCTGTCTTTGTTTTCAAATATTTCTTCTGGTGAAGCTTTTTCCTGAGCACATCTAAGAAGCAGGAGCAGGAAAGTTACTAACTTGTAGATACCAACTATTTTTTTTCCCCAATTGATAAACACTTAATTCGCTGTTCTTATCACATTTCAGTCAGGAAAATTTCACTGTGTCTTACTACTACTTTTTTTCCATATGTTGTAACCTTTGAAATTAACAAACTGGTGTTGGTGAAGTAATGGGGTCTAGTAGTGACTCCAAATATTTACCTGTTCAAATGTGTAAAGTTTGAGTGCAGTCATTTACCAGAGGTCATGTTACTTACTTAAAAAAATAACAAAAACCTTCTCAAATCCTCTTACTGTTTTGTTCTTTCAGAAGAATGGGGAGTCATTGTGTTCTTTGAAGGTGTAGGAGCCACTAAGTAAAATCAGGATTTGCTTTTTAATGGAAATGTCTCTGTTGTCCCGGGTAATCTGCACACAGGGGGGGAGGCAAATATCTTCAAAAGCATCTGGAGCTTTAGTGATTTCTTGTGTTCTGGTTTTTCCTCAAAGATCCAAGCCAAGAAGAAATCTACTCCAGTGAAGTATGAAGTTGGGGATCTTGTTTGGGCCAAGTTCAACAGACGCCCATGGTGGCCATGCACAATTTGTCATGACCCAGTGCTGGACTGTCACTCAAAAATGAAAGGTACTGTATTTACTCAGACCACAAAGTGGAGGTGTTGTGTATGGCAGGATGCTGCAGTTCTTAATTAATTTAAAAAGCATTTCTGGCCTTCGAAAAGTGTGAAGAAATGGCCTCTCCTGTGGAAAACAAGACTTGTATCTTCAAATTAGAGCTAAATGAGGGAGGTGGCAGGAAGAAGAAGGGCTGGGGGTGGTGAAGTGGCACAGATAGCTTTTGGACATTCAGGCTTTTCTTCCTAGACTGTAGGAAGGATAAATAGCTGGGCTAAGCTCAGGGCAGTGCAGAAAAAAAAAGCAACCTCTCAAAAAAGTTATGCAGAGAAAAAGGAGATGGATCAGAGAGGTGCAGCAGGTGAGGAAGCAGAACTGGGAAGATTGGAGTGTGCAAGGACAGAGAGTTGTCCTTGGAGAATGGGAGGTTGGAGAGGCTGAGGAGTAGAGTGGGGGGGTACTGCAGTGTAGCAGCTAAATGTCTGAAGGTGCAAAGGGAGCATGTGCATGGAAGTGAAATTTCTGGGTCTTGTTTGACACAAGAAAGTAAGGGGCTGTTGATAGGGAAATCCTGGAAAAACCAAGAGATGGAGCCATGTATGTGAATATTTAGGGTGTAGTGTGAGGAGGAGAGATGGGCAAATATGACAGATGTGTCTGCTTGACCACAGGAGAGAGCCAGGAAGGGAGAATGAGAGTCTTTAAAGATCAAGACAGAGATAGGTGAGTGATGGAGAGAACAGAAGGGAAGTGAGGTATTGTTTGCTTTTAGTATCATACCAGATGCCACGGGGAGACTGCCACAAACAGAAAGGCTTATTTGTTCCTGGTTTCCCCTTTGAATTCTTTTTCTTCTGTGGGCAACTGAAAACCCCTTGAACTGGTACCCTCTGCCACTGACAGTTCTAGACTGGTGAGATTGCCACTCACTATTGTATTTATCTCAAGGTTTTGTGGCCCTTGCAAGCCTAAGCACATGTGTTGGGCATGAGTGGAGTTCTTTTTGAGTGGCCATCAGCTCAGAGCCACTGCTGTTTCTCTAGTGACATGAAGTAGCTTTTCCTATGTGGTGCTTGCATCATCCCCAGGCCTGATTGCTGAAGTCTTCTTTCCTCACCTCCCCCTTCATCCTTTGGGAGACATTTTTCCTGATTCTAGAGAATACTGAATGTGCTGTTTTAAATAGTCTTTTTCCAGCTCTCAAAATCCTGATGGAGATGTTTCCAGAAGATATGCTGATATATATTCTCCCCCCACACCCCTCCTCATGAAGTTTTGAGCAGGATTTAATGTATATATTTGTCCACTATTCCCGTCCCATCCTGTGCATGAGGATTTCCAATAAAGGAATTCTGCAGGGAGGAAAAGCTGTGTTAACAAGTTCCAGGAAGGTCTGATCTCTAGCCATGGTGGACTTTCCCATCATTGTTTTATCTGTGTTCAAACCAGTGGAGCTCAGGGGAAAATTGTGTTTTCCAGCTGTGGTTGTATGTAGTCTGCTTCCCAGTGCTAAGGTGGCAAGCAGGTGGATCTGAACTCCTGACACTTTTGGGCAGGAAGAGCTGGGCTGTGTGCACTGTAGGAAGCACAGTCCTACTGCCCTGGCTCTCCTGTTGCCAAGGGAACAAGCCCTTCAAAACAAGACAGGTTGTTTCAACCTTGTCACTTGTGCTGAAAGCTCTTCTCTTGGGATTTGAGGAATGGTGTTTAGTTAAAGGCAGTTTACCTTTTCTCAGCAAGCTCTTGACTTGGAAGATTTTTGGAGCTGGAAGGTGTAGGCTCAGTGGCTAGAGTCCCAGAACTGTGAAAGGGGTGGATGAAGCCTGTGATCTTTGCACTTGGTTTGATGTTGTTCTGGTCATTGTTTGTCATCCTCTCAATGGCCTTGGTTAGAATCTCAGTTTCAGCATCACTTAAGGCCAGGCTGCCACATTGTGCTGGCACCCTGGAAGAGGCAGCACAAACCAAATGAGCTGGAAGTGTAATCTGCCTTTTCAGAGGGTGAAGGTGATTCCAGAAGGTTAATACATTGCAGCAAGCTGCAGGGAGAAGTTTATATCCCTTTATTTCAAGTGTTGTTTGCTCTGTTCTAATGCTTGTGACCTGTCCTTTTCCACCAGCACACCTAGTGCTGATTCAGTTCTTATTTGTACCATATGTTTTCACCATTCTTGCATAGAAAGTACCTTTAAAGAATCTTTGCATGTGCCCTTATGATTGAATTTCTTCTCTTTCTCTGCACCTCTGTGTGTGAAGTATGGAGAGACTCATTGCATCTAATGTTGTGTCATGTTGCCCCTAATCTTTTCAGTGTGTGTGCATGTGTTTGCTTAAATGCAGATATTCATGTTTTGTGTCCTAAATAAGACTTTGTTTGGTATTAAAACATTGAACAAGATGGGATGTATTGTAAAGGGGGAAGCTCAACCTGTGTGAGTAAATCCTGTCCAGAAGGATGTCAGTTCTGGGTGTTGCCAGAACAGTTGTGTTTTCCCAACGGTCAAGTGCTCTAGACTGTTTAATCATTAATCAGGGAGTAGCAGAAAAGAAGTGTTCTGCCTGGTGTGTTGTGTCTCTCAAGGAAAAAATATTTAGATTTTTTTTGGTTTGTTTTATTTTTTGCAAGAAGTCTTTGCTGTAGGAAGATGACCAATCATAAGCATGTTAATAAATTGTTTGTAAGAAAAAAAGCCCAAACAACTTAAAAATAAGAGTAGCAATGTGGAATGTAGACAGCTGCAACCAAAGGGGTCTCCCTTAGTTTTGAGTAGAAATTTCCAGAAATGGCATTTATGTGGGAATGGTGTTAAGCAAAATGTAATTGAAAATTGCCTCTCAAGTTGTTACTGTTTTCTGTGTTTCTTTTTGTGTATTTATTCTGTTGCATACAAGGGGTTAATTCTGTTAAATTTCTTGAAATAGTTTCCAATCAGAGAGCATACCGAGAGTACTGTGTGGATGCCTTAGGAGAATCTTCAGAGAAAACCTGGGTTGCTGGGAAAGCTATTGTCCTCTTTGAAGGGAGACATCAGTTTGAAGAGCTGCCTGTTCTCCGGAAAAGAGGGAAGCAAAAGGAAAAAGGCTACAAACAGAAGGTGAAAGAGCTGTTTTCTGTAATATGTTTTTATTTCTTTGAATCTGCACAGTACAAAATACTCCTTTATTCCTGGATATGTGCTTTGACAGCTTCTGTGAGACTGACTGTAGCAGGGCAGCCAGGCAAGGGATTCTTTGTGTCCTTACAGCAGCATAGTTTGTAAACTGCCAGGAGTTTCCAGGCTGTCTTCTATGCTGGGGTGTGGCCTGCTGCTTCTATTGCCCTGGACAGCTCTGGAAGGCAGAGAGATCTGTGCTCTGTTGGTGTGGGATCTGTTCAGAGGCACAGCCCTCCTAATGTGGATTGCAGCACTGCTAAAAAACTTCTGTGCTCTCTGGCAGCCTCCTTTTGGCTGATCTGAATTAGAGGTGGAGTTGCATGCTTCACTAGATCACTGGCTGAGATAAAGCAGTGGGGTTTTTAGCACTGCTTCAGTAATTCTCTTTATAGAAACCTGTTAGGACTTATAATTTGACTTGGAAAATGCTTTGTCAGTGAGCCTGTGGGAATGAGTTTTGTGGCTCATCGCACCATCTCCATTTCCAAACATAACAGCCCTGAGCAGTTGTAGCCAGTTAATGTAATGTGACACAGGGGTCTGGTCTGTGTCTTTAGGAAGGTGACTGCAGAAATTAACTCGTTAGAGTTGCTGAAGTGAAGAACTACAGAGGCTACTGTGTTACTGTAAGAGAGGAAATAGTTATACTAAGCAATAGTATCTGTTTTTTTTGCTCTAAAGCTTTATAACCTATGTTAGTGCAGTACCATCAGATTGGATGGGCTCTTGCAGATGTGAGTCCCTGGGGGCAACAGCCTTATTTGGTTTTTCTTTTCCAAGGGCATGTTCACTATCTTCTTTAAGGACATCTTGTGCTCTCAGCCCTCCCAACAACTAGTGACATGCTCCCAAGTAACTTCTCTCGTCCTAGAAGTGCTGCGTGGCTGGAATCTCATTCTGTATGTAAATGGAGTGCCAGCATGCCTGCAGTAGAGGGAATCAAATGTTTGTTGTTCACAAATGTCCGGGTTTGCCCCTCTGGAAACCAGAATTGATTCAAAGCTGAGAGTGTTTGGCTGGATTGCTATCAGGCTTCGTAAAACTTCTTGAGTCTGCTGAGATGAGATTTTGTTGGTTTGGGCTTTTCATTAAAAGAAAAGTGTCAGCAATGTGAGTTGTTCCTCCTGCCTTGGAATTGGTTTTGATTTTAGGAGCAGTTGTGAAGCTTTTGGTTTGCTGTTGTGCAGCCAAAAGCCACACATGCTGATAAGAAACAAGTTTCTTGCTGATTTTGAGTATTCCTGTTAAGTTCCTGTTAAGTATGCAGAGAGCTTTCTGGTTTTTCTAAAGATACAGAATTAAACTGGGAGAATTCTCAGGAACGGGCATTGTGAACTTGATAGAGCACGTCTTAGATGAGTGTGGATCTCATGTTTGTCCCTAGGTGAGTTGATGGAGAAGGCAGATTGTGCTCTGAATTCTGAGGATGCAGGAAGAATCAACAATGAGCACAGCAAACAGGTCTGCTCAGATATTTTGAGGAAAACAATGCTGCTGGATGTAGCTTTGCATTTCTGTGCCAGGGATCCATACCATATGCATTGCCCTTTATAGGCTGTTGTGTTCAGGATGTATTGGTATGCCAAGACATCTGGGTTCTTTGGAGACCTGTACTTGCCAGGGACCTTTTTACTGTTCTGGGAATGCACAGGGCTCAGCTGGAATGCAGGGTGCTTACCCAGGAGCAGTACTTCCTCTGTCTGCCAGACACAGTCTCAGGGGATCCATGTGATTGTCTTAAAGATGCAAAATGCAGGAATGTCTCTCTGTTCTGTGCCTTGTTCTCCTCTTTTATTTCTTGGTTACCTACTCAAATTTTGTCTTCTTTTTTTTTGTCTCCAACTTCTAAGGTTCCTCAGAGATTTAGGGCTAAATGGGAAGTCAGTGTTGGACAGGCAGAAGACATTCTTCTCGGGGGGCCAGAGGATCAAAAGTGTAGCCAGAACTCCAGTGAGCTGGACAGTGAGAAGGATGTGCAGTTGGAATATTACAGCAATGGCCCTGGAGCAGAAAGGGACACACAACTGAACGGCTGCTTTAAATCCTTGGCCTTTGACTCCAGACACGTGGCCGGTGAAAAAGGAAAATTGCACATCAAGCCACACATGAAAACAACCTCTGAAAGCAGAAAAAGGACTAGAGTAAAAAAGAGTGATACAAGAGGGGAAGCATCGAGGGAAGAAATCAAAGACAAAACACCAGAGAGCATAGTTAGAAACGTGATTGTTGGGGACCTGCCGGAGAAACACGCATCTCATGAGCTTCGCCGGATTGCCAGCAGCCTGACAGCATCCAGTAGCACCAGGGAAAACCATTTGCTTTCCTCATTTGGAGAAAGACGTTTTGAAAAGACACCTTTAAAACCGGACAATGAGAATCGTAAAAGTGATGCTCTGAAAAACACCCTCCAAGGGGATTTATTTTCCAGCCCATCTTTTGAGAGAGAGAAGAGCTCCCTTGGCATTTTGTGCAGTTCTAAGTTACAGATACACTATTCTGCATCTGATGCTGGTGTTGAGAAAAAACAAACTGAATCAGACTCATCCTCTTCCCTCTCTGATGGTGGGAACAGTGATGTAGATACCATGGACCAAAGTTCAGAGAGAGCTTCTAGTGCTCTTGAAGTTAGTGATTCTTCAGATAAAGTGGAGAAGGACTTTCCTATGACGTCAAGTGGAAACATTAAGCTTTCCATGTATCTTTCTCAGAAGAGCAGCAGAAGGGCCAGGAAGAAGTCGCACAGAGATCGCAAGCCTCTGGGAGGTTCAGTAACCAACAGACTTGAAGCTGAATTTGTGGATGGGGAGCTTGAAGTAGGTTTCTCTGATGCTGAGATGTCATTGACACCTCTTGAGTGCTCTTCAGATGTGAGAAATTACAATCTTGCCCCAGCAAACAAGCACACTACCCCCCAAAGTGTTTCCAAGGACAGCTCCTGGCCTGCTGTTACAAATCAAGTAATCTTGAAATCAAAAAGCATGAAATTACCCCGAATCAGGAGTATAAAATGTAAACATAAAGAAAAGGTTGCTGGGTTGGAGCCTTCTCTTGCAGAAGAGGAGGGTGGTGTGAATTGCTGCTCTTCAGATACCAAAGGTTTCTCTGGCCTTCCGAGAGATTCTCTTCAGAGAAGTGGAAAAGTTGATGGTCAGAAACTGTTAAACAACATGCATGAGAAACCCAGGGATTCTGCTGAAATTGAAACAGCTGTGGTGAAGCACGTTCTGTCAGAGCTGAAGGAACTGTCCTATCGGTCCATGAATGATGATGCCAGTGACTCTGGCACTCCAAAGGCCACAGTACCTTTGCTTTTCTCTTCTGCCTCTGGTCATGGTCGTTTGCCTATTGAACCAGATTACAAATTCAGCACCTTGTTAATGATGTTGAAGGATATGCATGACAGTAAGACAAAAGAGCAGCAACTGATGACTGGTCAAAATATAGTCTCATTTCGAAATACCAGCACAGGTGATGGTTCTGGAAGCAATTCTGCAAGTGGTCTCAAGTCTTTGTCTATTGTAGGTCCCTCATATAAAGTAGAAAAAAATGGAGATTGTGTCCAGGAAACAGTAACTCCAAACTCCGCTATAAGCAACTCCTCATTTTCATGCAGTCCTCCAACCAAGTTGACAGGGATTGGTACTGGTAAAAGGGAGCCTGCGAGTGCTGCTGTTTCTGGGACAAATGGCACAAATTGCATGTCCAAACGCAACTGTTCAAAATCTAAGCAGTCATCAAAGCTTGGAGATAAAACAGTTTCAAACAGAAAGGACTTAAAACCAGGAGGGCCAAGTAAGTTGCTAAGTCGGTTACCCAGAGATTCAGGAGAACATGCATTCCGTGTGCATGGTTCAGTTACCAGTCCTCTAGGGAATGAGGCAGAAGATACTAAGAGGAAAGAGTGTATTGATTTAACAGAGCATTCAACTGATGAAGACTCTGCCTGTTTGTCTGATGACAATTTAGGTCGTATTGGAAGGAGACCTGAAGCTGGTAGAAATAATGAGAGCTGCAATTCTGCGGAAAATGGGGAGAGTCCAGACTTGGATTCAGAGGCAAATAGTGAGAGCTCTCTTGGTGATGAGTCTAATGATATAAATCACGTAGCACCCAAAAAGCGATGGCAGCGTTTTAACCAAAGCAGTGCTAGATCTAATAAGCACATCAGTAGATCTAGGGAACAAGGAAACTTGGAGAGTGCCTTTGGCATGAATTCTCGTGGCTTTTCACTGAAGGGAAATGAGTGCTTGGGACGTAGGCATTCCCCTCATTCAAAGGTGCTTGAGGGAGACCTGGCAGTTCAGGACTTTAAGAATCGTTTAGACTTAGTTGATAAACGTTTGAATGTATGTGGTAAGCCAAACACCAGTGTGATGGACTCAGAAACAGAGCTTGGCAACTTTGTTCCCCAGTCTGAAATCTCTGCACAAGGTAAGGGAGCTGGACTTGCGCCAGAGTATTTGTATACATTTTATACTTTTTCATTTAAAGGATAAATTCCAGAGCTTGTGGCTGTCTTACAATGTAAAGATGTCTATGTCTGAGCAGAAGAAAATGTGAGAACTTGGTTTGAGTTCTCTGTAAGTAGACAGCAAAGGAGGCAGATTAATTATGAGTTTGTACTCAGGTTATTGCTCAGAAGATTTTACCCACATTAAAAATCTTTAGTTTAGTTGCACAGTGAAAGGTAAAATAAGAATCTTTCTGAGGCTGGGATTATTTTTTTAACTTGCACCTTCATAATGTGTTCCTTAGAGCCACAAACTTGGTGTTAGTGGGATAGGTCAGTGCTAGAAAGTTCCAGGAAGCTGAACCTCAATGGCTGCTCTGTTTTTTATCTTTCATAGTCCTGTTTGACAGAGTTTGTCTTTGGTTTGTTTTGTAGTATTTCCTCAAGAAGATGTGTTGGGAGTTTTTTGGGTTTTAGTGTGGAATTTTATTAGCTGCTAATAGTGACTTGTGGGGCCCCACAGATACTCTGATTTACAGTTCTGCTGGTGTGGTGGCCTGATGGGTGAAAAAGAGAACAGAAGAGAGGGAAGCTGCCAGGGAGGCTGGGCTGGAGGTGGGTTTGGAATATGGCAGACAGAAGGAAGGCAGGAGCATTGGATGGGAAGTGACCTAGGAAGGAAGAGGCTTCTGAGGACCAAAAGGCAAGAGAGCCCTGCCTCTCCCACAGAGGTGGGGACATTTGGTTAAAGCCAAAGGAAGAAATAAAAGGGTGTGTGGAAGGAATAGGGCCAACAGAACCATATGCAACATGTACCATCCTCTGGCTTCTGCAGGGAATCTGGGGAAACATACCTAAGTAAAACCAATAAAATTAGGTTTTTTGCATAGGTTTCACCAAACTGAATTGCTCTAATCTAATTGTGGTATCATAAAATAATACAACTCATCATAATTTTGAGCTTGTGTGCGTTATGTCACTTACGTGTTCCCTCAGTGCACATTTTGATATGTGTATTTTGCTTTTTGTGGTTGCTGGAGGCTGCCTGCACTTCTGGTTCTATTGTAGCGAAGGCAGCTCCTGGCTTGGTGGTTGTGGGACCTGCCCAAGGCAAGTTGCAGCAGGCACAGAAAACAAGCCTATAGGGTGTAACACATGGGGTAAAAGTTCTGGTTTTAAGTCATGACCAGCTTAATCATTCACTGACTCCTCTGAGTCTCTATACAACGGATGAGAGGATGCAGGTTCTGGGCTGTGCTGAGGGTTCTTCCTTCACGCTGAGATCCAGACAGGTTCTTATGGCTTCATGGTGGTTTGGCAGTTGAAGCATCCCTGCAGTGATGCTGTGTGAGGAGACTATCAAGGTCTGCAGAAAGAGCTAGGGAAGAGGAGGTGCTGAGAAGCAGTAAAGGTAGGAGGGTAGTGGCAGAGGAAGGCAGCAGGCTCTGGGCAAGGTGGTGATAGTAGAGAGGAGTGTAGAGAGGTTCTTGGTGCTGCACGCAGGGATGCAGCAGCAGCAGTCAGGGCCTGGGTTTGCTGACAAAAGTGCCAGATCAGCAACTGCAGTATAAAGTAATTTCCCTGCCCTAAATAGCAATGAGCTCTGGGCACACACACCCCCTTTTGTACAGATATGCTGTGGGGAGGCACCAGCACCACTGTCAGGGCTGCTGTAACATCCCCCAGTGCTGGTGGGACTGAGTAAACCTCTAAATGCTGTGCTGAGACCATTCCTTTATGTTGAACAAAGCCTAGAAAGTAGAGGAACTGATGCTGGAAACTGGACTGACTGCAGTGCTTTGAGAAGATATGACCCATCCTTGCCCACAGCAGGCAGCTTCAGTGTGAGAGATCAGAACAGATTACAGTCACAACTGTGCCATTTCCACTAAGTTCAAACTACATAAAGTCTTCATCATAGTTAAATGGCAGCATTGGGCATAATTTTGCCACAAACCTTGTGCAGTGGTTGGGAGCAAATGAGGCAAAAGTGAAGATTGGTGGAATTGGCTGATGTAAGCCAATTTTATAAATAATAGTTTCATCAGGTCTATGATTTCCCACTGTCAGTCTGCATTTGGGATTCTTGTACAGGATTCCCTCTGTAAACAAAAAGAAGTTAAGCCAGCCCTTCTGGCACAGTACTCTGCTGCATGGCTTTGGGTCTCTAAATTGTTGCCTGGTGAGGATACTCATCCCATAACTGCTTATGTGCTGAAATGTGTGTTTCACTCAGACACCTGTGCAGAGTGTTAATAGAGGCTGAAAATAGCTGTGTTTGAGAAAGTTGTTTCTTTCTTCTCTTTTGGCCAAGTTTGAAATTTTCATGCTTGTTTAACCACAAAGCCACAATAAAATGTAGCAGTCTTGTCCAACATCCCTGTTCTGAAGCGTTGCATTGAAATGCTTTGTTATGAAATGCTTCCGTTTTAAAGAAGAAAAAGCCACCTCCTACAAATGAAATGAAGAAAAGAGACTATTTATTGTTTGTACCAAAACTTCCAGGAGACTGCAGGTGTTTTCATGACTGGGGGAAATCTTCGGGTAGTATTATTTAATGATTTTAAATGCTAGGAAAGGAGAAAAGTCAGAGATATTCAGAGGTATTCTGGGAAGTGAGAAGACATAAATGTGCATCACCTTGCTTTTGCAGCTTACTGTAAGAGATGTTAAGAGAGTGTCAGGGTTCAGTTTTTTGGAGCTTGCCATGCGTTGGTGTGTTGAGGTGGTGTAGCACGGTTAGGGTTGTGGTGAGGAAACACCTTTTACCTTGCAGTGCTACCACGCTGCAGAGACAAGATGTGTGGCAGTCACTGGCTCTCTGATCTCATTGTGGAACAAACAAAGCAATAAATGTGCTCACAGTAGCAGATGGGGAATTTGTAGTACATAAAAAAATGCCAGGGAGGAGGGGAAGGGAAGGAATTAAGCTTGCGTGTTCCTAGTGAAACTAGTGACTGAACTGTGTTATGGGAAAACAGTGTTTTCCTGTGCCCCTGCACTGAAACCAAAAGAGTTTGGGTAAACAGCAGAAGAGTAATGAGTTGCTAATGGCCTTTGGTTCTGGTAGAAGTACTGCAGGCAAGTTAGATGTAACTTGTAGGGACATGCTGTGTGAAATTTTAGGATCCTCTCAGTCTGATGTGTTTTGATTTCTTACCTGAACCACTTGAAGTCCATAAAAACCACCCTGCTAAGTTGGGATTTTGAAAAATAGGAAGCTCAGAAATTCTTTAGGCTGTCCCAAAGAGAAAGAATTATCAGCTCTTCCCACGTGGAACCTCTGGAAGAGAAGGCAGGAACAGCTGTTATCCACAGATGTCTTGTGATCCTCTCAGAAACACAGTCTTGAAGCTGCTTTCCTTTTTCTTAGCACATTCAGAGAGGAAGCGCCTTAGAAAGCCGAGTAAACGGCTTCTGGAATATGCAGAAGAATATGATCACTTATTTGCACCCAAGAAAAAGTCAAAGAAGGGCCAAGAGCAATTGCAAAAGGTGGGTGAAGGCCAATGTGCTTTTTGTGGTTATTACTCCAGGGCTCTGGTCTGTGTTTATGTTCTTGGTGGCTGAGTGTTCTTGCTGTGTGCAGTGCCATGAGGATGAATGTTTTCACCAGCATATTTCACTGTGCCAGGTGAATTCTGTGGCGAGGTCTGAATTTGAAGGAGGCATTCCTGCACAATGCAGTCCTGACAGAGATACCCAGCGGGGACCAAGTTCTTTGGTTTCAACTCCGTCTTCAACCAAAGAGTCCCCTCCCGTCCTTGAAGCAGAGTGTTCCTTCTCAGAACTAGGATCCCACTCCACTGATCCCCCTAATCAAGTTCCAGGAAGATCTTCAGATTTTCCAGAGGTGGTTCTGTCTTCCTCAGATGTTTCTGAGGTCTCTGCTTCTCCAGATGCAGAAGAGGGATTCCTGAAATCAGGTAAGTGGCAGGCTGTTTGATGCTGCTTTTGTAAGTGAAAGTAACACGAGTTCAGTGGAAAATGATACTTGAGGCAGCATGGAAAAGTCAGTCAGTGGCTGTTAGTCTGTTCTTGCTTTACTTCACTCAGTGGCTGTTAATGTGTTGAGAAGGGAGGCAGGGCAGATGCAAGGGCATCCAGTGACCTGGTAGTGTTGGCTTTCTATAGACTGTGGTGGTCCTTCTTAGATCCTGGCACAGAATGCCTCTTTTGTCCAAATGAAGGAGGCCACAACTCCTCTGAGTCCTTGCTGTCTGTGCTTCCAAACAGTGACATTCCTTTAGCTTGACAGTCTCTTGTTGCTGTAAACCCCTTTGGATGAACATTGCTGTGCTGAAGGTGATGCAGTCTAAGGTTCATTGCTCATGGAGTGATCTTTTGTTCTCCTACGGAGCTCAGGGAGCTCTAGCACAAAATTCTCTCTGGAAAAACTTTCTCCTTAAGAGGTTCTAAGCATCTGTAGAAATTTTTGGATACCTGTGTGAGCAGCAAGCCAGGACCTTGGCTTTCAGTAAGGCACGGTGTAGAAAGAGCATGGTCTGAGGGGTCTTTTTCCCTTTCCAGCAGTGTCAGTCTCAGAGTTTCTTTTCAGTATATTTATTCTCTGATAGAATCTAAAGATGTGTACAGAGTTAAAGGCCTGGTGTTCTGTCTGTGCTAACTTGGAGGGAACACTGTTCCTAAAGGGCTAGTAGTAAAAAAAAACAAACCAAGCAGGCAGGTATATGGTCAGTGGGAGGTCAGTTAGCCTGTCGTGTGAGGGAGGAGGGATTGCCTCTGGAGACTTGTGTGTGTCACAAGGAGGTTGGAGAGGATTAAAGGAGGAAAAACTGAGGATGTGAACCCAAGATTGGAGATGCAGGAGAACAACAGGCTGCAGCAGAGGGAGCAAACATTCAGTCTGCAGAGTTTGTGTAACTCTTTCCCCTCATTTGCTCTTACCTTTTGCTGAAGCACACAGAGTGGGCAGAAGCTTGTCTTGAGGGTTAGGAATGGGATGGATGAGCTGTGCCTACAGAGGTGTCAGAGGGCACAGCTGAGACTGTCGAAGCCAGCATATCAGTGGGGTGGGATGGGCAACAGGCTGTGTCTGTGAAGAGTCTGCACTCAGCATCAGCATTTCCTGGTTCTAAGTTTATGCTGTTGACAAAATTAGTGAAGGAGGCCATGTCTGTTGGGCTATCCTGATGAGGATAATGCTTGAGTTGGAAATAGTGCAGGTTACACCTAGTTTTGTTTGGGTATCTTTTCTCACATAGGTTTAACCAGGATTTTAATCTTCAGCTTGCTTACTACAGCAGGATGAGTGCTGGTGTGAGGGATGTGGGAGTGTAGGTAGGGCTGTGTCAGTGGTAGGACTGGCTTATGCAGATCAAAGTATTTGAGAAATTACGATGTGAATTGTGTTGCCAGCATGTGTTACCTGCTGGCAGTGAGTTCACAGTGCCTCTTCTGTGGGTGGATTTTTATATTACATACTGAGGTGAGCCTGAAGGTCATGGCAGACTGAGGTCTGTTTTTATTGAAGTTGTACAGAAACAGGTAATTGGCATCTCTGCCCTAGGAGCTTATGATCCCAAAGACACGGTGAAGCAGATTGTTTTGTACTGTTGGCTGATATTTACTTAATGGTCTTAATCTGATTGAAGACAAGAAAACCCCTGTTTATCTGATGTGAAGGGTTTCATTGCAGGAAACTTCGAAAGCAAGCGTCAGAGGAAGCCCACTAAAAAGCTCTTGGAATCCAATGACTTGGACACTGCCTTTATGCCAAAGAAGGAGGAATGGACTCCCCAAAAGAAGGTACCCTTCCAGCTCTTCTGAAAACTGGATAGAAAACAGGCATAGACAACAGATCCCGCTGAACAAGACAGTGCAATGGGATGTGTTTTTTTTATTGGCTGCAGCCCAGGAGCAAAGGTCCACCCTTCCAAAAGGTTCTGGTTGCTGTGTTACGATGAAATAATTCACTGTCCCCCACCCCTCCTCACTTGCAATGGGGACTAAATAGTTTTTGCTTAAAAATCTCCTTTTTTATTGTTTTATATGGAAAAGGAGTCATCTGGATGCTGGCTGGGAAGAGATGAGCAGAAATGTCCTGCACAGAGGCTTTCTGTCATGTTACAGTGTAGCTTGAACTTGAACCTAAGGCTTTTTCCTTTTCAGTCAGGTTTCCTCTGAGCAGTGTTTTCTTTGTTACCTGCCCAAGTGAGCTGGTGAATGCATGTAAGTACAGAGCTTGAAGCAGGATGGAGGCTTGAGGTAAATCACATGTAGGATACCGTGTTTGGTTCAGATTTTTAAAAATGCTTCTCTGCTCTTCTCCACTGAATAATCGATGTTCAGTGGCACAGTTTAGAAAAAAGCAACTTGTATTTGTTTCAAATCATGTACCTGCACAAAACTTGCTACTGTTCCTGAAGTTAAATAATAACACTGCTTTCTTTTTTCTTTCACTGTGAGGCACAGTCTTAGTACATTATCACCATTGCAGTAATGTAGAGGCCAGTGTATTTTAGTCTTTTTCCAGCACATTACAGAGTATTAGCAGCCTTTTTTGGGAGAGCACAGGAAGCAGTGAATGGTGCTGATGAGCACAAGACACATCAGACTCCACATTCCTCCCTGCCCAGAGACAGATTTTTACATGTGTGATTTATCACACAGACAAACCAAATATTTTCTTGTAAAATCTCTAATGACTGCTGAATTCATGACCTGGACAGTAAATTAGGTGTTGCAGTGTGCATCATTCCAAAAGGTTTCACTGCTGAGGAGTGTGGCTCTGTTTCCATCTGGTGACTTGACTCTCTCTTGTGTGTTTGTAGAGTACTGGCCCTTCAGAGAGTGACAGCTCTGAGCTCTACTCACCAGCCCACTTCCAGGACCTGGGAGAAGGTAAGTGAAGGCAGGGATAGCAGGGCAGACTGTTGTGACTTTTGGATTACTGCCTGTGGTATTGTGTGTATGTGTAAGTGTTTGGTCTTCTGGGTTCAGCAGCTCAGCAAAAATTACTTAAACCAATATGAATTGGTGGTTCTCTAAAGGCTGCAGGGCAGAGGGCCAAGTACCTGGGGGCTGGTATTGCCTCAGACCTTAGGCCCTCAAAGCATATAGGACCGTGCCTGAAGCTGTCAGAAAGGCGGGAGATCTTGGTGTCACCTGCAGCACCTGCATTTTCCTTGAATGGTCTTTCTGTTGCATCCCAGCTTCTGAAAAGCTCTTGGAGAAGCAGCGGAAGCGGAAGAGACAGCGCCATACCACTGCTGCAGTCCATTCCAAGAAGGAGAAAAATGAGGAGGGGCTGGGGGAGACCCCACACTCTGAGGTACTGTTGGGTCTTCATGCTCTCATCCCTATAACCTGTTTGCTACTTCCCAGGGTACTGGGCAGAGCTTAAGCCAGAACCATCTTTTGGCCTGTCATTTGAGAATCTGTCCCCCTGATACAGGTGCATGAGCTGGGGTTAGGCTGAAGATACCTCCTTGATCTAGCAGCTGTTTTGGAATGATGCTTAAGTCAGGCTCTATTTTCAAACTGCTGTTCAGCTAATTCGCTGTAAAAGAGGCTGTTCTGAATTCATGGAACCAGGTTTTGCCTGGCATCTTGCTTTGCACCTCAGAAAATCAAACTGCTGTAAAAGGTCTTCTCTGGGGGTGGGACTTTTGCCCTTTCACAAACGAGTATGAAGCATAAGTGCTAGACTGGACTTCAGTCCCTTCTGCTTGCACCTGAACACCAGGATGAGCCAAGAACCCCATTGGAGGGGCTGGGGGGGACTGTGTGACTGCTTACAAGAGCCTCTGATTGCATTCTGCCATCCAGCAGAAAGGGATAACTTGGGCAATTCCCCCTACTAAATATTAGCAGGGTCAGTGTACAAATATCTCTGACAAGCACATTTTGCCTTTTAGGAATGAGCCAGTTATCAGCAAGTGTAGGGGAAGCAAGACTTCCTGGGAGAGGCAGGACACCTCTGGGCCTCTCGCCATCGCCTCTCACTTCCAGTGGCCCAGGTTCAGCAGCAGGCAGGATAGTATGTATTTCAGGAGCCAATTATAGATAAATATTGTTATATTTGTTGTTGTAACCCAGTTTACAGGAGAACACAAACCTCACACCACTTGAAACAGTTTCAGCCTTCCCTGTTGCATTTTGGAAAGGGCACTTCTGATAAAGTTAATAAATTTGTGTAATCACCCTTGGTCCATATAAGCTTTTCTGTGCTGGTGTTAGTGTTCTTTTTGAAGTGTGCTCAGCTGGACCAATGTTTTAAAACAGCTTGTACAAATATCTTTGCCAATGCTGGGCAGGGGCAGTTAGCATTGTCTACTGTACCCACTAAGAGACAGCAAATTTTCTGTGAAAGGAGGGGCAGTTCTGAGCAGCAAAGAGCCATGGCTCTGAATCCTGTACTCACTACTCACTGCAGAGGATACCCAGTCTTAACTGCTTCCAGCTGTAGACATTTGTGTGAGTACCAGAAGTCAGGTATGGTGTAAACCATGCAAAAAAAAAAAAAAAAAAGTCAAATGCTTGGCACCTTTGCCAGCATCCCTCTCTGTGTGATTGTTTCTCTTAAGCTGCCATGGTAGGTGTTCATCCCCTCGCTTGGGTTCTGGTGAGTATTGGGATACTGTGGAGAATGCAGGTGTGCTTTCATGTGGAATTTGGACTGTGCTGGTCCCTCAGTGACTGCACACACTGGGAAAGGAACTCCACTTTGCTAGAAAAAATACATGGTCTGATGATACAGCACAGTGAAGCCCTGAATCCAGCTGCCTTCCAAGAAAAAGAGGGCAGAGGAAAGCTTATCAGTCTGGGCTAAGCAGCTTTCTCTGACCTTGCCCATCTGTAGAGCCAGGAGTGCAAATTTACAGCATCAGGACAGTAAGAGACTGACAAAATGGGATGGAAAATGCTGTTTGAGATGGTTGTCAAGGTTGTGAGCCAAAGTCAGGCTGTGCCAAAGAACAGGTCAAGCTTTGGGATTGTGCCAAACACAACAGCAGGGATAGTTCTGGAAGACCACCTGGGATGAGCCCTTCTTTCTGCAGGAGGTGTGTAGTGTTGTTGTGCTGGGCAGAGGAAGGAGGGGAAACTGTGACAGGTCCTTGAGTGATGGCCTTGAGTGGCAATTCCCTTTTTTTGTGTTCACAAAGGATGGGCCTTGCCCATCCTGCCTAGCTCTGACATCCATTCCCTGTGCAGTTCTGGGAGCAGTGTTAGAACAAGCCTGTACTGTGTAAGGTATATTGGACTGGCAGTAGCCTGTAGTTGGGACTTTGCTTTTTTTTTTCTCTCAATAAAATCAGTTTATACCACTCATCTTTGTATTGTGTACTTCAGTATATCATCATTGTATCTGTGCATCATTGCTCCACAGAAGGCACATAGCTTTAAAGTGTCCCCAAATAAAATCATTATGCTTCATTCAGGGAATAGGGGAACAAAACCGAACAGTTCCAGGCAAAGAAATCATCATTATCTGAGCAGAATACTAGCTCCAGCTTTAAACTTTAGAAGATCTTTGTGCTTTTTTTGCTCAGATTCAGAATGTGTTCAAAAGGCATTCAGTTCAGCTCACAAGCTTTAGTAGCACCACAGCTCAGACTTTAACATTCAGAAAGTGGTGCAAAGCTCCCTCTCATGATTGTTAGCTGGACAGCCTGCACCAAGCAGGCCTGAAGGTGTGGGAGTGATGGTTACTGCATTTTGAATTCCTCGCAAGGTCTCTCAGCTGTACTATTTGTGCATGTGTGTACAATGGCTACAGCTTGGTGACCCAGGGAGGAACTGGCAGCTGTGCACTGAGGTCACTCACCTGTAGTGAGCTGGCATATTGAAAAGTGTCAGAGTCCTTAAAATGTTCTGACTCAAAGCACATAGCCAAAGGCATCACTTTGGTGCCGTATTAATGGTCCTTAAATTGTACCTACCCTGGCGTGGCATCTGGGGCTTGTGAGGCCACTCAAGTGTTCCCTAGACCTCCCAAGTGGGCTGGAAGCTGGCAGGATGGTGTTTCCTAGCTCTGAGTTGCCTGTCCTGACAAAATCTGTGGCACTGCTGTAGAATGTAGCTGCAGGACAGCAGTATTTTGTGGTAGAAACAAGTGTCTCTAGGATACCTTCTATTATTCCCTCTTAACAGTGCCTGGGCAGGTCCCATGGACACTGTGGGAAGCTTTATGGCAGGGTCCTTCACTTGGCCCATGTGTGGTTGGGCCTTTATAATTTGAAACCCATCCTCCTCAAGATGCTCTTTTCACCAGTGGATATTATGGGCAGTGCTGTACACCTGTACACAGCAGTGGGAGGCTCCACACCTCAGTTAGGATGGGGTGTAAATGCCCTGCTGTGCTGCTTGTTTTGGGGTTGGCTGACCTCATACCAACACAGGCCTTGAGTACCTTTGTGTGTATTTAGGACAAGCTGGGATAAGTGTAGAGGAAAAACATAGTTCATTTTGTGTGTGACAGGTGCTATGAAGATTGAGGTTTTTCATTTGTGTTTCTAGTGCAACTAGATACTGGGATGCTTCTGACTTTCAAGCCTATCTGATTTGTTTCCATTCAGGGCTGACTCCTTGCTCAGAGAGGGGTTACGCACAGGAAGATAATTGTGTTGTGTATTTTTAATCATCTGGTAAACTAAGATCTCTTTCCTATCCTGTAAATCTGGTGGAACTGTATGGGGGATGTTCTCTCCAGGGTGGGTAACACACTGATCACCTGCCAAACCCATTAAGCGCTCAGTGACTGAATTTGTAGTGTCCAAGACAGGATAGGCACTACTGACAGTCCTAATTCTAGTTTTCTCTTTAAAGGGGGAGACATCCATTCATGGGACTGCTGCAAGCCCCAAAGAGGGTCATGAGGAAGGGTCAGAGAATGACCATGGAGTGCCTTCATCCAAAAAGATACAGGGGGAGCGTGGAGGAGGAGCAGCTCTCAAGGAGAATGTGTGCCAGGTAGTGTTCTTGAAGAAATCTCTTTGAAGCTATCCCAGTGTAAAATATTTTTGTGTATGTTCTGGGACACATTGGTGCCCTGAGTAAGCCCAGGTAGCCTCCAAGTGCTTATTGCAGAATTAACCAGCTTTTTGTGCTCTGTATCAAGCATTTCTCCTGCAATAGCCTTTCTTAAAGTTCACAAAGATTAGGGAGATGTGACCAATGTAAGATATATTTTAGCCAACGTAGGATATCAGGGAGTCCATGGTAAATGGAAGTGGTTACACACAAACTACTGGAATTAACTGACTCAAGGAAAGTGTAGCATTTTTCCCCAGGGGGTCTCTGCTGGCAGTTCCTGGTTGCTGCTGTCTGGGATGCTTCGGGAAGAAAATTGCTCAAGCTGATACTGTTTTTTTCCCACAGATCTGTGAGAAGCCAGGGGAGTTGTTGCTGTGTGAGGCGCAGTGCTGTGGTGCTTTCCACCTGCAGTGCCTTGGGCTCTCCGAGATGCCAAAGGGCAAATTCATCTGCAATGAGTGTTCCACAGGTAGGGCAGCTTCTATGAGTGCAGGACGGTGGGCTTACCTGAAGCTTCCTTGATTGGAGTGATGTGCCTGATGTAGGGCTGCTAGGTAGCTCTCAGTCCTCAGATTATTGTTTTGATGTCTGATAATAACTTTCTAATTAGAATCATAGAATCACAGGTTAATTTGGGTTGGAAGGGATCTTAAAGATGATCAAATTCCACCCCTGTGCCACAGGCAGGAGCACCTTCCTCTAGACCAGGTTACTCCAAGCCCTGTTTAACCTGGGCTTGAACACTTCCAGATGTAAGGCATGCACAGCTTCTCTGGGCAGCCTATGCTAGGGCCTCATCATCCTCACACGGAAGAATTTTTTCCTAATGTTTAATCTAAACCTAGTCTTTGTTTATTTGAAGCTATTAATATGGGGTTCAAATATTTACCAGCCTTACTGCTGATTCAGACTTGGTATACAAAGAAGTGAATGTCCATGATCTGCTGGGAAAGAGACAAATTCTTACCTGGGACTATGGAAAGGGGTCTGGTGGGTAGGAGGAGTCTTCTTCAGGCTGGAAAGGGGGAAATCTCAAAGTAGGGTTATAATTTTTTTATTTTCTGTTTACCCTGACCTGAAGTCTCAGCTATAATAATATTTATTTTGATGTGGCATTGTACTGCAGGCCAAACCAGTCTGGTGCAGAGACCTGTGCTCTGGGATGGGTGCAGCAAGCTGGGGCCTGGTGACAGCATCAGGTCCTCATTTAACCCTCCTGTGTGACTGGTGCATTGCTCTTTCTCCAGGGGTCCACACCTGCTTTGTGTGCAAGAGCTGTGGGGAGGATGTGAAGCGGTGCTTGCTGCCCCTCTGTGGGAAGTATTACCACGAAGCCTGCATACAGAAATACCCACCCACAGTCATGCAGAACAAGGGCTTCCGTTGCTCCCTGCACATCTGCATGACATGCCATGCTGCTAATCCAGCAAACATCTCCGCCTCTAAAGGTACCTGAGTCCTCCTGGGTGGTCTGGGCAGTGCAGTCACCTGGTTTTTCTTTGTTTCATGTCGACCCATTCTTTGTGTTGTTGCCTTTGTGTCCTTGCCACAGCACTGGCTGTGTTTGCTGAGGAATAGCTGCTCCCAGGGGAGTGGAAGGGGTGGTGTCAGAGTGTGAGGCTCGGCAGCACTCCCCATGGTCGGACATGGCGGCTGGAATGTTCTCAGCCTGTCCAGAGGATTGGATTCCTGCACGTCCAGCCTTGCCTCAGGCCTCAGTGGGTTTTTGAGTAAATCTCTGGAGCTGTAGAGACATGCTTGTGTTTCTCCCACCTGCTCCTTACTGTGCCAGTCCTGCTGATGGAGCCTTGCTTAGCAGGCAACACAACGGCATCAAGAGCAGCACAGGGCAAACTAAGATATTGTTCTGCTTATCCCATTTTTTTTTCTGTGTAAACTCTCATCTCGTAGTGGAGACACCGTTGGGCTAAGCTTCCCAGGCAAACATTTATTTGAGCTGTTTGTAGCAATACCTTGACCTTTATCTCACATGATCAAACTTAAAAGTTTTGTGATTACTGTGCATGTTTGCTTCTAAGGCTGCCTTTCTTTAATCCTTGGTATCTTAAGATGGGTGACAATAAGATCAGCTCTGTTTTTACCCTCAGAGTCTGTGTCAAAGTTGTCTTTTTTGTCCCCATTTATCAGTATTTTGGTGTAGAAAACAACACCAAGGCCAAAAGCCTGCAACCCATAGCTAGCCACTTCCCCACTGAACATTTGTTGACTGGCTGCTGCTTCTCGGTGGTCACATTTACCCCTTTTCTCCTACCTCCTCTTCCTGTTTATAGTCTGCTGTGAGGAACTGAAAACGGGCTCTCAAAAACCTCAGATAAACTAGGCCTGTAGGGAAGTCTGAATTGCCTGGAAGTTCTGGAATTTCAGGGTAAAATCTGATAAACAAGAGGCAAGTGCTGGTGTTTTCAGAAGCTACATGGATTGATTTCATTATGTGCAGCTAAGCACTTGAAACACCCCGTCTGTAATTACTGTCGGAGCTGATTTAGCAATTATTTGTGTATGATAGGAAGCAGTCCCAGTCTGTGAACTCTTGAACTGTTTCTGCACGGCATGCAGGAGATTTTTCACTTCTAAATAATAGAATTTTACCTATGGTATAGGTATTACAGATTCAATAATTTTATATATATTTAGTTATATTAAATAACTTAATAGGAATCCAATGTGTATATCATGGGTGGACCATAAAAATTAAAGGTCAACTTCCTTCTCCAAAGCTCATTTTGAGCTTAGGTCTAGTTTTAGAGTGGTGAAAAGAGTAGGAAAGAGAGGCTCACTGTGCTGTGGCTGTTTGGTGGCAGGTCGCCTGATGCGCTGTGTGCGGTGTCCGGTCGCGTATCACTCCAACGACTTCTGCCTCGCTGCTGGCTCTGTGGTCCTGGCCTCCAACAGCATCATCTGCCCCAACCACTTCACTGCACGCAGGGGCTGCCGCAACCACGAGCACGTCAACGTCAGCTGGTGCTTTGTCTGCTCAGAAGGTGAGATGGTCAGCCCTGGGTTGCCTGGCACCAGGCAAGAATTCATTTCAAAGGGCAGAAGCTTTTCCCATCCAGAATGTCCCAGTGGGAGCTGCAGAGAACAGACTGCCTCTCTGTCTTTCCATATTTAAGTCCTGCTTCAGGCTAGGACCTTTTCTGGATCCTTAGAAAGGCCATAAGTAGGGCCCAGCTTTTGAAAGAGGCTTGCAGGAGATCATAATTTCCTTTTTCCAGGTCTGTCTGGAAATGGGGAGCTCAGGGCTTCTGCACAGTGACTGATGAATTCCTTCTCCTTCTCTTTGCAGGGGGCAGCCTTTTATGCTGCGAGTCGTGCCCGGCTGCGTTTCACCGTGAGTGTCTAAACATTGAGATGCCAGAGGGAAGCTGGTATTGTAATGATTGCAAGGCAGGCAAAAAGCCACACTACAAAGAAGTAGTCTGGGTGAAAGTTGGGCGCTACAGGTAGGTGAAGATAGAACAGACTTGTCCCCATCCCTTCTTCATGCAGTGCTCATGGTGATGGAGGTGAGAAGCTGCTCCTCTGCAGGGTTCATTGCAGCAGGCCTCTGGCTTTTTTGCAAGCACCTTACTGGTAAAATGTGAGCTTTCCTCCTCCAGCAGCCTCTTTTCTCCCCACCAGTCTTGCTGGTAGCCCTCACACACTTTCTCCCATGTCTCCATGCAGTAGCATACTTTTGAGGTAGCTAGAAGTGGGGAAGGCCAGAGGTTTCATCTGCCCTTCCCTGTGTTGCAGGTGGTGGCCAGCTGAGATTTGCCATCCTAGGACAATTCCTGTCAACATCCAGAAAATGAAACATGACATCGGTGAGTTCCCTGTGCTGTTCTTTGGCTCCAAGGACTACCTGTGGACACACCAGGCTCGTGTATTCCCTTACATGGAAGGTGATGTCAGCAGCAAAGACAAGATGGGGAAGGGCGTGGATGGCATATATAAAAAAGGTAATTTGTCTTAATCCAGGGAAGTACGTTGTCTTTCCCTCTTCATTCCTCTTTGGAAAAGTGTCATTCCTGTAGCAGAGAAAAGTGTCTTCTTATAACTGAAATGAAATTAAATTTGTAGAATGAGCTGCTGCTTATGTATCATCCAGCATGCTCAGAGTGTTTGTTTGACTCCCAGAGAGGGAGAAGGGAGTGCAGATCTCAAATGATTGTCCAGCTCTCACATAATATGTCAAAATTCAAGTGAGCTGCTGCTGTGTCAGCTTCCCTCTGTGTAATACAGTCATTATCTTGATACAAAAGTGCACTTGAGAGTTGTGAATGCAGCTGCCTGGCATCTCTGCCCAAGAGGGCAGGCAAAGAGAGCCAACAGCTGGGATGCTTCATCACTCATGGACAGGCCCCTGACTGTAATTTCTGCACTTTCTTGCTGCATTGGCCTTTTCTTCACCCTCTTCTCTTGAACCTTGTGAGCACTGGGTGGACAGTGGCTGCCCAGCTCTGTGTGAGCAGAGTGAGTTCCTCATAACAGAGCCTATTCTCTCACTTAGCTCTTCAGGAAGCTGCTGTGAGATTTGAAGAGTTGAAGGCACAGAAGGAACTGAGACAACTTCAGGAAGACAAAAAGAATGACAAGAAACCACCACCCTACAAACACATCAAGGTGAGGGAAGGTGGTGGGGGGCAGGTGCGGAAGAGAAGCCTTGAGCTGTCGATGCAGGTGATTTACAGGTATACAGAAACATTTCTGGTGTATAGGTGTCTGGCTGTCCTTGAAGGTTTCTTTGATCCTCTTTCAATCCTCAGTAAGTTAAGCTACAGTAACAGAGGTGCTGTGATTTGCTGGAACAGATCTGGTCATGTCTGTGCTGTCCATGTCAGTTGTGTGGTCTGAAGGAAGTGTCTCTCTCCCTTGAGAACTCGGGGAGAGGGCTGGTAATGCTCAGTATGGTCAAATGCTCCATGCTGCTGATGGCTAGGTGGGCAAACCAGGTGGTGCAGGACAGGAGATGGTCAGGGTGCAGTGCAGCAAGGCTCTGTGGAGGGTGGTAACCCACAGTATCTTCTATTATCACTGCTATTGTTTTATATCTCTTTCTGTATCAGTTGGTGACTGAACGGAAATACTGAAGCAGGTGTACAGACTGCAGTATCAGCCCTTTTCCTCAGTTTTGGGGAGCTATTCATGTTAAGGGTTGTTATTGTTATTGAGTTAGAATTGGAGCAGCACTAGAAGTCCTGCAGTATGGAGGTAACTTGAGAGAAGAGCTGGGACCAAGCGTGTGCCTGTGTCTGAGAACCCATTGACTCAGGGATTGTGTTCTTTTTTTACTGCTTCTGTCTGCTCCTTCCTTTTTTAAGGTGCAAAATATGAAAGCTTAACTGATTTCTGGCACTTTTTGTATCCAGCTAGAATTTTTAGGCAGACAGGTATATCCTGCATGAATTACTGTGCGGTGTAAAGAGCACAGCTGAATGCTGTGGCAGCAGTATGGGCCGGGCAGCTTCAGTGGAGGAAGCAGTTTCTCATTAGAGCTATTTTTAGGCCTCTCTGGCCACAACACGAAGGAACTTTGGAAGCAGTTTGGAGCCTTTGAAATACCCTTCTATATAAATAATGACGGTTGTGGTCATTACTCATGGCAGCTTTTCTGAGGTCTGGGTGCAAGCTGTTTGTCTCCCTAAAAGCAAAGCAGTTTGCCTGAGCAGATGGTGACCTGGTGAAGGCTTCAGGGTGGAATGGCTGAAGCTGTTAGTGTCCACTTCTTCTAAGGAGATCAGCACCTCGAGTCCATCCCAAGTAACATCCACACAAGAGACTGCTGCAAAATGCAGTTGGGATCCTTCATCATGTCAGGCTTATGACTAGTCCAAGCATTGCCCTGGTTTTGTTTTTTTTCCAGCAGTGCCTCAGAGAGCAGGGCAGGTGTGTTGGGTATGTGTGGTGTGCAGTGGCAGTGCCAGGGCAGTGCCAGTGGTGGATTGACACAATCCTGTGAGTCTTGCTACTCTTAATGAGGTGATGAGTCTGGGTAAGAGATGGGGGAAGCAGCCGAGGAAAACCTGAGTGTCAAGGAAAGTTGGAGGTGGGACACAGTTCTAGGAGGAAGGTGGGGGAGACTATGTTGAAGAGATGAATGAGGGATTTTTGCAGAGTTTGTGTTTAAAGAAAGAGAGATCAGGACCAGGCCAGCCTCAGACAGGCTGTCAGTGTGGAAACTCTGTGAGTGGGGCTAGGTAATTTATATGGGGGCTGGAATAGTCTTGCTAATATCTCTTCCTTTCGTGTTCTGGGAGAGGAGAGTGGGACAATGGTTCACCCAGGGAAAGAACAGCATGGAGTTTTTCTTCAGTGTCTGTCTCCAAAGTCCTGACTCTCTGTTGCCTGCTTTTCAGCGTTCGCTGCCTTTAACCAAACCCCAAGGACCCAGCTCATGCCACAGACACGCCAGTCGCTTCTCCACCTGGTGCTGCACTCTGCTTCCTTCTGGAGCGGTTTTTAGAGAGCTCCTTGGCTTAACTCTGAGCTCCTCTTTGGGCCTTCCAACCCCAGCCTTGTCTGGTTTGGCTTCCATTTACATCTGCAGGACAGTTGGGTAGGGAGGTAACTGCATGGTAGGCCTTCTGTCACAGATGTGACAGCTGAGAGCACAAACCAGCTAGAAGGTAACATTCAAAAAGCAGGGCAGTAAGGGAAAGCTGAGGAAAAGCACCTGACACTCAGACTGGAAAAGATGCAGTTTGATGCAGAAAGTGGTTTGGTGCTGATCACAGGGATGGTGTATAGCAGGCAAGAGCACTGGGCTGGCCACCTGAGCTGAATGTGGGCTCAGTGATGATGGGAGGGGGACACTTGGCAGCCTCTCGCCCTTCCAGGGTCACAGAATACACACTGCACCAGGTGATGCTAGTGGGGAACCTGCATCCTCCTGAGCTCTTTGCTCTAATCTTCTGCCTCTTGAAATAGTACTGCCAGAAGTACAGCTGTGCCTGTACTTGTGTCCTTCTTCCCCTTGCTGTCACTAAGTCACTGCAGCCCGTCAGCTTGTAGGCAAGGGTGTGGAGTATAGAAGTGCCTGTCAGGGTAACCTGTAGCTCCCAAGAGCTCATGTCCCTCGTGTGCATTGAAGGTGAACCGACCGGTGGGGAAGGTGCAGATCTTCACTGCAGACCTGTCTGAGATACCACGCTGCAACTGCAAACCCACGGACGAGAACCCCTGCGGCCTGGACTCCGAGTGCATCAACCGCATGTTGCTGTACGAGTGCCACCCCATGGTGTGTCCTGCTGGGGAGCGCTGTCAGAACCAGTGCTTCTCCAAGCGCCAGTACCCCGAGGTACAGATCTTCCGCACGCTGGCACGAGGCTGGGGCTTGCAGGCCAAAACGGACATCAGGAAGGTACGTACTCTCCTTCTGTGTCACTTCCTCTTGTTGCTTCTCTCTTGATCACTCTTGGTTTGAAAACTGAATTTGAAGACTACTTGCTGTAGAATGCCATTTAGAAAAAAAGTGATGAATTTAATCTTTCCAGTCTTGCTAAGAGTGTTTTGGCTCAGCTGACCAAGAAAATTATATGCATGTTGATGTCCCACAGGGTAAGAAAGGTGATTGCTTGGTCAGTCTGCTTGTAAGAACCAATGGAACGGTGATCAGGATTTCCAGATGGCAACAGTGATTTTTCCTCCCCCCCATTATTGACTAGCCAGGTTTGTCCAGCATGAGAATCTTGTGTCAGAAACAGAAACCAGGGCTTGGGTCTTAAAAAAGGGCAGTGTCTTGCAGGTGGCTGTTACTACTGCTGAAACTGATTTTCTCCACCTAAAACACTTGTATGTATTTTTTAAATGCAAAGAAGAGTAATTCTTTGGACACACATCTGTGCTGAACAAAGAAGGAGAAATGTTAAATCTGGAAGGACCCCAAAGCTAATAAAGGATGAAGTGAAACAGAAGACTATTAGCATAGTAGGAAAAGAATGTCTGAAAAAGGGGTAGGGATGATATAAGAGGGAGACTTCGATAGAGTAGGCAAAATGTGAGGCTGTCCTATTGAAAACTGTTGTCTGCTGTGCCATAAGTTAAAGGATGTTTCTGCCATTCCATGTGCTTGTTTCACTTTCAGCAGACAGTCTGGAAACAGAAACACTCAGTTATTTAGTGGGGGGACCTTAGCCCCAGTGGAGCAGAGCTGAAGTTCTCTTTAATGGCTGGAATACGGTCTCTGCAGTACTTCACCACAGGACAACTCCATGGATTCACTGCAGGAGCAGGTGCCCCAGGTGCATCCTGCTGCTCCAGGTGGCTTGGTCCCCAAAGGGATATTGTTTTCAGCTGGAATGCAATTAGGGCAGTGCTTTGAGCTTTGCAGCAAAAGTACTGTTCTTGTGGTTAACTTCTGTGCTGTCCCTCGATGCTAATTCTTTCTTTGGCACAAAGAATAACCTGATGGTCACAGTTGTTCATTTAATTTATTTTGAGTTATTTGAGCATGTGAAACTGGTGTATGGCTCAGGGCTCTTGATGAAGGTTATAGGTCAGGCTGGCTGCAAAGCACACGGAAAGATTTTTAGGAAGGAAACAGGAGCGAAGTTCTAGCACAGAGGTGGACATCCCTCCATCCTGCAGATAATTTGTCTTGTCTTATCAGCTTGTTGTTTTCTGTCTGGCAGGGTGAATTTGTCAATGAGTATGTTGGGGAGCTAATTGATGAAGAGGAGTGCCGAGCCCGAATCCGCTATGCTCAGGAGCATGACATTACCAATTTCTACATGTTGACACTGGATAAGGTATGTGCAAGCAATCTCTTGCCAGCATCCTAAACAAGTAAAAAGATGGGAAGGAAGGTGTGATACTCCATCTAGTAAAAAAGTGCTAAGCATTGCTGATGAGCTGGTCTGCATTTCCTTTGAAATGACTAAATTAATTAACATGTAGTAGAGGAGCTTCAGGTTGGATTTCAGGGTTAGGAGAAAAGTCTGAATAGACATTGCCTGAGTTTGTTCAGAAGAGGTGAGGATAGTTGTCTGAGGACCATGAATCCTGCTTCAGCATAAGAGGCTGAAATAGGGGACATTGGGATTCTTCCCAGCAGCTGAACCTTGGAGAGCCCAGAATGGGGCTGGTGTGTGCCAAAAGAGGCATCAGACCTCAGACATGTAAGTTATAGGCACAGCAAGACCTTAATCTAAGTTCAGATCTCAGGTCTTGCTGTTCTCAGTCGAGTGATGGATTTAGTTACACCCACAGGCTCCCAGTGGGTCCTGCAGGGCTTGTTGTTGCTATGAGCTCCTGATTTTCAGAGGTTTAAGTGGTTTTGTCAGCTGCTTACCACACTTTGTCACTCAACCATGGAAAGATGAGAAGGAAACCATGAAAGCAGACATGGGGAGGAAGCTGTGAAGTGTGGGACAGGATAACAGTGACTGCTTTATATCTTTCCCCTCATCCTGCTGCAAGTTCACACACTGACCATATCTTGTTCTCCTTGTCTGGCTGATGGGGCAGACCCAAGTGTTAATATCTCCCTCATTACTACAAAAGCAAATCTCATTTGCAGCTTCCCTCTCCTCTCCAGCCCTGTAAGGAGCTGTGCACCAGTTCCTATACACTGACATGTAAGAAGTGGGAACTACAATTTTATTTTTAAGCAAAAGTTGGGGCCTGGAACCACTGCCTTGGAAGTGTGTTGGGGTGGTGTTTGTCCAGTACTGATGCTACAGGCAGACGTTGTTTCCCAGAAAGCAGCAGTGGCACTGTCCTGGCTGTTTGGGAGCCCTGTGTCTTTGAGGAGAAGGATCATGTGCAGGAAGCTGTATTGCCATGTGATCTGCCAGCACTGGCCAGAAGCATCAGAGCTGGTTGATAACAGTTGATGACAGCTGATTGAAATGTTGTTTTTTGGGTTTTGTTTTCTTCTTGCAATTCTAGGACCGAATCATTGATGCTGGGCCAAAGGGCAACTATGCTCGGTTCATGAACCACTGCTGCCAGCCCAACTGTGAGACTCAGAAATGGTGTGTGAATGGTGACACTCGGGTCGGGCTCTTCGCACTTGTAAATATCAAAGCTGGTAAGGAAATCGCTGTCAATGCCTGCGGTAGCCTCGGGGATTCTGTAGGGAAAAGGGAGGGTTTGTAGCTCCCTGGAAGGGGATTTAATTTTTATTTTCATACGGGTATTCATGAGGCTTAACAGCAACACTAACAAAATGAAACACATAGCCGTGGTATCAGTGGGGGTTGATACAGGGCCCTACTTACAGGATCAATGCCCTTTTTAATCTACACAGATCTATGGGGAGATTAATAATTTGGTGTCCTTGTGTAGTGGTGGCAGTCATTTGTGACATTATATTTAAAGAGTGCTTTTACTTCAGTAGTAAAACATGCTACTCTGTAATTCATTAACAACTTGCTTGATTTTGATCTGCTTTTGTGCCAGGGACTGAGCTGACTTTCAACTACAATCTGGAGTGTTTGGGAAATGGAAAGACGGTTTGTAAATGTGGTGCCCCAAACTGCAGTGGCTTCTTAGGAGTAAGGCCAAAGGTATGATGCATCCTTTAAGCTTTTGTTCTTCTAAATCTCTTTGCATAGATGTGTATCATTCATTGGGTGCAGAGGTTTCAGGTTGAAGAGATAATTTCATTGTGGCCATGGGAACAGTGCTTGAAATGAGTTAATTATTCGCATTTTCATTCTGAGAGAGCAAATCTTAGTCTTCAGTTATCAGAGTTGCTATAAATAATGACAGGAAGTTTTATTTTACACTGAAAGAATAAAAGAAAGAGGGTTTTTTTCAGATGGTTTAAAAAAATTTTCTACTTCTTATCATGGCAATTTTCACTGCACTAGAGGAGCAAAGGACAGGCATGGGAAAGACTTCATCAGATAATCAAGAAAATACAACTCAACCCAAAAGTAAAAGCTTGAGTAAATTGTGAGCATGCATGGAAGGCCAGCAAACTCACATTCCTTCACGCTGAAGTTGCTTTAGAGCCAGAAGGCTGCTACCTCACCATCTATTCTGCAGTAAAATTCTTGGTTTTATTCTGGTCTTAATGAAGTGACCGATTTTTACACATTGGATAGACATATGAAATTTGCCCTATCTGTAGTAGAAAAAGTACCAGCTTTTAGAACTTACTGACTTTTTGAGGGCTTGGATTTGTAACTGTAATGTTGCAGTAACAGGAATTGATTTCAATTACCTCCTTGTGTGAGCTGGTTCTCACTGGGAAAAGGAAATAACAGGAGCAGTTGGCCGAGTTCCCAGCTGTCACTCGCTAAATCTATGTCTCAGCTGTTGGTTTGTTACAAGTGCTTCACCAAATCAGTCTGTAATCCCTGTGCTCTGGCATGTGGATCCTGCCGTGACCACAGTTAAGGGTTAAAAAGCTCCAGCAGCACAGTTGTTGAGCCCCGTCAATATATAGGGAAGATTTTATAAATTCTCCAGAGATTAGTTCTTCAGAAAAATGAACTTATAAAAATAAAAAAAATTATGTCTTCAGAAGCTGACAGATGAGGGGAGTTGCACATCTGATGTATTTAGTTATTTTTCAGATTGCAATTTAAAGTTCAATTGATTTTGCGCTGCCCCTGTGTTATACATGGTTTGACTGTCATTTTTGCCTTGAAATAGCAGGGTGCACGATGGAAATCAGAAAATGGTGCCCTTTAGTTGGCATTCATATTGTGATATCTGAGGCAACTCATTCCATCTTGATGAGATGGGCTAAGAAACAATACCGAGAAAACAGTACCTTGGGGTGTTTTTTAAAAAAAATTCTTTTCACAATAGATGCATTTTTATGCTTCCTGAAGATACACCAAGATAAATCTGATTATACTCAAGTTCACTCTTAAAAGTGCCTTCTAACTGGGAGTGTGGAAGAATGTTTGGGAGTGTACTGTACTGCAGGAGCAAGTGGGAATCAAGTGGGAATCGCTTAGTCCAGCTGTTAGACCTCTCTTAGACATTCAAATTAGCTGTGAAGGGATTTTCTCATTCTCTGTGTAATTAGATGGCTGAGGAAGTAGGCGCAGAAAATCGGTGGCATCGTTTAGATGCAGGCATTTCAGTGCCTGCATTTTCAGTGATAAGAAAGGCCTGGCTTGTCTCCATTGTCTGGGGGAATGATGGTATGAAAGCAGAAACATCCACATGTGAAGGGGAAGGAAACAATCAAGAGATGTAACTCCCTGGTGACAGAAAAGCTGGATAGCCAACTGCAGCATTCTGAAATTGTGGGTCTGGAGACCAAGGTTTTTAAATGCTTTGGTGATGAAAATATTATGCACTATATTTATGCAGAGTAAAGGATGTAAAAATTGCTTCATAGGCATTGTCTCAGCACGAAGAGATGTCCTGAATGGAGAACGAATACTTGAACACAAAGAGATGTAGAAAATGGCACAGAATTTAGCTCAAGTCTCCTTAGATAAACTAAACTGATGGTGCTTTGATAAGGTCAGGACTTGAGGCAAGAAGCATCATCGTGGAATTGAGTGTTGAACACAGTGAGAGGCTCAGCCGGGCTTGGAGGGAGAGTTGGAAGAGCAGGGTTGGAGGAAGCCTTAGGCCAGAGAAGAGAGCACTTGACCCATTTAGTTGTCTGTTCTGGGTCCAGTTGTAGTTCCTTCCCTACACGGATAATTTAACTGTACTCATGACACAGAGTTCAGTTGTCATTGGTGTGGGAGAGTGAGAGGATGGGGCAGTTGCAAAGGAATAACTGAGTATGGGGAAATAGAGATTGGATATTCCACAGTACATACCTGGAGAGGTTAACAGCAGAAACAAATCCACCATAAAAAGGTCGTGGCCGGGCAGTTGTGGTGGAGAAGGGGCCACTGTGCAGCTCAGCTGCCACAGGACTGAGCTGTGGTGTGACACAGCTGTGGCAAAGGCAAATGGGGGCAGTGCTTTGGGGGAATTTCCTGTTCTTTTGGCTGTTGATGTCTTTGTACACTGCCTGTGAGGTGCTATCTGAGGTAGCATGTGTAATTCTGTAACTTTCATTTGGGATAAATTATGCTCAATAAGGGCAGAGAAAAGCCACTGGGGACACTGAGTGTACAGACTATGAAAGTTTCAGTTTGCAAGCAGGAGAGTTTGTCCCAGATGTTTCTTCAGCAAGATAGGAAGGCTTCAAATGTTGAACTTGATGATCTTGGCGGTCTTTTCCAACCGTAAAGATTTTGTGATTCTGATGCAAAAGAGCAGCATTGAGACAAGAACAAATAGGTCTAAACTGATAAATTCAGACTGAAAATTGAGAGGGAAGTGATGAATGAAAAAGTCCAGGAAGGTCCTGGATAGATTCCTTATGAGTCATGTGTGCCAGGAGACCTGACTGCTTTGACCTGAAGAGTCTGTGAGAGGTGGCACGAGCTCAGTGACAGCCCCAGCTCCTTATTCTGCTGTTGCTAGTTGTATAAATCCCATGTTGAACCAAGCTTTGCTGCAGGATTTCCAGGCTCTTTCAAAACAACTGGGAGCTATTTGCTGTAGTAAATTAGTTGCCAATTAGCGAGCAGCACTAGGTATGGCTGGCAGTGGGATTTCTGTCGGCAAAGTTTGGACCAGGAAGGGAGCAGGTGGATGGGGCAGAGCCCTGCATTAAGCCACATTCTTTCACTCACAGAGCCAACCCAGCCTCAGCGAGGAGAAGTCCAAGAAGCTCAAGAGGCGGCCGCAGATGAAGCGCAGGTCGCAGGCGGAGGTGATGAAGGAGCGGGAGGACGAGTGTTTCAGCTGCGGGGACGGAGGGCAGCTGGTCTCTTGTAAGAAGTCAGGCTGCCCCAAAGTGTACCATGCTGACTGCCTCAACCTGACCAAGAGACCTGCAGGTCAGTGCTCTGCACAGCTGGGCTCTTCTTGGGTCACAGTCGTGGCTCTGCGTGTCCTGGGTGCTGCTCATGACCTTGCACTCTATTCACAGCATCTTAACATTTAGAGGAATCTTTCTCGCTTGAACAGACCTTGTTGCCCAAACAACTCAACCCTGGTTTGCACCCCACTTTGTCTGCAAAAAGGTGAACTAGTTGCTGAAGGGGGAGCTGGTTCTTGCCTAAGAGATGGTGGACCCCATTCTTGGGTCCTGGCAGAGCATAATCCCAGCAATAGCTGAGGTATTGGTTGTTACACTAGCTGTTTTCCCAAAGTTGAAGACAGTTGTGAGTTGAATGGTGAGGAGAAGCACTGCTGTAAAATAGGAGTTAGAAAACAATCTCTGAAATGTCTGAATAGTCATTAGTTCATATATGAGAACAGTACCACAGCATATTCTAGTTTGTGGTAAAATGAGGGCAAAAATTTGAAATAAAAAATACTCAAAAAGTACAGTCCAGCTTCCAGCCTCTTCCCCTGCTTTCCATTTGCAAAGTTTCTCCCAACAGCCTTACTTAAAACCACTGAGGATTGCCAGCTCTGATATACATTTTTTTACATAGTGGGGGATAGTTGTCTCAGTCCTTTTCTGGCTTATACAAACATAGCCTCAAGTTTTTTATTCTCGATCTACTCTGGACTGTGTCCCACTTGCCTTCACATTTTTTAAAAACTGGAAACAAGTATTTTAACAGCATTGCAGCCAAGGCCTTGCTTATTCTGATAGAAGAGAATAATTATATTTTGTTTTTTACATAAAATTTCTTTGGAAAGTATGTTTCACTTATTTTGCAAAAATATCTTCTATTGATGTGATGTTCATGGTTTGATTTATCCTTCTTGAGTTTTCATCTTGGTCATTTTCTCTTACGTATTTCTTCCTCCTGTGATCCTGTTTTGCACCTGTCTTTATTTAATTACACCTTGTTGGTGCAAGAGCATTTGTCCACTCTAAATTCTGAGCCTGTCCAACTGAATTTTTGCAGTCCCTTACAGGCTCAATGTTATCTACCTGTAGCTGTAAGCATATTTGCTGTTCTGCTTTCAGAAATTTAAATTACTGTACACATTAAAATATACTTCTGAAGGATGTAATTTGAAATGGCTCCTCAGTTTGCCACAAGACCATTAAAAACTGGTTTTTGAGAATGATTTTCAGTCAGTTGTAGCATTTTTGCTCTTTTCACACATAGGCAGTGATTTTCATAGCCTGCTCCTCAGAGTATCATTCAAGACATGAAAGGTTCAGCACTTTCTACTTCAGATGTTTCTTCTGCCACCGGCATTGCTGTCAAGTAATTGGAATTTCCTGCTTGTTTGCATGTTTGCTAATTGTGTGATCTTACTTCCAAGAGCTCTGGGCTGCCCCTGGAGAAGGTGCTTATTCACTGGACCTTTTTATCCTGTCAAAGATTATTACAGTGGTTTGATAGGATTTATCCTTCCTACAACAAACTAGCAGGTTTTGACTTACTTTATTTTCCATCTTTACAAATTACCTCTATAAGGTTGGTCCCAGGGTCTTTGCAGTGGCCCAGTGTTGTGTGGCTCTCTGGGATGCTGCTGGTGCAGGGGGAGCAGTGACAGCTTGTGCTGCAACACCATGAGCCAGCCAGGAGGAGGGGAGACCATGGGAAGTGTTAAACATCCTCACTTAAAAAAAAAAAGCTGAAAAACTGGAAAAGGTACAGAAGAGCAGTGTGCATATTTTGAGATTGGAACAGAAGTCTTGGACTGGCTTCAAAGGAGGGGAAAAACTTACTTCATGTTGCCTTCAATCCCAGGGGAAAAGTAGCGTGAGAGAGGGGAGTGGAGAACTGCTGTTGCACAAGTCCAGGGAGCAGTGCCTGCAGCTGCTCAGTGCTGTGCTGCAGGAACCAGCCTCCCTGGAAAGGAGCTGGTAGCCGCAGCCACAGTCTGTGGAGCTCAGTGTGTCCATGAACTGGAAGCATTTGGTAGAGCCAGCCACAGCCTTGGCTGAGGGAGTAGGAGGCTGAGTCAGGGAGGTCATATACAAGTGAGACAAGCAGCAATCTCTGAAGTGTAATGTTGTGTTTTGCCTGCTGGTGGTGTTGGTACTGATGGTCAGTACGTTTGCTGTGAAGATGGAGCTGCTGGGGAAGCAGCTTTGTTTTATCGTGGCCATACACGGCCAGAGGTTAAGGATATGCCTTTGGGTTCAGCGACAATAGAAATTTAGCCCTTGTGATGACTGCTCTCTCACTTCTTCTTTCTAGAAAACAGGAAGGGAGGTTCTTGACCCTGAATTAAAAGATTAATTTGACATGTTTGCTTAAAAAGTCCTTTGGGTGTTGTGCACAGATAACCACTGCTGTTTTCTATGAAAATGAGAGCTACAGAGATGTGCATGCTGGGGGTGTCTGCTCCTCTCTACCTCTGTTGGTTAGTGCTGTGCAGGAGCCAGATGGGCTTTTGGTCTGAGCTGATGTGGCTTGTGTTTGTCATGATTATCATTGCCCTTGCTGCTTCTGAGAGTGCAGATTGGTGTTAACTGCCTGTCAAGCTAAGGCAGAAACTGAAGAGGACTTGTAGGTGTTACAGGAGTGCTCTCACTTTCCCCTGAACTCCCTTTTTAGCAGGCCTTTGTCTCTTGCCCTTGTCCTACTCCTAAGGTGTGTCTTTTCTCTTGTGTCTGTGCTGCAGGAAAGTGGGAGTGCCCGTGGCATCAGTGTGATGTGTGTGGTAAGGAAGCAGCTTCATTCTGCGAGATGTGCCCCAGATCCTTCTGCAAGCAGCACCGGGAAGGAATGCTCTTCATCTCCAAGCTGGATGGACGATTATGCTGTACAGAGCATGATCCCTGTGGGCCTCACCCTTTAGAGCCAGGAGAAATTCGTGAGTATGCACCTCCCATAGAAGGCCTGACTAACGGCGAGGACACCCAGCCACCGGAGCAATTGCCTGCAGACACAGAGGCAGACACAGACCTGAGTGTTCAGCCCCTGGACAGCCTATCTCAGTCTGTGGCCCTCAGACTGCAGTCACCAGAAAAACCCCCTGCTACCCTAGCGCTGAGGCTGCCTTCTTCAGACAAGCCCCCCACCACCCTTGCCCTGAGGCTGCAGCCATCAAACAAGCCCCCCACTACCCTGGCCCTCAGGCTACCTTCACCAGACAAACCACCTGCCACCCTGGCTCTGAGACTGCCACCGTCAAATAAACCCCCCGCCACCTTGTCACTGAGGCTGAAGCCGTCCAACAAACCTTCCACCACCCTCTCGCTCCGGCTTCAGCCTTCAGACAAACCTCCCACCACCCTGTCGCTTCGCCTGCAGCCATCAGACAAGCCCCAGGCTGCCCTGTCCCTCAGGCTGCAGTCAGAGAAGCAGCCCATCATTGTAGCGCTGCGGCCTCAGCAGCCTGACAAACCTCCCAGCAACGCGGTGCTCTGGCCATTGGACGAGTCCTCCAGTGACGCCTCGCAGCCTCAGCTGCCAAGCAAATCTCCTCCAGGATCACCGCAGTCCCTGTTGGATGAGTCACTTGTTACTGCTGATGACCTGCAGCTCCAGCTGTCAGATGAGACTCCTGATGCCCCCGAGGTTTTGGAGTTATCGGACAAGTCCCTCATTGACAGCAGGGCCCAGCAGCCCGAGCTGCTGGATGAGTTTCCCGTGAAATGCCTGCATCCTCCACTGTCTGACAGACTCCTTGCCACGGTGGGGATGCTGCAGTCCCAGGTGGAGGATGAGCTTCCTGAGGCTGATCAGCTCCAGCCACTGGACGACTCCTCTGCTCGGAGTCCGCAGCCACATGCTGTGGAAGAGGCTTCCAGCTCTGTGGTGCCGCAGCTCCCAGAGTTGGAGATGGCTTCCAGTCCTGAGGTGCTGTGGTCTGTTTCCGTTGAAAAAGTCCCAGACTCCCCAGTCTCACGGATCCTGCCCTCAGAGAAGGCTCCTGGATCAGCAGTACCACGATCCCTGCCTCTAGAAAACACTTCCTTCTCTGGGGCAGTGCAGGTCCCAGACACAGAGAAGTCTCCCAGCTCTGGGTCACCCTGTCCCCTGCCTCCAGAGAAGGCTGCTGGTTCGGGTGTGCCTCAGATCCTTCCCACAGAGAAGGCTCCCAGCTTGGGGTGTCCGTGGCCCCTGTCTCCAGAGAAGGCCCCTGGCTCCCGGTCACCACATGTCCTGCCCGTGGAGAAGGGTGTCAGCTCAGGGGCCCTTCGGATCCCGCTCGCACAGAAGTCTCTCTCCCCCGGGGTGCTGCGACCCCTTCCTCAAGAGAAGGCTGCTGACTCTGGCGCCCTGCGGGTTCTTCCTTTGGAAAAGCCTTTCGGCTCTGGGGTGTCTCGGCCTCTTGCTCTTTCAGCCCCGTGGCCTCAGGCATCGGATAAGCTGGCTGCTGCTGTGGCTCCTCGGCCTCAAGCCTTGGACAAGCCTCTAGCTGCATCAGCTCCGAGGCTGTTGTTGTCGGAGAAGGCGCTGCGTCCCGTCGACCAGAACGCTCAGCTGAAGGAGAGAGGAGCCCCAGCCGTGGAGCTGAGTCCCCAGCAGAAAGAGAGGACCATGTTAGCTGGGGAGCAAATCTCTTGGTCTGCTGGGAAGGTGGTGACGCACGTTGGACAAGTACCTTGGCCTACAGAGAAACTACAGACGCACGAGCAAAGCCACTGGTCCACCACAAAAGCCCTGACGCCTGCAGAGCAGCCTTCCCGGACAGCAGAGAAACTACCAGAGCCAACCCTTCAGCCCAGCTGGGAAGTGGCCTCAGCCCCCTCGGAGCAGACCCCGTGGACATCAGAGAGATTGTGTGCATTCGAGCAGACCCCTCGGCCAGCCAGGGAAGCGCCAGTACCCCCAGAGCAGATGCAGTGGCTTGTCAAGAACATTCAGACAATTGATCAGATTGCTTGGCTGAGCGGAAAAGCACAGACTCCTCGGGGGCAGGACCCTTTGCCTGAACAAAACACAGCGCTAGCCCGTAACCAGGATTCTGTTTGTCGCGAGTTGGCTGACTCAGAGCCAAAATGAGGTTGGTGAATATGGGAGGCAGGTTTCAGTCATTTAATGTTTAGGGAGGGGGAACCTTTTGTTTTTTTTTATTCACTTCCCTGAGCCCAGCCCCTAACCCATGCACATCCCATCCATATTCTCTTGTGGCATGAGCAAGGACATTCTCTTAAATCTGAGTCTGGCCCAGCCAAAGGGAGAGAGCATCCGTGACCTTTTCCTCTTCATTTTACAAATGGTAAAGCTGAAATAAAGAGTCCACTCTGGGTAAAAACCTCCAATTCCATTGAAATGGTCACATTACTGATCCAGCATGTTCAAGCTCCAGATTTGATTTGTAGGTGGGCTCCCAGGCACAGCCAGGAGCCTTGCTCTTGTTACTGCATTTAAAGAAAGTGGATCAGTCAGGCTGCCCTGGCACTGGAGATGTTTCATGGATCATGTGGTGAGCAGTCAGGTGTGTGTCCTTGCCAGACTCCAGAAACAGGAAAGGGATTTTGTGTCACCTGCCCAGGTCTCTGTCCCTGCAGGATGTTGCTTTACGAGGTTTGTCCGTGTGTTCACTGGAACATGCTGTGTGTGGGGTTTGCTCAAGGACAGGGATCATCTCCAGTGAGATGGGAAAGGAGCTCCTGCACGCACTCAGTGCAGTTTTCTCTAGCAATAGGCAGAAATCCATTCAGGCTTCTTTTTTACATGGCTGTGACTGGCCAGCCCCAAGAAGCGGGAAACCTGGAGGGAGTCAGGGAAAAGAGAGATCTTGGAAGAAGTTATCTGGCAGTTTTTTCATTCTCATGTCTTAATCCTTTAGCACAGGACACACGGAGTGTTTTCCTCCACTTGACATCATAGTGACCCATAAAGCAGCAATAGCAGAGCAGAGCAGAGTGGGTTCCTGGAGGTGCTGAGCACTGCCCTGCCAGGGGGACAGTGCTCCCTTTCAAATTTCCATCCAGTCTCTTCTAGACCTCTGTTGTCAGCGTGAGCCAGTGGACTGAGCAGTCCTTTCTCCCTTTGCTTCAGATGTGTTCAGAACGTGTTCCCATCACACCTGGTGTTGCCAGCAGCAAGCCAAGCCTGTCCCGCTCACTGCACAGCGCAGAGGCAAGGGTGCCCTAGCTGGATTGGGACCCATCTCAACACCTTCCCCTTGTGTAGCTTCTGGCTTAACTCTTCTACAACCAAAGGAGACTTGAAGTAACTGGACTGTGTTGGTGTGCATGTGTGTGTGCACGTGTGCGTCCATCCAACTGAATTGTAGTTCTCACACTGGAACACGGTGGGCTCCAGCAGCTGGCTGGCTTTCTTTTTTTCCTCTTCTTCTTACAGTGAAGGCAGTGTTTAGTACCTGGTGGTCACTGGGCTGGTGTCCAGACCAGGCCTGTTGAAAGCCGTTCACTCAAGCGTTGAGGCAGAAGTTGGCTTGGCTGTGGTGCTGATGGGGCAGACAGTAGAGTCCCAGGGATCCACAGCATCTTGTGACCACTGGCACCCTCACAGGCAGGAGGAGGACAGACCTCCTTTGGTGGCACTGCCTGGCCTGGATGGGGTTGGTGTCCTGCCAAGGAAACGCTGCTGCCCAGCTTTTTCCCACTCTCACAACATATTACCTCTGTAATTACCTGAACTCCACCATCTGGGGCCACAGCCTCAGATCTCTGTACCACCACCAGACCCTTGTGCAGCTCCAGTGTGTGTATCCTTCTCCTTGCAGGCAGATCCACAGGCCCTTCCCCAGGAAGGGAGCGTTCAGCCCCAATGCTGACCTCCTTCCTCCCCCATGGGAGCAGGTCCTTGTTCCCACCTGGCTTGCAAGTGCCTGCTGTTCCCAGAGCAGACGGTCATGAGCTTTGCAGTTTTCTATGAAGGGAGGCAGACACCTGTACCAAGACAAATCCCAATCCTTCTCCTTTCCTGATATGTGCACCCCAAGACAACGTCCTGCTGTAAAGGCTGGGTGTGCTGGGCACATGGGGACATTACCAGTGCTATGGTGCATCTCTTCTTTAGTCCGAATCATTTCAGATCCTCTGTAGAATAGCTCACGACTTGGAAAAGCTGTATGGCTTATGGAAACTTACTTGTTTAATGTTTTTTTGTTTTTTTTTTTTTTTTTCCGGGAAGACTGGCAGGTCAGTTCCTGCTTGCTGCTGAAACTAGGGAAATGCAAGCAGCTTGCATTCCTGCGTGACTCCTCCACAAAGGGAATCAGGACAACTCAGATCCATTGAGAGACAAGATTACCTTAAGGGCATTCATTAAGGTTTTTAAACAAAAATTTAAAAAAAAAATCTATGACGTTCAGTATATTAAGTATTTATCATGTGTGAGAAGGAAAATAAATCTTGAATTTACATTTATAAGCCTTCCCATGAGCTGGACTTAGTCATGTAGATTGTGTAAGTAGGGTTTCCTCAGTGCCAGCACCCAGCTAGCTCCCGCTGTAACCAGAGAGGTCTCTGCACTGCTCTGTCCACCTCCGCTTCGCATTGTCACGTGTTAACTAGTTACTTGTTTCATGAAAAAAATAAACTGTGAATATTTTTGGTGCAGGCTTTTTTAAATCTGTAAAATGGAGAAGTTCTCAGTGAATTCTCACAAGAGCAGGTTTGAAAGAAATCACTTCTATACGTCGTGGGCTCGCGTAGCAGGGTGAGGCTCACAGCAGCAGCTGCCTTTCATGCCAGCAGGTGCTTACCCAAAAGCTTGTTTGGAACAGTGAACATGGATTAAACTGTTGCATGGCATTTCCCACAGCGTACTTTGTTGCAGCTACTGTACCCTGTCTCTTTTCTCCCTATTCCACAAGGATCAAGTTTCTGGCTTGCTACCTTGTAGCTACTGTTGGAAAATTGAGTTCAGCATAGCTAGGAGGCTGCTTGGCAAAACTGGTGTTGAGGAACATCATTGAAGGAGGAAGCCAGGAAGCTGTTCTTCCCTCTTCGCCCTTGCTGGAGCCCTTGGGTGATGCTCTCTCAGATCAGAAGAGCTTTTCAGAGGGAGTCGTGGTGCTTTTGGGAGTCCCTGGGTTCTTTTGGGTCACGTAACCACGCCTGACCAGCTTGCAACCCTGCCCTTGTCCAGCCTGCCCTCATCAGAGAGCATGAGCTGGGGAACAGCTTCAGGCTGCAAAACCCTTGTGAAGGAAATGTGGGAATCTTCTGTACTCCAGGTGACTCACTGTGGTGGCAGCTGGCAGCACTGCCTTGGAGGAGGAGAGGGACATGTCTGTGTTGAAGCAATTGGGTTTGTTGCTGTTCGTTGCTGCCTTCAGAATTCAGCCAGTTTGAATCACGAGGGATTTTAAAAGTAGAGGGTGGAGGCAAAGTAACCCTGGCAGACTGTGGAAGAGACACTGCTGCAGCCCCATGCTGGGCTCAGACCTGTGCAAGAGCTCCATGCCAAGGCTGTGATGCTCTGTTGCTGTGTTGGAGGGATCCAATCATCTGGTCACTCAGTCCTGGGTCAGCCCTAATTGCACCCAGGGTGAGTGAGAGGTGAGTCCTGTGTTGATTCACTGGTATGGAGCACTGTAGAAGAACAATCAAGGGTGTAATTATCTCTGTCTCTTCCCTGGTGTCCCACAATGGCTCACAAGAATTTTCCAGACTCATTCCTGGTAGGCTCCCATTTCTGAAGGGGACGCAGGCTCTGCTCCTATATGAACACTTTTCTGGTCAACATTCCTGCTGCCAGGATAACTGCTGCCCCTGCTGAGAGCAGTGGGCTGGGGTCAGCAGCCATGACCTCCACCCCACCACAGGACCCACTTGAGTGTTGGATTTCCACTGCGGGCAGGAGAGTCCCAGGTGCCCTTTGGTGACAGAGGAGTTCTGATGAGGGTAACAACATGATCAGGGCCTTGCACCCAGTCGGGATGAGGGTTGCAGAGGAGGAGCCACCACAGGACCTTGTGGGATGTGTGGGCAGGAGGGGAGTAGGCACAGACCACTGTTCTGCGTGGCTTGTCCCAACTTCCCCAGTGCCCACTGTCAGCCAGGGCTCTGGTGAATCTAGCAGGAGAGTTATCCCTGTAAGGAATAATCACCTCACTTACTGCACGTCTCCAGATGCAAATTAGCCAATGGTAGCTTGCTTTATTGCTGTTCTCCAGTTAAACTTTTCCTATTTAACAAAAAAAGCTCCACAGTTACCAGAGTCACTTCAATACACAAAGCATCTGGGTGGTACCATGGGAGCACGAGTTAATTTAGGGTTAAACCCGCGCAGGCAGAGGCTCTGAAGGTGTGGCTGGTGTTAAAATTTGGGCGATAAGAGAGGTGGTTGAATGTAAACGACATTAAAGAACTAAGGTGAGACAGTGCATTTGCTAGAAAAGCTTCAGCTTAGTTTGACAGAAAAAAAAAAAAAAGGAAGAAAGAGAAAGAAAAAGTAGCCCTAACCTTGATTCTCTTGGCAGTATGTTAGCCCTGAGTATGCTGTGGGTGTGCCCTGTTTGGACACCACAGCCAGTGTTACAGGGCAGGGGGAGTTTGAGAAACCTCAGACCTTCAACACCTGTTTATTTTTAATTTCAGCCTTAACTTCTGGTTTTGCTCGATGTTTGGAATAACCATTATTGTAACCTGCTTGTAATGTGCTTTGCCCTAAATTACTGATGAGGCTTTTGGCCTTTGCTAGCCAGTGAGTGTTAAAGCAAAGTGGCAAATCGTGCAGCTGCTCTGAAAGTGTTGGGGGGATGCTGTGTTTGATCTCCCAGGCTTTGCCTGCGCTAATTACCCACCCTCCTGTGATAGTGATGACGCTGGTGGCAGCATTTGCAGGGGAGGCTGCTCCTCTTAGAGCAGCACAGCTGGGCTGATGGGTGCTTCGGGCTCCCAGGGCCTGGGACACGGGGCACTGGAGCTTGGGGACTGCTCTGCCACTTGCCTGGCTTCAGCAGGAGTCTCACTTGTAGGGTAGCAGTGCCCTTGCTTAGCAAAAGATGGGAGAATGCAAGATTCCTGCTCCGGGTCCTACAAAAGTGATATAAGCAAAGTTTGGTGATGGGGGGACAGGACAGATTGTGTGAGCTCGGGCTGGAGGAGCAGCAGTGATGGACAGTCCCTACAGCACTGAATCTACCTCCTAGGGAAATCTGAGAAATGGGTGTTGCTATGGCCTATTTCAAGGTAAAGTTTTAATCAAGTTTGCCCTTGGCAAAGCCCTTGGGCTATTGTGGTGCTATTGTAAACCGTTGGCAGCTTAGCACAGTAGGGCTGGACTCACAAGGCTCCTGGCCCTCGGGCTGGGGCTTCTTGGGCAGCTGATCCCATCCCCCTGGAGCTGGGGGCCGGGCTTCAGCACGTGTGACTGAAGCAGGACGAGGAGTGGCTCGGTTCCTTCAGTTTATGGTGGTTTTGAGACTCAAACCGGTGTGCCACTGATCCCCGTGGAGCCATGTGAAGCAAGCAGGCACCCGCTACTGCATGTTCTTCGTGTCCGTTTGGTACTGAGCTGGTTTCAGTTTTTTGTTTCTTTTTCTGATGTTTCCAAGTTGTTGACTTCAAGGAACTGGGTTTTGTGTATTTTTTTAGACACTGGGAACTTGTTAAAAGGAAAAGCAGCAAGCACTGGGAGGCTCAAGGTGGAAACGTGGCTGGAGCTGAGGATTGCCCCAGGCCGGAGTGGGTGGGAGGTGAGATGTGTTGGGAGCAGGCAGGGAGTGGCTTTCCCTGTGAGGGGCTGTGGAAGTTTTTCAGCAGTGGCACTCCCAGCCCTGCATATCCATGGTGCCGAGCTCACTGCCCCACCAGCCTGCTCACCCTCGAGACACTGACCGTGTTGGGCACTGTGCCTCGCTTTTAATGTCCCCTGTCACCCTCCCAGCACCGTGTGTTCTTAGCTGGGGTTCTGGCTGCCAGCTAGCTGAGGGCCCTGAAGAGGGTGGCTGCCCACTGCCCCTTCCTCACTGCCCAGGGACATGGGGGGCCACTCGTGGCAGCAGCATAAGTTGTGCTGGAGCCATGAGTGAGAGGTTTGCTCGTGGGAGGAACCTTGGTGTGACCAGCCCTATGCTGCCTCCTTTCCCCTCTGAGCTCTGCTGCCCACAGGGTCCTGTTCTGCAGGCTCAGGTAGAGGGAAACCCATCAGGAGTCAAGGATGCCAGCCAAGGCTGAGGCCAGCACCGGAGCACTGCAGGGGGGACAAGGGAGTGCTCAGCCCTGGCCAGGAGTCGTCTGTCAGTTGTAAGAAGGAATGCCAGAGCAGGTGAGAGAAAACTACATATTTCCAGCATGTATATTATTTTTAGAAGAGGGAGAGGGGAGAGTCTTGGACCATTGATTACTTTCATTTTGCTCCCCTTAGACTGCTGGCTGTGTATGTGAAACTTATAATGAAAAGAGGGTTGCCCTGCCCAGGTGCTCCCAGAACATGTACTGTAATTCTTTGTATATAGAAGAAAAATTACTGTAAAGTAAAGTTTAACTTTACTCTCGATGTCCTCTTGTGGTTTGTGTTGCTGAATGGGGGGAGGCAGGAAAGGGAGAGCCCTGACAGCCTCGCGCGCAGGGGTATGGCTCAGACCACAACGCGTTTTATTTACATTGTACACCTCAAGAGAAGACGCTTAAATAAATCTGCAAAGAACCAAGCATCTCTGAGAGAATAAATTACTGGCCACCACTGGGCCACCACAGCTCCCACAAACGTCCCAGGTGGCAGGGAGGGGGTCCCCAGGGTGACAGTCCATGATTCCCAGCACTGCACGGCAGCCCTGTGCTGCTCTGTGTGCCAGAACAGTCTGTAAGCTGTGCTGCAGACAGGCCCAAACAGCTAAAACACAGGAGGTAAAAAACCAGAGGAGTCCAGCACGCACCAGCTGCCCGTCCAGCAGCAGCCATTCCCTTTTGGCACAGGGGCTCAGTGGTGGCAGCAGCTGTAGAAGTAGGGACTGTTCCTCTGGCCCAGGTTGACACCCTTGTCCTCTGGAAGAGAGCAGGAGCAGCAGGCTGCTGGCACGTCTATGCCACCAAAGCTGCTAGTCCTATGTGTGGGCCCTGGCACCTCCCAGGCAGGTCACCTGGGGAGGGTTTGGTGCCCCATGAAGAAATGGCAAGGTTCAGGGTTATGGCACAGCTCATGGGCATGGCATGGCCCAGCCCAGGGCGGGAGGCACAGCCAAGCTGAGCATGCCTGGGCAGGGCTTGTGCAGACCTGAGCCATTCCTGCAGCCCAACAAGGCTCCTGGCTTCCAGCTGCCAAAGGCCACCATGACCCAACTGGGTGGATGTGCTGAGCCTGGTCTGAGCAGGCATGAGGATGCTGATGATGGAACTCGGTCTCTAAGAGACAATTCCTGACATGAAGCCACCGCAGCCCCATGAAAAGCCCTGCCAGACCCCCAGAGCTCATGCTCTGCACCCTCCCTAGAAGCACAGGAAAGGATGCTTGGGGATGGACAGGTCTTGCCTACTCACCTGTCATCACCTGGAAGGCAGAGAAGTTCACATAGTCCTCGGCCACCTTTTGGAACAGCTCATCTGGTGGGAAAGGAGGCATGGCAGGTGTGGGTTGCCCGCTTGCCGGGCAGAGCCCCCAGCCCTGCTCAGCCAAGACATGGCCCCAGCGAGGAGCTACTCACCCACGCTCTGGCCCGTTTTACTGGAGGTCTCAAAGTGGTCTGCTTTGATCTCTGAAATGAGGGTGCAGGTTGGCACTTGCTGCAGGTGCAGCAGATATAGCTCCATGGGCTTGTCTGCCCTGAGTCACCCCTTGGGCACAGCTGCTGACAGCGGGTTGGCAGGGACCCAAGGCAGGGCTCTCAGCCCCTTGGCCCAGCTGGCCATGTGCCTGCCCATGTCAGGACATGCTGTGCCCAGGGGGTGCAGGGAGCACACAGGGAGCCCTGGTGCCACTGGATCTGGTGTGGGCCCACAGAAAGGACACAGCTCCTCAGTCCTCCCTCACTCCCACCCACTCAGTGCTCATGAGCCCGGGAAGGGCCAGCACCGGCCGTACCGTCAGCGTAGTCCTGCACATCGTGGAAGTCAACACCCCTCTTCCTCCTGTCCTCCTCCAGCAGGTCGCTCTTGGTGCCACACAGGTAGATCCGGCAGCCCTGCAGCAGAAAAAGGGTTGGGAGGGGTCTCCAACACATCACCACCAGCAGCACCCCGTGTCCTGTGGTGAGGCTTCACAGCCCCATGAGCCCCTCCCTACCTCCTCACAGCTCTGCAGCTCGTTCACCCAGAACTTGGCTCGCTGGTAACTGCCACTGTCGGTGAGATCTGGAGAGGAATCAGGGTCTGCAGACACTGCTCCTCAGTGCCCGACCCACCACCCTGGCCCGGGACTTTTGCAGCCGCTGCTCCTTCCCGTTCTCCGTGCCCTTACCATAGCAGACGACGGCAGCCCGGGCTCCCCGGTAGTAGATGCGGCTCATGGCCTCATAGCGCTCTGAGCCCGCCGTGTCCTGGGGGCGACAGGGAAGCGCTCGGCAGGTGACAGGGGTCGGAGGGTCTCAGGGGTCCCTCAGCCAGGGGATGGCCAGGGATGTCAGCGGGGCGCTGGCACAGCCCTTGCCCCTGCTCTTACCCAGATGCCCAGGGTCACTGTCTGGTCTCCCACGGTCATCACCTTGGCCACAAAAGCGGCTCCGATCGTCTGGAAGCAAAGCAAGAGGAGTGGTGGGAACCGGCCCGGGGAAGCGGGGGCATCTGGCCTGGGAACACGGTGGAAACCGGCGCAGGGAAACGGGGGAATTCACCCCGGGGCGTGCGGAAGGAGGGTGAGAAAACGAGGGGACCGACCCGCGGGCGCGGGAGGGACGTGGCGGGTCCGTACACGGTGGGGGACAACTCGCGGGGACGCCTACTCAGAGACGTGGGTGGCAGCTTCCCGGGAACACGGCGCGGAAACGAAGTGATCACGGGCAGGATTGCGGGGGTGACACGCGAGGGGCTCATCTCGGGAAGGCGAAGGAGACACGGGAGGGCGCCATGCCGCGGACGCGCGGCAGCAGCGCGGGGCCGCGAGGTGCCGGTGTGTCACTCACGTTTTGGTAGGGCCCGGCGCGGAAGCGGCCGTGGGCGCAGCGCTCCACGAGGCTGCTCTTGCCCACCCCCTCCTGCCCCAGCAGCACCACCTTGGCGTCCACCCGCCTCCCGCTCATCCTCGCGCCGCCGCCGCGGGGCGGGGCCGCAGCGGGCGGGGCGGGACCGGAACGGGGAGGGGCGTAACCGGAAGCGGGAGAGGTGTGCCGGAAGTGCGCAGTGCGGGGCGGAAGCGCGCGGCGGGGAGGGCCGGGGCGGGGCGCGCGGGCCGCATGGCGGCCGCCCAGCAGGCGCGGGCCTGAGCGGTGGCCCCATGGGGAAATACTGCGCCAGCCTGGGCGTCCTCAAGGGGCCCTGGGACCAGGTGTTCGCCGCCTTCTGGCAGCGCTACCCCAACCCCTACAGGTGCGCCGGGTCTCTCCGCGACCCCTCTGCCTCCTTCCGCCAACCCGGTCCCACCTGGGGTTGGTGCCATTCCTGGTCCTCAGCCTAGCCCTGCCCTTTCCCCGGGGGTCCCGCGGGTTCCAGCCTTCGGGGATGGGTGTCCCGCACCACCAGTTCCCAGCGGGCAGTTGGTTCCTCCCTGCCTTAATCCTTCAGTTCCTGACGATTCCTAGCCCCGGGGAAGAGCTGGCGAGGAGCAGGGCTTGATGTTTTCTTCCCTATTTTAGCAAACATGTCCTGACCGAAGATATTGTGCACCGGGAGGTGACGCCGGACCATAAGCTGCTCTCTCGGCGGCTCCTGACCAAGACCAACCGGATGCCGCGCTGGGCAGAGCGCTTCTTCCCAGCCAATGTCGCTCACTCCGTCTACATCCTGGAGGACTCTATCGTGGACCCCAAGAACCGAACCATGACCACATTCACCTGGAACATCAACCACGCTCGTCTCATGGTAGGTGCTGCTGCTGGGCAGGTGTGGGGGGGTGGAGGGGACCCAGCAGTGCCCACAGCTGGGCTGTGCCTTGTGCAGGTGGTGGAGGAGCGCTGCGAGTACCGGGTGAATCCCGAGAACAGCAACTGGACCGAGGTCAAGCGGGAGGCCTGGGTGTCTTCCAGCCTATTTGGCGTCTCGCGGGCCATCCAGGTGAGCTCAAGCAGTAAAGCTGCTGCTCTCTCCTGCTCTACCCTTTCCTCGTGATGGTTTTTACACCCTTTCCCTTTGTTTCCTCCCCATCCTCATGAGTTCTTGAGGCACCCAGACCCATCACAGTGAAAGTCACTGGGACAAAGCCCCAGGGGCTGTGTGTGACAGGACTCGCACCTTCACTGACTTTTCTCTTGCAGGAGTTTGGTCTGGCCAGGTTCAAAAGCAACGTGACCAAGAGCACTAAGGGATTTGAATATGTGCTAGCAAGAATGCAAGGTGGGCACCAAGGGCAGGCTGGGGCTGACCGGGATGGGTCTCTTGGAGTTAGAGGTCACACGGGGACTACTTCAGTCCAGGGGCAGGTTGTGGCTTGAACTAATCTGGCTGTAGAATCCTCACCCCTTGCCTTTGCCCTGTGGCACAGCCCGCTCTTCCTGAGCGGAGTAGGCCAGCAGTGATTGCAGGGCCGGGCAAGGGTGGAGTGCAGGCAGGAGGGGATGGAACATGGCAACAGTCACGTGCCTGTGGTTCCCCTTTTCAGCGTGCCCTGACGTGCGTGCTGGGGTCAGGGATGCCAGGCTCATCTTCCTCCCTTTGTGGGGAAGTGCCTTGGTGGCAGGGCCGGTCTAGCCGGCACTCCTGTGGGGTTAATAGCTTCCATGTTGTAGGAGAAGCTCCATCCAAAACACTGGTGGAGACAGCCAAGGAAGCAACTGAGAAAGCCAAGGAAACAGCTCTGGCTGCTACGGAGAAAGCCAAGGACCTGGCAAGCAAGGCAGCCACCAAGAAGAAGCAGTATGTGTGAGGGGCCATCTGCACCAGGACAGATAGGAGACTCCTTAGATTTTGTATTTTTAAAGAAACTGTACAAGTCTGACAATCAGCTGCTGTTTGACCCTTTCTGAGATGTAATTATCATTAAAGAATCTATTCCCACCTCTGATTTGGCTGAGGCTGGCTTGGCTAGAGCAGAGCCCAGTGCTGCTCTCTACTCTGGGGTGGTCCAGCCCTTTGTAGGGAAGACACAAACCAGGGTTTTACCAAGTGCCTTTACTACAAAGTGTCAGGTCTGTACAAGAGAGCAGGGTGGCTGCAGGAGCATGAAGGCAGGTTGCTTAATGTACTTGTTTCCCCTTCCTGGCACTCCAGGGGCAGGAGAGCCTTCCTACAGTCATGTCTGCAGTAGGCAGCACTGCCCCATATCAGGCAGCCCCCAGACTGCCTAGGTGTGCACAGGGGGAGGCAGGAGGGTGTCCTCAGTGACAGCTGGGCCTTCTTCCAGCACCTCTTCCAGTGCTTGTCATGCACAGCAGGTGCCACAGTGCAGCACTAGCCCCGTGCACCTAGTGCCACAGTTGGTGCCACCCAGCTGTGGGGGTTAAAGCCGGACTCTTGCTCCCACCTGAGGTCCCTTAGCCTGGCAGCTGTGGTGAGGCTGGCCGAGGCCAGGTTTCCAGCAGGAAGGAGGCAGGCACGCAGTGCAGGGAAGGCACCAGGCGCCGTCAGGATGCCAGGCTGTGGGGGCTGGAGTAGCTGTGTTCCCTCCCGGTTCCAAAGCTGGGCAGCAGGTCCCCGCTGAACACCACACCATCTACCTCTACCTCAGCATCCTCTGGGCACAAGGGGAAGCGCAGGTCAGGCCCTTGCCTGCTTTCCCTCCCTGCCCACCCTCGTTCTTTCTTTCCCCTTTCTTACCTTCCTCGGAGGGCTCTGAGAGCCGTGACGAGTCCAGGCTGTCAGCCCGTGCCCGTTCCCCATCATTGGGCAAGAGCAGCAGTTCCAGCCGCCGCTGCAGGCTCCGCTGCCGGTCCCGCAGCTGGTCCTTAGCCCTTCGTGCCCTCAGTTCCTGCTCTTCCAGCCTCTGTGGGGGCCCAGTGATCCATGAGTGGGGGCCAAGCTAGGCGGCCTTGTTGCCACACAGGAACAATATCGGGGCCAACATCCCCCTCACCTGGATGTGAAGCCGGGCACGGTGCAGGAGGCTCAGCGTGGTGGAACGGGACGGCCCCGCGCCCACCGGTACCTGCTGCTTCAGCCGCTCCAGGCAGCACCGGAGCTGGGCTCTCCTGGGACCGGCCGGGGGGGAACGACACGGGGGTCAGCCACGGAGAGACACGGGCTCTACCAACCCCTGCCCCGCCGGTCTCCCCATACCTGTGCTTCTCCAGCGCGTTGTGCACCGACCTGCGGAAGACACGCCGGTGGTCAACCCGGTCGCCACCGACCGCCGCCGTCCACCCACACATCCATCCGTCCACTCGCCCGCCGCTCACCTGACACTGCCCACGGCCCGGCGCGACGGCGCAGGGCTGAGCGCGGCGTAGCCGTGCTCGGCCTCGGTCAGGCCGAGCGGGTATCGGTGCTCGCGGTGCTCCAGGAACTCGGCTGCCTGGAGCAGCACCTGGATGCTGGTGGCCGCGGGCTCCATGGCGGGAGGCGGGGGGGGGGGGGGGTGGCCGCGAGCCGCGCTCTCATTGGCTGCGGGGCGTCCCGCGCCGCCGACGTCATTCCGGCGGGCAAACAAATTCAGGCGGGAAAGCGCGTGCTTCAAATTTGAATCGGTGGGAGGGGGCTACGCAGGCCACGCCCCCGTGCGTCAGGCCACGCCCCGTCTGTGTTTAAACAATTATCATCAGTGGTCACGCCCCCTTAAAGGCCACGCCCTCCAGGAAAGGTGCGCCCGGTGACGCGCGCGGCGAGGATCGCCCGTGTCCGCCCATGCGAGCCGGGCGGGAGCAGGCACGCCCTGCTTCCCCCAGCCCCTCATCCCCCGCCCCATCGAGTCCACGGCTGTCCTCAGACCGGCCGCGCCTACCAGCCTCCCCGGGAATCGCCGCAACCTAGCGCCACACAGACAGACGGGTTTATCTCTTTATTAAAATCCATCGGGGGGAGGCGATAGGGAGGGAAGGTGAGCGCCGGGCCCCAGCTCCCGGGCACGGCACTGCACGGCACGGGCGGCCCCGGGGCACCCGCTGTCATGTGAGGGCTGTTTGCACCTTCTCAGGCCAGGCCCCGGGGGGAGACTCTGCCCCGGGGCCCAACAGCAGCCAAAGTTCACCTGAAAAAAACCCACTACGAAGCACATTTCCAGACGGGGGCCAGGTGCACGGCAGCAGCAGGCAGCTCACCGAAAGCAGAGCAGGCCACGGTGCACCAGGAGAGGTGGTCCTGCGCCCACCATCACTCCGTATGGGCTGCCACCGTGTGTGGGGTCCTGCCCCTGTGCATCGGGGGAGGCCTAACACCACGTGGGGGGGTCCTGCCGCCATGCCCACCAAGCTCTGAGGAGAGTCACGGGGCCGAGGTGCTGCCCAGCAGCCCCGAAGCGGCCCTGGGCACCCTGTTGTGCAGCCTCCTATGAAGCAGGTCTGGCAAAGGGCTCTCACTGGCTCCGGGCACAGCGGGACATGGGCGGGAGGTGTGTGATGTAGCAGTGGGTGCAGACACGTACGGGTTTGGTCTGGCTATAGTGGGGCAGCACTGCGGTATTCGGTGAGCAGTGGGCACAGAAGATCTGCAGGGAAGGCACAGAGGGGCTGAGCAGAGCTGGGTCCCTCGGGGAACCCCACATGCCCCGTCCCAACCCCATCCTACCTTCCCACAGCTGCGGCAGTGGTGCCGGCGGCGTAGCAGGGTGAAGGGCGAGCGGCAGGCAGAGCACTGGCTGCATGTGCTGTCCGGCACCCACTCAGGCAGGTGGCGGGCACCTGCTGGGCAAAACACGCTGGTAAAAGCCCTTCAACCTGGCTCCCCTCACAGCCAGACCCCCTGAGGCAGGATGAGGGAGGATCAGCCCCAGCCTCACACCCTGCCCCAGAGCACGGCACCTGGGCAGTGCCTTACCTGCCCTCCCGGTAGCCTCTGCAGGCCTGAAGCACAGTGGGCAGTCAGCCACGCGAGAAGCATGTGTCACACAGGAGTCACCATCTTTCTCTTCTGTGGGGACAAGGGTTGTGGTCCAGCCAAGCTGAAGCTGGGCGGGCACTATAGTCACATTTTTCCCAAGCCTAGGGCTGTGGCCTTGTCTCACCAGGGATGGGTGATGGGCAGGGCAGAGAGGAGCAGTCCCACATGTCCCCGGGGATTACTCACTGCTGCCACTCTGCTCCTCTGAGGGCTCCGCCTTCGAGCACACGATCTTGAAGACCGTTTTCAAGATGCTTCTCATGTCACTGGCAAAGTTGGTCTGAAGCTGATCAGCCACCCCTGCACCAGGAGGGTGGGGGGTCAGAGTGCTGGGGGGGATCAGGGTGCTGGGGGGTTGGCTTGGGGGTCACTCACCCGAGATGCAGACGAAGAGGGTGTGCAGCATATCCTTGGTGCTGCTGTAGCGGGAACGCAGCTCCGAGCAGCGGGCGCGAAGCTCTGAGCAGCGGGCACCTGGAGTGGCATGGAACCCCATCCCTGGGCCACTCCGAAGGGGCTGGGGGCTGTGCAGGGGGGAGGTGACCATTACACCAGGGATGGTATCAGATATCCCTGTCCCAGTGGACAGGGATTTGCCATTTTGGCCCTGATCCCTGCCCACTGCACACTCCTGATGCCAGTCAGTGCCAAGGTCATCCACTACACTAGGGGGTCCCAGTTGTGTCGTGCAGGTGGAGGGTGGCTGGGTGGCATTAGGGACCTCCAGAAGACTGAAAGGAGCAGGGGTGTCCACACTGGGCACAGCTCCCCCCCAAGCTGGAGGGGTGTCTGGACTGCAGGGATCCTCCTGTTCAGCTGTGCACAGGCTCCTCTCCAGCAGGCAGAGCTCCTCTGCTGACAGCACCCACAACAGGTCCCTGTGGTGAGGGGTAGGCATCAGCTCCATGTCACAGTCTCACTGCTGCCCCACAGCCCCACCCATCACCCCCCACTGCACACCTGATCTTCTTCAGGAGGTTGTAGAAGGGGCTGAAGACTCGGGACATCTCCTCAGGTCTCCGCTCCAGGCTGAGGGGACCCTCGGGGTAGATGAGGAGACCGCTGTGAGGGGACAGAGCCCAGTTCATGTCAGGAGTTGCCTGGGACCCCAACTCCCCATGGGGGGAAGGGGCTGGTACAGGGCAGGCAACATAACCCCCTCTTCAGGGGCTGCACCCACCTGATAATGGCCAGGCGAGGGATGGTGAACATCAGCAGTGGTTCGTAGCCATCAATCATCTCCTGGGTCAGGTAGCCCAGGTGCAGGGCTCTGGGGACACACAGACACCCTTACAGTGGATCTTAGCCTAGGGATACTGCCCATCCTTGGGGCTGGAGTCCCTGCAGCCCCCACCTGACACACAGTGTCCCTCACTCACCTCTCCACTGTCTCACAGAAGAGCACGATGATCTCCTGCTGCCTGTAGATCTCATCAGGAGACTTCACTGCCACCAGTGAGGACACGTAGCTGGAGAGTAGGGGAGACTTGAGGCTCCTACAATCCTGGCACAGCCCACCACAACCCCAGCACCCTAACCCTGCTCCTTACCTCAGCTCAAACTCTGCAAATAGCTGGTCGAATTGGATGAGCACAGCACGGACAGGCTCTGGGTAGGAGTTGGGTTGGCTCAGGCTTTGCTCCCGCAGCACTGTCCGGACCAACTCCAGGCTGCACAGCAGATTCCTGGCCTGGGGCCGCAGCTGTGCCCCATCTGACTCCTCCATCTCCAGGAAAGTCCCAGCCAGGAGACACTGCCAGGATAGGGACTGTCAGCAGCCAGCACCCAAGGCAATGCCTAACACCAGGGTCAGCTCACAGTGGGGTGTCCATCGCCCCGGGCTCACCTCGGCAGCAAACAGCATGTGGTTCCCCAAGTTGTCCACCAAGAGCTCCTCGGGGAATTTGACCAGGTAGTCACGGCTGTGCCGCTGCGTGGGGATGCACTCCTCCATGATCCGCTCCAGGACAGCCAGCAGCTGAGCCTGGGAAAGGCAGGGGTGTCACCTGCAGCTTCCTGGGGAGACCGAGTCACGCCGGGACCCGGGCTGCCCCCGTACCTGGCTGAGGTGGAGCTGGTTGAGGAGCACCAGGTACTGCTGTGGATCTAGTTCAGCATCCAGCCCATTGATCTCGGCCACCACCCTTGTCACCCTCTCATCGGCAAAGAAGAACTGGGAGAGCAGGCGTGGGTCGGAGCGCTGCGGGAAGAGCGGAGGGGTGATGGTTGGGGCACCCTGTATCTCCACGTTCAGCAGGATCCCAAATCTCCCGTTCCCACAATCGCGGAGGGATGGGACCCCACGGATCCACAAACACCTATTCGGGTAGGTACGTGGGACCTCCCACGGCAGCTCTGGCTCCGCCAGTGGAGCGCCGCCCTCCCCACCCACCCGTGCCTCAGTTTCCCCGGGGGCAGAGCAGGATGAACAAGCTCAGCCGCATCCCGGCAGCTTTGGCACCGATCCGTGCCTGGCTGTAAACACCGGGAAAGGTCCTCCGGAGTCCCCCCCGCTTCTTCCTCCCGCTCCACCACGAGGGACCCCTGCCGCACCCCCCTCCGCCAGGGATCGCCGGAGCCTTTGGATCGCCCCGACGGGGGTCGTCCGGGGGGCTCCGCCAGTCCCGGGCGGAGGGAGGGCGGCCCAGGTGCGACCACCCCGCAGTCTCACCTTGGGTCGGCGGAGCCATCGGCGGAGGGCAGCGGGCAGCATGGCGCGTCCCGCAGCTTTGCCGCCGCCCGGCTCCCCGCGCCCGCCGCTCGCCGACGGGGCGGGTCGGCACCGGGCACCGCCCGGGGGGCGGATCGGAGCGGTGTCCGCCCAGTCCCGGCACCGGGACGGCCCGTCCGCTCCTCGACGGACCGGTTCTCTGTGATGGGAAGGGTGAGGGTGCGTCTGCTGTGGGGCGGGATGGGTTTCACTGCCGGCTTTCCTTCCCGGTCTCGGTTCCTGCCTCAAATTCCGGACTAAATCCCCAGCTATCCTCCCCCGGTTCCTCTCTCCCTGCAGCCCAACCTTCCGGGGACAGGGACACGCCAGCTCTTCCCAAAGCCCCCCGAGCATTCCCGAAGTGATGTGGAACACCCACAGAATCACCCGCAGGCATCTTTACTGTGAAGGACATGGGGTTCAGAGCGGGGTAATGCAATGGGAAGGGGGTAAAGTGGCCCCTCGGTGGGACAAAGAGGAACCAAGTGGCCAAGAAGAGCTCCCCGGGAGTAGTCGGGGTGTTGGGTACAGCAAACTGCCCCGGCTGTGCCAAAGGACGTGTTTGCTCCCGACCTGGCACTGCTGGCCACAGGATGTGGGTGCCGATAATTCAGGTGGCTGAAAGCCTAATGGGGTGGATTCATGGGTAAAAAATCCGTGGAGGATGGGTGAACAAACACGGCAGCTGCACGTCCCTGGCTTCAGAAAGTCCCTGAGTCACAGCAGTGCCCAGGCTACGTGGGATGGGTGCAGGTGTGGGACTAGCCCCGGTGTTGGAGCTCCCTGTGTACCCCGCAGACTCCAGCTCTGTTTTCAGCTATGTCCTGGTTCCAATGGATGAGGATCCCTGTGCACACAGTGAGACTGGAGCCCTGCTTGTCCCACAGGTCCCTGCAGATCAGGGCACCACAATAAAAGAAGGACATAAAGCTATTAGAGAGTGTCCAAGGGAGGCTACAAAGAATCTAGCGGGGAAGTCATATGAAAAGCTGCTCGAGTCCCTTGGTCTGTTCAGTCTGGAGAAGAGGAGACTGAGGAGAGACTTCAGTATGGGCTGCAGCTTCCTCAGGAGGAGCAGCTGAGGGCAGCTCCAAGCTCTGCTCTCTCTGGTAGTAACAGGACCCGAGGGAATGGCTGGAGCTGTATCAGGGGAAGTTTAGGTAGGATATTAGGAAAAGGTTCTTTGCCCAGAGGGTGGTCGGGCACGAACAAGCTCCCTAGGGAAGTGGTCATGGCCCCAAGCCTGCCAGAGCTCCAGGAGCTCTTACGCACAGGGTGAGATTTTTGGGGTTGTCCTGTGCAATGCCAGGAATCGCAGAATCATAGAATAGTTTGGAAGTAACCTAAAAGATCACCTCGTTCCACCCCTCTGCCATGCACAGGGACACCTTCCACTAGACCAGGTCGCTCCAAACCCCGTCCAACCCAACCTGGCCTTGGACACCTCCAGGAATGGGGCAGACGCAGCTTCTCTGGGAACCCTGTGCCAGGGACCCACCACCCTCACAGGAAAGACTTTTTCCCTAATATCATATCTAATCTAATCTAATCTAATCTAATCTAATCTAATCTAATCTAATCTAATCTAATCTAATCTAATCTAATCTAATCCTGCTCTCCTTCAGTTTGAGCCCAAGGAGCTGTACTCCCATGATCCGGCTGGGGATACGATCGCGATGCATCCCCCCGATCACGACGGCGGCTTTAGGACCCGGGGGAGCCCCGGGGAGCAGGGGCGGGATTCGAACTCGCGGCGCTGACGCCACTCCTCCTGTCCGCCAGGGGGCGCAGCGCTGCCCTCTCGCAAGATGGCGGCGGCGGCTTCACCTCCCCGAGCGTTACTCCCCTCCCTCCCTCCCTCCTTCCCGCGGGCAGGGGCCGGACGGGCCGCGCCGCCATATTGGCTGTTGTCCTGGCTGCGGCGGGCTCGCCATGACTCGCCGGCGGAACAAGGCGGCAACGGCGGCGGCAGCGGCGCCAGGTGGCTCCGGGCCTCGCCGTGACAGGATGGCTGGTCCCGACGTCGGGCCTCCCCCGCCGCCACCACCACCGGAACCGCCCGCCCCGCCTGAGGTGGCGGCGGCGGCGGGCAGCGGCGGGGAGTCGGGCAGAGGCAGCGCACAGGTACCGGGGTAGCGCTGCGGCGGGTACGGGGCTGGCTCCGCGGGGGGGTTCTGCCTGAGCGTGAATGGGGCCCTGCCCCTTCCACCCCATCCCCCCCCCCGGGCCCTGTCTCATCCCCGCCCCGACCCCCGACTCGGAGCATCCCTGCGGATGGGGCTCGGAGCGTTCCCACAGCGCCCCGCGGGAGGGCCGAGCCCTGCCACAGCCCTGCCACAGCCCTGCCACAGCCCTGCCACTGGGCGATGGCAGGTGGCTCCAGCATCCTCATCCAGCGCGCTTCTCCCTGCTGGACACACCTGGCTGCCGCCACCTGCTCCGGGCTGCGGGCAGGGAGAAGGGGTTGGGCGCCGGGTGTGGATGTGCTGGGTGGATTGGGGATAGTCGTGGTGTCACCCGCCGTGGTGTCACCCGCCGTGGTGGCTGTGTCAGCTGGGACACGGGGTTGCCTGGTTGCTCCCCCCTTGCCGTGGGTGGGCAGAGGGGCTGTGCCCCCACTCTGATCTCCTTGGCCTCTGACCTTTGCTTCACCTTGAGCCTGCAGACGCCATCTGTTTGGTAGCAGCAGTTCAATGCACGGCTCATTGTGGCAGGACCCTGCTGCGCCGGCAGACAATGGGGGCCCCCTCACCCGCGCCACGCCGGGCTCGTCATGGCTGTCAGGGCTCCAACGAGCCCAAGGGCTGCAACCCAGCTCCTGCAGGGAAGCCCCAACCTGGCTGTGCCTGTGCGGGGAGAGCATGAAGCAGCACGGGGGGCTGCACTTCACCCTAGCGCATCGGCACCGCTGGCTGTGCAGAACAAAGGGGCGGGGGAGAGGGCTTGGGGCTCTTGGGTGACACAGTGGGGGCATCTTTGATGGACAAGGAGGGAGAGCTGAGGCTGCCAGACCCAACCTTCCCATCCCTCTGTGGGATTTCTGTTGGTCTTGCTTTGCCATGCAAGTCCTCTAAGTCTCACTGTACCAGAGGTGATGATGGGAGTTGCTGATGGCTTCCCAGCCTTTCTTGGTGGCAAGGCTGGCTCTTTGGCATGCTGTGATCTTCCCAGAAGTCCAAACACTCCCAAGCTGGCACATGGCAGGTTGGCAGCAGCTGGTCAGTCTGAGGCTGCTCTGCTCCAGAGGGAGAAGGTGCAATCCCACATGTAGCCTACAAGAATTTCCTTGGTTTGGTGTCAGCATCCTGAGGCCTCCTTCACTGCCTCATCTGCCCCACATCTGTGCCGGATCACACCTGGGTGATTCACAGTCTGTGTGTCCTTCCTCAGGTGCTGCCCACCACCAACCAGTCTGTGCAGACATGCTGCCTGCTCTGTCACCGGGAGCGCAAGGACTGGGGAGGGCCGTCCCACAATGGGCTGGTTTCCCCGGGCGAGAGGCTGCCACCAGACTTTGTGCCAACGCTCGTGCAGAACCTCCTGGGGGAAATGCCACTGTGGATCTGCCAGAGCTGCCGGAAGAGCGTGGAGGAGGAAGAGCGACGGGCGGTGCAGGAGCAGGCCCTGGCGGTACGCGGTTGTGGAGCTGGGGTTTGAAAGCCAGGGATGTAGCTGTGGGAATGTGGCACTGACCACCCTGTGGCACTGACTGGGTGTGTGGGTCCCATCCTCACTCTGAGTGTCCCAGACATCCCGGCATTCACTTCCCTGCCCAAGGCTGCCTTTAGCTCAGCTGGGACAGGCCCTGTTGTGGGAGTGTGTGGTGCTGTGGAGGCTCATCCAGCAGCCTGCCATGGCTTGGAGCTGCTGGGTTGGCTAGGCTGACAGTGCCACTGCTTTCCTGCCAGCCCTGCTTTGCTGTGTGTTGTGCCACGTCCCCCAGCCCCAGGGCTGTTCCCTTCATGACGTAGAGAGAGGCAGTGGCTGCCAGGGCAAGTGCCTGCCTGTGCATGGGGCTCAGGTAGAGGACTGCCTCCCGTCTGGCTTTATTTAACCCTGTCCTGGTGTGAGTGGGACCAGCACAGGCATGTGGCCCTTGGCATGGCCCAGCCTCTGTGAGCCAGGCTATGTTGGTGTTGGATGGAGGGGGTGTTTCTCACTCCCAAGGCAGTGACAGAAGTGGTTCACACGACTTGAAGCCCTGCAACAGTGGAGAGAGTGTTGGTGCTGACACCCTGGGGCCAAGGGTGTCCCCTCAGCCACTTCATTCTGTGTTTCCTTTGATAGGTCTCGTTATCCCACACATCCTGCAAGTCACAGTCTTGTGGGGGTGGCTCACACTCCTCTTCCTCCTCCTCTTCGTCTTCTTCCTCCTCGTGCCACGGGAACTCAGGGGACTGGGACCCCAGCTCATTTTTGTCTGCTCACAAGCTCTCGGGCCTCTGGAACTCGCAGCACACCAATGGGACCGTGCAGGGCAGCCCCCTTGGGACCCCTCCAGCTGCACTAGGTGAGTTGAAGCTGGCTGTGGGGTTGAGCACAGCTTTCTGCCCAGTTCTTAGGTGGTTCCCTTGTGGGTAAGGGTGAGCAGGCTGGGCCTCTGAATCTCAGTACCAGCAGCATAATTAGGCTCCTTTGAAAAAGGCAGGTGGTGCTGGGATTCAGCCCCAGCTCCACTTTTCCTTCCAGGCGAGAAGCACCCCAGCCTTGCTCTGTCTCCGGAGTGCACCAGCCAGGCATCGGCCATGGCACCGGGGCTGAAGGCATGTCCCTACAGCCACACGGCCTCTGCCACCTCCAGCAACGCCACCCCAGGCTCGCCTCTGCCTACCTCACTTGACTTCTGCAAGACGCTGCCGAAGCAGTTCAAAAGCTTGTGCCGGAGGGCCACCCCACCAGGTACTTGCCCAGGGACAGCATCAGCCACGCCCTCCCAGCCTGCTGCTCCAGAGCCTTTCCCCTTGCCCCATTCTCCATGGGGTAGGGCTGGATCCTGTAGGGGAGGCACACTAACCCCAAGGCCCTGTATGAGCAGGGATGGCTTCTATCCCAAGCACTCTGATGTCTGGGAGGAGAAACAGCTTGTTCAAAAGGTGGTGGGTGGCTCTGACCGTGGCCTTGGTCCATGCAGCACAGCCACTGTCTGACTGCCTCTACTCCTGCCTCTCTGCAGGTGAGGCCTTCCACTCCTCAGAGCATCATCAGCACTCCGACCTCACCGCTCCTCCCAACAGTCCCACCGGCCTCCCCTCCCAGCCACCGGCGCTGATCCCCTCCAAGCAGACACCTCCCCATCCAGGGCCCTTCAGCTCCCCACCGCACATCCCGCTGGGCACCTCCTCGCAGGCCGTGCTCTTCCCTGCTCCCAGCGCGCAGGCAGCAGCCCCCAAGCCAGTGTCCGAGTCCCCTCCGGCCAGCACGGCCTCACACAGCCCAGGGCCGTGCAAGAGTCCTCACTTGCCCCCTGCCAACGTGCCGCTGCTGAAGATGCCGCCACCGCTGTCAGGCTGTGCTCATCCCTGCAACGGGCACTGCAGCACTTCACTCATTCCTCCTCCTGCCTCCCACCAGCTGCCCAGCATAAACAGGTGAGTAGAGAAGCCCTGCCTGCTTCCAGCCTCTCCTTGTGGAGCCACGTGCCTTTTCTCCCGTCCCTGCCCGTGGATGTACTTTTCCCTGTGGAAGGGCTGACTGCCCTGACATGGTGATGCAGGAAGCTTCTCTCTTTGTGGGCCAGTTCCACTGATGCAGACTGAAGGTCTTTCTCTCCCAACGTGTGTTCCTCCTGCGCTTGTCCTTTGGTTCTGTGGTGCAGAAGAGGCTGTGCTTCCTCTCCAGCTAAAATACCCAAAGGATCATCCTGGTCAGCCAGCTGTTAGCCAACAGGACCTGTGTCAGTGAGACCTGTCAGGCAGCTGAGCAAAGGTCCTCGAGAAGGTGAAGCCTGTGGACTTGTTCTGCTCACCTGTTCTGGTCCTCTCTGGGCTGCCTGTGCCCTGGAAGAGAGCATATTGGTTCCTCTCTGCTAATTAGCTCTCTCTGTGGAGGGCCAGTCAGGTCCTGAGCTGTATCTTGAGGAATGATGCTGTGGGCTGTGCCCTGGCCTCCCTGTCTCTGAGCCTGTGCCCTTGTGAGCTGGACCTACCTCACGTGGGGATGTCTGGCAGCTGCATGGTCCCACTGTTCCTCACGTGTGCTACCTGCCACCCCCAGTGGGTACCACACCCTGCCGAGCTCTCAGCCCAGGGCCTGGATCGCTGGGGCTCTTCTGCAGCAGCCTCCTACTGGCCAGAGGCCCTGAGATTGCTGCTGCTGTGGGCTCCTCAGGCATCTTCCCCAGAAGAGGAGAGTGCAGCAGAGGGGGTTTGTCCTGAAAATCCTCCTGCTTGGGCACAAGCTTCTCCAGCAGGGTTGTTACTACATGCATAGTATGGGGCACTTTTTGAGATCCCTTAGTGCCTGCTCACCTCTCGCCCTTCTCCCCTTCTCCTCAGAGATCCCTCTTGCAAAGGGCACAAATTCTCAAATGGTACCAGCTGCCACCCGCCACAGCCCTGTGAGGCAGACGAAGGACTCGGGGAGGATGAGGACAGCAGCTCAGAGCGCAGTTCCTGCACCTCCTCCTCCACCAACCAGAAAGATGGGAAGTTCTGCGACTGCTGCTACTGTGAGTTCTTCGGCCACAACGCGGTGAGTGAGGGGCTGGTCTGCAGCCACCCCTGGTCCTTGCTCTATGTGGGGAGACATCAGTCGGTCCCTTTGCCCAGAGTGTGGAGGTGGGCAGGTCTGGCCATGGCTGTTTTCTGCAGGCACGTACATCCCCCACTTCCTTTCTACCCTGCTTCATCAGCCTGCTGGTCCCTTGCTCCTGACTCGCAGCCACCTGCCCAGCCCCAGGGCTCGGAGCAGCCGGCCAAGCCCTGTGGCTTCATGGTGGAAGAGCTCAGTAGGGCTGTGCTGACTTGTCTTGCTGAGACTGCAGGGAAGGGAGTGGCTGGAAGGTCATGAGGGGCTGTTGGGGGAGACTGGGCTGCCTGCCCCTCATGCTGGCTGTTGCCTGGCTGACAGCACTCGCCTTCCACAGCCCCCGGCCGCTCCCACGAGCCGCAACTACGCTGAGATCCGAGAGAAGTTGCGTTCTCGCCTCACCAAGAGAAAAGAGGAGCTGCCACAGAAACTAGGGCACAATAGCAGCTCAGGGGAGCCTGCTGTGGACCACCGCAATGTGGACGAGCTGCTGGACTACATCAACAGCACAGAGCCCAAGCCCTTGAACAGTGCCAAGGCGGCCAAGCGGGCACGGCACAAGCAGAAGAAGAAGGTGAGGGTGGGCAGAGGCTGGGGCTGCAGGAGGAGGGCCTGGCGGGGCTGTGCTGTTGGCTGGCAGGGCTTTTCCTTCTCTCCCTTGCTGGCAGGGCTTTTCCTTCTCTCCCTTGCATCCATTTGGGTTCTTGAATTCTGTGTCACTCTTTGCCCAAGGTGGCAGCAGTGCTTGGCCCCATGTAGGACTCCCCCTGCCTCTGTTCGTGCAGAGGGTGGCCCAGCCTTCCTGGGTGCTTTGGGCTGCACTGTCCAGTCCGCTCCATGCCACATTCTGACACCGTGCATCTCTGGTAGAGAAAGGCAGTGCCATGATGGCTCTTTCTGGTGCCTGTTGCCCAGAGCAGCATCACGTGTGCTGTGTCCAGCTGTTGCACTGTTCATGAGGGACATGTGACAGTTTAGGAGCTGTGAGACATGTGGCGTGGCTGTGCTGAGCAGCTGCCCTTGGGTTTGCTGTCAGGCAAAGCTGGAGCAAAGCTCTGTGTCCTGCACCCGTGGTTCTGTGGCCCAGCCTAAATGATCCTCATTGCACCTGTGTTGCAGGAAAAGGAGAAAGCCCAGCTGGAGGCGGAAGCCCAGAAGCGGGCAGAGCGTGCCCCTGCAGCCAGCCAGGCCAGGGAGCCAGCTGAGGAGAAGCTGCTGGAGTGGCCAGAGCTGGAGCTGGAGCGGGTGAACAGCTTCCTCAGCAGCCGGCTGCAGGAGATCAAGAACACCATCAAGGACTCCATCCGGGCCAGTTTCAGTGTCTATGACCTCAACCTGGATGTCAATGACTTCCCCAAAAAGGCAGCTGTCCTGGAGCAGAAGAACCTGCTCTCCAACCTCAACGGGTCTTCTGACCTTCAGGACATAGACCTGGCGCTGGCCCCACTCAGCTTGGGCCCTGCCAAGAGCCACACACTGCTGCGAGGTGAACTGGGCCCCCGATGGGGCGAGGGGCCGGGGGAGCCCCCGCCAGCCCCACCGGCCGAGAACGGTGTGGTGAAACGCCTCAGCGCCGTGCCCAGCCTGTCCCGCATGATCTGGGTGCAGTCCAAGGCTGCGGACTCTGCTGCAGATGGCAATGGGCTGTGCCCGGAGCCCAAGGAGGGACCACAGCCCAAGGGGCTGGAGCCACCAGAGTCCCTGCCCACGGGGAGCCGGCAGCGGAAGAACAAGCGGCAGAACGGGCAGGCAAAGAAAGGAGAGGGCAGCACGCCTGTGTCCAGCAGCCAGGCCCGGCTGGAGAGCCCTGGTGTGAAGGGGCAGGTGCTGGGAACCAAGCACCCTTCCAAAGCCAGTGCCCTGGAGCCACAGCGGGCGAGCGGCTGTGCCGAGCCTGGGGAGAGCGGAAAGGGGCAGCCTTGGGGCTGCAGCGGTGCTGCCAGGGTGGAGAAGGAGAGAACCAGTGAGTGGAAAGGCCGGAGGGGAGAGGGAAAAGTGGAGCTGCCAGAGCTGGCGCCACAGCAGCCACCTGCCCTGGCCACCCACCTTGCCCTTGGGGGCTCTCCCCAGCCCAAGGGTAAGAGCAGGAAGAGCCGAAACAAGGTGGAGAAATCCAATACCTCGATTGGTGAGTGCTGGGAGCACCGCTCTGTGCCACCATCCTCTTGGTGGCCCCTTGCCCTGCTGACAGCCCTTCCCTGCCCTGCAGCGCTGACCCTCTCCTCTGCTTTCCCAGATGATGTGTTCCTGCCCAAGGACCTGGATGGGGCAGAGATGGACGAGACTGACAGAGAAGTGGAGTATTTCAAAAGGTGAGGGGGGAGCCCTGCTGGGTTGATCTCTGCCAGCAGGGCTGGAGGCATGAAGGGGCTGGGAGCTGACTGGGGTGGGGGTCACAGAAGGGCAGGAGGTCCCGATGGGCTGGGGCTGACCGGGGCTGTCCTCTCCCTGTCAGGTTCTGCCTGGACTCGGCCAAGCAGACGCGGCAGAAGGTGGCCGTGAACTGGACCAACTTCACCCTGAAGAAAACCACTTCCAGCGCAGCCCAGTGAGGTGTGGAGGGGCCACCCCCACCCACCCACGGCCGCTCACTTCTCCTCACTGTGCCCCCCGCCTCACCTTGGTGGGGTCCCCTCCTTCACGGGGGGCCCCGGTGCTCTCCTGCCCCGCGGGGACCCCCGGGGCTCCCTCCATCCTCCTGCCCCTCCCCGCGGGGTGATCCCGGCCGTCCCGTCCCCCTCTCCGCGGGCACGCGGCTCCTCGTGCCGCGGGGAAGGACCGTGCTGGACCCAATAAAGAACTTTTTAATTTTTTATTTTATTTAAACCCCGGTGTCTGCTGCTTTCTGCCGCGCCGGCGAAACTGGGGGACGGGAGGATGGGGGAGCGGGGGGATGGGACTGTACAACATAATCTGCGCAGGTTTGGCCGCCGCGGGGACCCGTCGTGCCGAGTCGCAGCTCCCGCCCAGAGGCGCGCTCTGCGCGTTGCTAGGCGATGGCGCTTTGCGGAGATGACGCAACTTCCTGAATCTCTTCCGGGAAGGAGCCATGGAGGCCGTGGCGGAGCGGAAGGTGGGAGCGGGCCCGGTCCCCGGTACCACCCGCTCTGCGCTCCCGGTGCCGCCCCGGGCTCCCCTCACCGCGTGTCTTCCCACAGAGGCAGCGCGAGGATCCGGCGGACACGTCCGACCTGTCCGGAGAGGATGATGATGACTACGTGCCGTACGTGCCCGTCAAGCAGCGCAAGCAGCAGATGGTAATGGGGTAACGGGGCTGGCCGGGGAGGGCTCCGAGCGGCCCTCCCGCCGCGAGGCCGCTCACTCCATCTGAATCTGTGTCCTTCCAGCTGCAGAAGCTGCTGCAGATGCGGCGGAAGGTGGTATCGGAGGAGGAGCAGCGGGACAGCGGTAGCGAGCAGCGCGGGGACGAGGATGATATCCCGCTGGGGCCCCAGTCCAACATCAGTCTACTGGACCAGCACCAGCACCTCAAAGAGAAGGCAGAAGGTAAGGGAGGAGCTGGTGGCGGGACTGGGTGGCTTTCGGGGGACAGCAAACACCCTCATTATTTCTTGGCTCTCCCCCAGCTCGAAAGGAGTCAGCCAAGGAGAAGCAGCTGAAGGAGGAAGAGAAAATCCTTGAGAGCGTGGCAGAGGGCCGAGGTGAGTGGGAGCTCTGTGTCTCAGATCTGTCTCCAGAGCTCCCAGGGCAGCAGGAGAGCTGTTCCCTGCCGTGGGAATCCTCAGGGGTGGGACTGGAGGTGACAGTGGGTCCCTTCAGTTGCCTGGCTTAGCTGAGACATGGCTGTAACAGGACTTTGGGCACAGCAGCACTTGTTGTTCCTGTGCTGCTTCTCCTCTTCTGTCTGCAGACATAATCTCCCAAACTGTTTGTCCAAGTAGCTCTCAGTGAGGTTGATGTGGATGTGGAGAGTTTGCTCTAACTGATGATATTTGTTCCTGCAGCTCTGATGTCGGTGAAGGAGATGGCCAAGGGCATCACCTACGATGACCCAATCAAAACCAGGTAAGTTTCACAGCACAACTCAGAAGCTGTCCTTCTGAAAACATCACTTTATCATGGCTGAAGAGAACTAAAAGCCACAGAGTCTTGAAGGAGCAGTGTGGCTCTGCAGCCTCTTGCTTGAATGATTGACTTTGTCATTATCTGTAAAATCAAATGCTGTTGAGTCACATTGGATGTTGTTTTATATACAGTAAAGCTTGATAAAGGACATTTATGTTAAACTGGAAGGCCTGAGGGTTGGTCTTCAGGTCTGGGATGTCACTAGAGGAGCTGGAGAAGGAGTCTAGAGGAGCCTTTGGAGTCAGTGATGCTTGAGGCAGCATTGTCAAGGTGGTGGTTGATCAAAGATTGGACTCAATGTTCTCAGAGGTCTTTTCCATCTTCAGTGATTCTGAGGCAGTGTCAGGGAGAGGATTGAGGTGTGTCCAGACATTTTTGGCATGCTCCATCCACCATCCATAGGCTGTTCTCAGCTGTTAGCTTAGCACTTTTCACTGAGATTTGGGGAAGGGTTTAATGCATGAAACTGGCTCAGATCTGCTCCTGCGCTCACTCTATGGAGCCCCTTGGGGTTACCTGTTTTATCTGGGGTGGATATTGGAGCCTAACAGAGAACTCCCCTGAATTCCTCCATGGGAGCTGATGGTTCTGGAGCCTTGGCCTCATTCTGCACCATGACCTGTTTTGTTGCTTTCACAGCTGGAGAGCCCCTCGCTACATCCTAGGCATGTCGGAGGCACGGCACGACCGTGTACGCAAGAAGTACCACATCCTGGTGGAGGGGGAGGGCATACCACCCCCCATCAAGAGCTTCAAGGAGATGAAGTTCCCAGCAGGTAGTCTAGGAGAGGAGCCTGGAAGGGATCCCACCTTTTTTCTGGCTGTTGACCTGAGGGGTGTTTGTCACTCGTGGAAGAGCTGCTGCTGGGTCCTGGGTGGGAAAACAGGGGAAACAGTTCAGGTCATGAATATGCTTTGTCCCTTGTTTTCTGACAGCTATTCTGAGAGGCCTGAAGAAAAAAGGAATTCAGCAACCAACACCCATACAGATCCAAGGCATCCCCACAATGTGAGTGCTCTATCCCATTCCAGAGTACAGAATGGTTGCTCCCACAGCTCACTCAGGGGTGCGGACTGGGTGCTCTTCCCTGGTGACAGATGCACCCTGTCACCTTGCTTAGCCCTGGAGGTTTGAGCTGTTCCATGATGTTCCTCCTCTCCTCCTGCCCCATTTCTCTGGCAGCCTCTCAGGAAGGGATATGATTGGCATTGCATTCACTGGCTCTGGGAAGACTTTAGTGTTCACCCTCCCAGTGATCATGTTCTGCCTGGAGCAGGAGAAGAGACTGCCATTCTCTAAGCGAGAGGGACCCTATGGACTCATCATCTGTCCCTCGGTGAGTGCTGGGAGGAGGCTGTGATTGACTTGCAGTGGCAATCCTAAATTCTGCCTGCACATAGGTGTAGGAATGAGCTGGTTTTGTCTCTGTAGCGGGAGCTGGCCCGGCAGACCCATGGCATCCTGGAGTACTACTGTCGTCTGCTGCAGGAGGATGGGCTGCCTCCGCTGCGCTGCGCCCTCTGCATCGGGGGCATGTCTGTCAAGGAACAGATGGAGACCATCAAACAGTAAGAGCTTCTGGGGGAGTCCATGGAGCTGGAGATGCTCTGCTTTCTGGCAGGGGGCTAAGGAATGGCACCCTGGCTTCAGGACAGCATAGGGGTGAAAGTGGTGTGCCAGGGAGGTGTCCTGCATGGGGCAGGAATGCTGAGGGCCTGACTGTGGCATCCTCTAACCCCACAGTGGGGTGCACATGATGGTGGCAACCCCTGGGCGCCTGATGGACCTGCTGCAGAAGAAGATGGTGAGCCTGGACATCTGCCGGTACCTGGCCTTGGATGAGGCTGACAGAATGATTGATATGGGCTTTGAGGGGGACATCCGTACCATCTTCTCCTACTTCAAGGTACTGAACTGCCACGACAGGAGCACCCTGAAGCTCAGTCCTGCATATGCCAGGTTGGGTGAGTGCTAGAGGCTTCTTCCCTGTGCAGGGACAGCGGCAAACCCTCCTCTTCAGTGCCACAATGCCCAAGAAGATTCAGAACTTTGCCAAGAGTGCCCTGGTGAAGCCCATCACCATTAATGTTGGGCGAGCGGGTGCTGCCAGCCTGGATGTTGTGCAGGTGAGGTATTTGGGTGCTCCCTCGTGCCTGTGTGGGAGGCCAAAAACATTCTTGAGGGCACTTAATTCCTTCCTCTGCCAGGGAGCTGGGGTTTGTGGCCCTCCTTCCCAGCTGGGTAAGGGATACCAAGCCGTGGCAGTTTCTCTGCTGCTTAACCCATGTCTCTGCTTTTTCCTAGGAAGTAGAGTATGTGAAAGAGGAAGCCAAGATGGTGTACCTGTTGGAATGCCTGCAGAAGACCCCTCCACCTGTGAGTATGCTAGGGACAATGTGGTCACACTGGGGCATGAGGGGAGTTGGCAGGGGGGACCCCCTATGCCGAGTAGGCCATGCTTACGTATGAGCAGGTCCTGGGACCAGCAGTTTTGTGTGCTCTGCTTAATAAGAGGGAATGGGCTTCCCTAGGGTGCTATGCTGGTGCCAGCCTGCAGAAAGGGCTCTGATATGATGCCTGTGCTGCTGGCAGGTGTTGATCTTCGCAGAGAAGAAGGCAGATGTTGATGCAATCCATGAGTACCTGCTGCTCAAGGGTGTGGAAGCTGTGGCCATCCATGGAGGGAAAGGTCAGTGAGGGTCCCCGAGAGGCCTGGGCTCCTGGTATGACCCCACTCCTGCAAGGAACCTGTGTAGCCATGGAAGGTGCCAGCCTGGAGCAGTTGTTGATGGTATGAGGAAGGGCTGTGGCAGTGTCTGGAGTGAGCTCCACGTTGTATATAGCAAGTATAAACACAGTGCAGGTCCCTGTGGGATGTAGAGGCCCCTCTGCACCCTCATTAGGAGAAAGGCCACCTGAGGAAGTGATGCTTGGCTTTGATGCCATAGTGTTTGTTGCAGTAGGTAGGGTTGGGAGGTCTGTCCTCGCTGATCTTCTCTGCTGGGCCTTTGCAGATCAGGAAGAACGGACAAAAGCCATTGAGGCCTTCAGGGATGGGAAGAAGGATGTCCTGGTTGCCACTGACGTTGCTTCCAAGGGCCTGGACTTCCCAGCCATCCAGCACGTCATCAACTATGACATGCCAGAGGAGATTGAGAACTATGGTAGGCACTGGGCCTTGTGGGAGGGGTCTGGAGGCCAGCAAGGCTTTGTGCCTGCCTCTGCAGTATCTTGGGGCAGGGATGGTGTGTCACACTGTGCTCACCTGGGGCTCGTCCTGTCCCTGTTTCCACAGTTCACCGCATCGGGCGTACAGGCCGTTCAGGCAACACCGGCATTGCCACTACCTTCATCAACAAGGCCTGTGGTGAGGAACAGCACAGGGCTGGGGGCTGCAGGAGGCAGCTGGGCAGTGGCAAGGGGTGTGTTCTGAGCAAGCAGGATGGCTTTGCCTGACCTGTGTCTCTGTCCCCAGACGAGTCAGTGTTGATGGACTTGAAGGCTCTGCTCCTGGAGGCAAAGCAGAAGGTGCCTCCTGTGCTCCAGGTGCTGCACTGTGGGGATGAGACCATGCTGGACATCGGAGGTGAGAGAACCCAGGTTGACACAGGGACCCCCACGGGGCTGCTGCAAAATCTGAGCTCCAGACGGGACCCTTCAGCTCCCAGCACCACAGCATTGGGGAGACACTGGTGTAGCCCCTTTGCTCTGGCATGGCACTCTGCTGTCCTGGCCTTGACCCCATCCCTCCTGTTGCAGGTGAGCGGGGCTGTGCCTTCTGTGGCGGCCTGGGCCATCGCATCACGGACTGCCCCAAGCTGGAGGCGATGCAGACCAAGCAAGTCAGCAACATTGGCCGCAAGGACTACCTGGCCCACAGCTCTATGGACTTCTAGCCTGGAGAGTGTGCTGCCCCTGGATGGGCCTGGGTTCCCTTTCAGCCCAGGGACCTGTCTTGCACTGCTGTGGCCCCTTTTCCAGAATTTTGGTCACTGGGACTATTGGCAGGTCAGCCTGACAAAGCTCCTGCCCCGGAAGGAAATGTATGGAGCTGTGCTGCAACAGCTCATTACATCAGCGGTGTGTTGGGCAAGCAGGTAGCAGTGCCTCAGGGCAAGAGAAAGCCCCAGGTGGGGTGACTGGTCTGGCCAGCTGCCTGCTGTCTCTGCCAACCCCCTGCAGTGGTGAGGTCAGGTTCTTCTGTTGCTCCTCATAAATCCACCCAGATTCTCTGGGTCCATCTCCCTCACCTGGATTAGTGCATTCTCAGCAGATGTCTGTTCCCATCTCCCCACACATGCTGGGAGGATGCAGCCAGGGTGAGGTGGAGTGTGCTATGCTCATGTCAGGCGCTCCCCGAGGTGCTTCCTGTGCTCTGCCCCCGCGTTCTGCCCCACTGCCCTGCTGTGAGGAGGAGGGCAGATGCATGGACACCTCCTATAGCCCAGCCTCTGTCCCCCATCCCCACACCCCAAAAAGGGGAAGTCTCTGACAAGGAAGTCTGCCCCATGCTTTTCCTTCAACTGCAGCAGTCACATTTTCTCTGCTGCGGGTAGCACGAGTCCCTGATCCTTGCGCTGGCTGCCAGGGTGAACTGGGCCCATGGAGAGACCAGTGAAGGATGGGATCCTCTATGTGCAGCACACCAAATTTGGAAAGGTAAAGGGTGGATTTGGGGTTGGTAGAGGGTTGTTGCCCTGATTTGTCATGATGCCGGGCCTGGGGCTGGGCCCTCAGCAGCCTGGAAAGGGGCAACTGGAGCCAGACCCATTGGAGCTGCCCTTGGGGGAGCCCTGGGCTCAACAGCCCTATAAATGGGGCTTTCCCTTGTGGCTGAGGGGACTCATCTGTGTGGGCACCCACTCTGGCTTGCCCATGTATTGGGTCCTCGCTTGGTCACCATGTGAGTCGCAATGGAAAAATAAACTTGCGTTAACGTTGTGCATCTCCAGCGTGTGTGTGTGTGTGTGTGTGTGTGTGTGTGTGTGTGTGTATGGGAGCAGGCCCCTGGGGCAGCACGTGGGATGTGTTCCCGTGCCCTCCATTGCCTGGCCCTCGGGGCCAGCACCATCTGCCAACACCCTCATGGCTTGGGCTGCTCCTCTGAGCTTGGAGGGGGCACTGAGCGCCGCAGCCCTCAGGGCAGGGTGTGGGTTATAGCGAGAGTACCCGAGGTTGGGCCAGCTCCAGGGAGGTGTCACGTGTTGGTGAGGTAGGTCCTGCTGGCACACTAGTTACACCATAGCAGGGTGGTCATGTCCACCGTGGAGATCTCAGTGGATGTGTGAGGCTTCAATCACACTCTGACCTCCCTGCTGAACAAGAACAAAGCCCTGGAAGTGCAGCAGGCAGCTCTGTGTGTGAGGAGCTGGTGCCCTGCCATGGAGGAGGCAGGTGGGCTGGGGGTGGTGGGTATTTTGGGTGCTTGGCCGCATCTGGTTCCTGCAGGGTGGAGGCTCTGCTGCACTTTTGAGGTACACGATGGCACACGCCCCCGCTATCCCATGACAGACTGGGAAAGTGCTGGTGCTGCAGAGGCTCCCCTGGGAGGAAGCGGGCTGCTCAGCAGATGTGGGGCTGCCAGCAGGAGCCTCAGCAGCTCAAATTGGCTTTAATTTGCATCAGGGTCTGTCCTGAGAACAGCTTGAGAGCTCAGTTGCAGGTTGACAAGCCAGCACTTGCAGCAGGGAACAAAGAGCAGGACCTGGTGCTCAGGGAGTGGGGAGTGAGTGTGACTCACTCAGTGAGCCATGCCAAGCCGGCTCGGGGCAAGGCCCCCCTCAGCCCAGCTTTGGGCCTGCCCTGCCCTACAGTTCAGGGGGCTGTGCTGGCCCGTTCTTTGTGTCCTCCAACAGCATTTGGCCGTTTCAGGCTGGGACTCCCCTATGCCCCTCATGCCCTGTATGGCTCTCCACCAGCACTACTGGCCCTGTGTGGAGGGCTGTGCTGCCAGATGCAGCGGCCAGCTCTTCACTGACTCGTTTTTTTTTCCCCTGCCTTTCCCCTTTCCATGCATTAGAGGTCCTGGAGGAAGATGCGAGCCCAGCTGTTCGCCGCCAGCCCATCTGGCGTGGCCCGCATGGAGAAGTTTGATGTGCGGGATGATGGCACGATCCCAGAGAAGATGTCCTTGCAGCGGTGTGCCCGCCGGGTGATTCGCCTCTCTGACTGTGTCTCTGTGGGCCCAGCAGGCACACAGAGCTGTCCCAAAGCCACCGCTGCCTTCTACCTCACCACCACAGAGAAAAGCTATGTGCTGGCAGCCGAGCAGCGTGATGAATGGATCACCCAGCTCTGCCAGCTGGCCTTCCAGGTACCAAGGGGTCTGGCAGAGCCTAGAGCCCTACTTGGGTGAGCTGGGAAGCTCCAGGGCAGGCAAGGGATTTGTGCCCCCAACCCCCCTCCACCAAAAAAATCCCAGGTCATACTCATATCCCTTTGTTTCAGGGTGCAAAAGAGACAGTGCCAAGTAGTGCCAGGACCCAGCCTGGCTCCGTTGTCCCCATGGAGGAGAACTCCCTCTACTCATCCTGGCAGGACTGTATGTGTAGGGGTGGTGAATAGGGCTGGGGTGGGCTACAGCTCAGTGCTGCAGTGCTGACCCTTGGCTTGTTTGGCTCCTGCAGTGACTGAATTCTTGGTGCTGGTGGTCCAGACAGACGCAGCCACCCGCTGTGGGCTGCACGGGCACTACCTGCTCTCGGCCCTTCCCCAGAGCCTGACACTGAAGGACCCCCAGTCCCATCAGCCCCTGCTCACCTGGCCCTACCCCTTCCTTCGCAAGTTTGGCCAGGATCAGGTGAGTCCCCCGCTCCCTTCCTTTTGGGCTGTTGCCTGCTCAGGGTGGGCGGCAGCCCCTCACCCTCCCCTCTGACCCTGCAGGCTGTCTTCTCCTTTGAGGCCGGCCGCCGCAGTGATTCCGGCGAGGGCACTTTCACCTTCAGCACCCCACGGGCCCCTGAGCTCTGCCGGGCTGTGGCTGCTGCCATTGCCTGCCAGCAGAAGGGCAAGGACACCCCGGACCCCAGACTCTTCTGTGTCTCAGACCCCCAGCTCTTTGCACAGGGTCTTGAGCCCCAGCCCTGGGAGCCTGGGAATGAGGATCCCCAGCCCAGTCTAGCCCTGGGGGGGACACAGCCTGCCTCTCACCCCCCTGCCAACCCCATCCGCTTCAACCCACCAGAGCCAGAAGGCTCGTGCCCCATTGTCTATGCCTCCATTGCCCGGGGCCAGCAGCCCCTCTTTGTGCCAGGACAGCCAGGCTCTGGTGAGCCATGGGCTGTGGGGAAGCTGTTCCCTGAGCATCTCTACGAGAACATCTTCACTGCAGAACCACATCCATCTGGGGCCCAAGAAGAGGAGGAGGAAGGGCAGTGGGAGCTGGGCTGCCGAGAGGCCCCCGAGGGCCACAGCAGTGAGGGGGGGCCCCTCTATGACAACAGGGCCGCCATGGCCCAGAGCACCCGGGCCACAGGCTGGGGACGCAGAGGGCAGGAGGCGCTGTCAGGGCGCTCGGGGCACAAACCTCACAGCCTTCGGGCCAAGCTGGTGCGGCTGCTGAGCCGGGAGAGCCCCGGAGCGCGGGACTGGGCTTGATGTGGCCGGTGCCAGTCGGTCAATAAAGGCCTTTCAATCAGGTCAATAAAGACTCGGCTCCGCCGCTGCTGTGGGGAGTGAGGGGGCGGGTGGGGGCAGCTCGAGCCTCCCCGCTAGGGGGCACCGCCGTGCCCGCCCCGACAGGCAGAGGCGCGAACGGTGATTGGCGGACACGCCCGCTGGCTCCGCCCCCTCCCGATCCTATATAGACTGGGGCCGGGCCGGGCGGGGGCGGTGCCCGGGTTCGAGTCCCGCGTCGTCCCGCAGCGCTCCGCTCCCGCCTGCTTCGCCGGGCCCCGCTGGCCGCGGGTGAGTCCGGGGAGCCGGGCCGTGGCGGGAGGCTCCGTCCTCTGCCGGGGGGGATTGGGGCATGGGGAGTAGAGGGCTGAGGCCTGGCTTAAGGGGAATGTAGATGATTAGGGTCGGGCCCCTGCGGGGCAGAGCCGGCGTCCCCGACCCCGGGAGGGGCGGCGGTGTGGGATAGGAAGGGGTCCCGAGCCCCCCCCCGCGGGTCAGGGTGGGGCTTCCCAGCAAGAAGAAAGGCTCCCCGGCTTGTGCACGCTGGGGACCCCCAGTGCAGTCGGGCCCCTTCCCGCCGGGGAGGGGCGGGGGGTATCCGCCCGCTCCTGGCCGCCGCGTCCCGGCGCCTCGCTGGGGCTTTCGCGGCTCCCGGACGCCGGGAATGCCTGACACGCAGTTCTTCCCCCGGCCCTCCCGAGCGGGGAGCGGGCTGGTGTCGTCTTACACGCCTTATATAGCCCGTACACCGGCCCGGGGAGAGCGGGGGCACGCTGGCCCCTAGCCCTGCAGCCGGGCCGTGCGAGGCGTGGGGAGCTCCGCAGCCGGCCCTGTCCGCCCTCGGGAGGAAGGTCCTGGGGCCGTTCGAGGGGGTCTGGCGGCTTCTTCCAGGTAAAAGGTGGCAAGAGGCTGGCGTTGGCTCATCTGTCCGGAGTCTTGGCCGGCTGACAGCTGTCAGGCAGGGGAGCGGCGGGATTCCCTCCTGCCGAAGCCCCGGAGATGGGCTCGCTCCCAGCGAGCATCTGCTCGGCCGGCTGCCGGAATGCCAGCCTGGCTGCTCTGCCAGGCGCCTCGGGTGGCATCACGCAGCTCCTGTGCTGCTGCTGCTGCTGCTAGTTCATCCGGCAGAAATGCTTCTGGTTCCTGTCCTTCTGTACCTGCTGTTGCTTCTCTGCGGTCTGAGCATCCTTGGCTCTCAGCAGCAGGAGTTCCTGGGGTGCTGCAAGGGAGAGCACATCCCAGGTTTGGGAGGAGAGGAGAGCCCCACAGACACTCCACTGTGGGTGGCAGCAGGGCTGTGCCTGGCTCCCTGGCACTAGTCAGTGTTAGCCTGGGCCCCTCAGCTCTGACGTTACTGGAGAAGATGCTGATAGATTTGGGGTGCGTCTCTAACCACAGTGTAGGATGGTCAGGGTGGAGTTACAGCTGGGAACGTGACCTGCCTCCTGTCCTACCCTGCCGGGCACTGAGCCCTCTCCTCGCCTGCTCTCCCTGCATTGTTTCCACGTACCCTAAAACTGGGATCACACCCTCTTCCTTTGCAGAGATGGGCGACATGGAGTCCTACAAGGTGATGCTGAATGGGCCGGCACCCTGGGGTTTCAGGCTGCAGGGAGGGAAGGATTTCAGCATGCCGCTCTCCATCTCCAGGGTAAGAGAAACCAAGGCTGGTGACACCCATCCTTCCTCCTGCCTCTGTGGGAGGGAGGCCGCAGTGGCTGAGGCAGAGCCGTATGAGGGATGTAGATGAGCTGGGGCCCCGGGAATGCTGCATCCTGCCCTGCCTGGCTCCATGTAGCCTCCTTGGTCCCTTATCAGCTGCAGCCCAGCACGGGGGTGTTCCGGGCAGAGAGCTGCAAGCAGAAATGTGAAATTCTGCACAGCCTCTGCAGAGGGGGGCAGTGGAGGCCCCTTCCGGAGTGTGCCCACCACAGCAGGGAGGGATCTGCTCTCTGAGATGTGGGACTGGCTTCCTGGTCTGCACCCCAGCACTGGGCATGGCATGCCAAGACCTAGTCAGTGCCCTTCTGCCCTCCTTTCCACAGCACTGCTCCCAACTCTGTGCCTGAGGTCACTCCTGAAATGGGCATAAAGAGGAGGAAGCTGCACTGCTGCCTGTACAGGGATGTGACTCCCTCCACGAAATTCCACTGTTTCTCCAGTGAGAGCCATTGTGGCACAGCTGGTTGTGCCCTGAGGCCACTGTTTGAGCCTCTCCCGCTGGATGTTCTCGGGTCTGACCCTGGGTGTGTGCAGGTCCCCGTCCCTGGGCGGGTGCTGGCCACAGCTTTGGCCACACAATTGCCTTATAAGCCTTGGAATGTGACTGCATCGTCTGTGCCGCTGGCGCTTGGGCAGCTGGCACAGAGGCTGCTTCTCAAAGGACAGCTTTGCTCGTGGCATCGAGTGCTGCACGGGGACCTGCCCCTGGCACGAGTCGGGCACTGCACACCTGTCCCAGAGGGCACATATCTCCACAGCATCCCAGCATGGAGGACGGGCCCTGAGGGCACTGTGTGAGGCTGGAGTCGCCAGTGCCTCTGCCCTGGGGCCTGCTGATCTCTGCTGAGCATGCAGAGACGGCTTCAGCGAGTTTATTCTCTAAAAAATGTTTCTCTTGGCTGCCAGCCAGTTCTTAACAAAGGGTCTGGTCGGATGGAGGAGCCTCCCAGAGCCTGGGGCAGGGGCCTCGTGAAGCAGTGCTTGGTGAGGCCTGGGCAGTGCTGCCGTCCTGGGCAGGAGCAGGGAGGACATTCCCAGGGGATGCAGGTGGCTTTGGGGGCTATCTGGTGAGGCTGGGCTGCATGGCAGAGCAGTGTGCTTTGATGGGAAGGTGTGAGCCTGTGCTGCTCTGTTCTCCAGAGGCATCCCCAGACCTGCTGCCCAGAGCATGATGCTGTCCTTGGCCCCTGCTTCCCGTGAGCTGGCCCTGATGCAGATGGGCAGGAAGGAAGCATCCTGCCCCAGCACTGTGGGCTGCAGTGGGGCCCTGCTCTGCAGGTCTTCAGGGTGGGCTGCACAGGGCAGTGCTGGTGTGTCCATTGACTTGGCTTTCAGCTGTGTCCATTGCTGTGACACTCCTTAGTGAGCAGTGAGGCTGTTTCAGCTCACTGATCGCACAAAAGAGGTGCCACCATGGCTGTCTGACGTGCACCCCTTGTGGCACGGGGCTCTGCTAGGGTGCTCGCACCTTGGCTAGGCAGGCTGTAAACCATGGTCCCTGTGCTGGAGTCAGGATAAGCACTGCACTCTGGATAGCTGGAAGCTGCATGGCACATCCAGGTATCTGCCAGGTGTGAAAGCGGAGAGACACTTTGATGGTGGTGGTGGGAAGGTGCTGAGGGATGCTCTGTCCTAGAGACCCCTGGACAAGGATGTAGGTGAGCACCTCTCTGGATGTGGTGATGGAGGTGCAGGGAACAAAAGATTGGGTGGAGAGGGGAGGAAGGAAGTCCTGGTTAGCAGGTCTAGGTGGGAAGTAGGAGGGCTGGCACTGCCATGGCTCTGGGTTGAGCTGGCACCTGTCAAAGGGGTTTCCTGCACGTTGGCATGGAGGGGGACAGGAAGTGCTGACCAGGCTGGGTGAAGCTTCATGACGCAGCCTGACGTGCTCTCCCCTTCCTGGGCAGTCGTGTGAAAACCTCTTCCAATTCCTGCTCCTGCCTCCAAACCCACACAGCCGCCCCATACCTTCCCCAGCCCTCCAGGGCAGCAAGCTGGGGCTTGCAGCAGCATGGCCAGGAGCTGGGGACATCACTGCTGCCGAGGGCACCTTCCAGTGCTGGGCAGGACAAATGGGAGGGCAGTGTGGGGTACGGGGTGGGGGTACCCAAGTCCTGCTGGGAATAGCAATGGGATGCAGATGGAACTGGGCCACATCCAGCCTATATGTGGTGTTTGGCCTTGCATGGAGGGCTGGTGCTGTCCTCAAGAAGGGATTTGTGGCTCTGGGGCGAGCTTGGTTCTGCAAGGAGGGGCCAGGACTCTCTGGCAGGGATTTTTCAGCCCTCTGACAGTGCTGGGAATCTGGCTCGCTCCTTTTATGTTCATGTCGAACAGGACTTGAGGAAATACTTGGTCTGGGTCCAAGCGCCTCGAGTTCTTCCATGCTGGAGGAGCAGGAATGGCTGCAGCCTGCCCACGTCTGTCTGTCTGTCTGTCAGTGCCTGGGAGCTGTGTGCGGTGCTCCGGGCCCTGCTCACCTCTGACTGTGCATCCCTGGTGGGAGGGGAGGGCAGCTTCCCCTTCACAGCATGGTATTGATGTACAGCAGTGCCATGGAGCCTTAGCAGGGGTAAGGCTCGTCCCTGGCACTGTGGCCAGGAAGGGGAGCTTGTGGCTGTGCTCCCGGCTGTCCCGGTGGGGGCGGGTGTCTCCCTGCCCCGGGAGGGCTCCTGCTCCTCTGTGGGAATGAGGTAATGTCTGCGCCTGGTGGGAACGGGACGGGAGCGCGGGCGGCTGGGGGGAGTGCCCAAGGGGTGCCTCCCCTGTCCTTCCCCTGCCCCAGGCAAAGGGCTGGACATGCCTGTGGTTTCCAGTGAGATGTGGGCTGCCCAACGGGCCCTGACTCACTGCGTTCCCTTCCTGCCCCGGGACCACAGGGATGACTCCAAGGGGTGGCTGGGCTTCTTGTCGAGGCTGAGGCAGCACTGCCTCTATGTTTGGTGTCACAGTGATGAGGCCCTGGGGTGCTGGCAGGGTCCCCAGCCATGCCAGAGGGCAGGGGCTGGGCAGTGCTCTGGATAAATGCTTTGCCTTCTGCTGCTGCCAAGGGGAAGAGGCTGGGCTCGTGCACAGGGAAATGGGGAGTAATCTGAGGATCCCCACTTTCCCCTGTGTCAGGTCTGTGTGGTGTGCTGAGCTGGGCTGGGGATCCTGGGCCTTGGCAGGCCCCTGCCCGTCGTGAGGATGTCACTCTGCTCCCACGTCACTGCTTGACTGTTCCTGCTCTCCCTAACTCTGTCTGTCCTGCAGCTGACTCTGGGTGGGAAGGCAGCCCAGGCCGGCGTGGGAGTGGGCGACTGGGTGCTGTACATTGATGGGGAGAGTACCAGTGCCATGACACACATCGAGGCCCAGAACAGGATCCGTGCTTGTGGGGACAGGCTCTGCCTCACCTTGAGCAGGTAGGAATTGTGGGTCCCTCAAACATGGGGTTCTGGTGTGACTGGAGTAGAATCAGGGCCTTCTCCCCAGTGCCACCTCCTGGCATCAACATCTCCCAGCATCACTGCTCCTTACTTAGAGCCTGGAAGTCCCTGGCTGTGTCCAAGGTCTTGCTTGCCTGGATAAGGCTCAACCTGACTGCAAGCCACAGGGCAGTGCCACCAGGCTTTGTTTCCCCTCGGTTGGGTGCTGCATCTCTGGGATACCAACATGCTGTTGGTGTCTGGGGCCAGCTTCAGTACCTGCCCATCTGTCTCCTCTCTTGCAGAGCCCAGAACCAGCTGGGGAAGCCACAGAAGGTACGTGTTGCTCCTGGTGCTGCAGTGGCAGCTCAACCTCATCTCAGGGGTAGGGAGTATTAGTGTAGTCAAAAAAATGGACTTTGCTCCTGGGGCTTTTAGGGGGCTAGGGTGTGTTTGGAGGTCTAGAAAACCCAGCTGGAGAAGCAGCTCTGACCTTTGGCACCACGGAGGATCAGAGGGAGCAGGATCTGCACAGTAGGTGCCAGATTGTGTCCCTGCTGGTGCTGGGTGTGGGCAGGGATGCAGAGGGGCCAGCACAGGGGAGGAGGCTGGGCAGGTGCAGCACCATGTTTGCTAGTGCTGGGGAGTAACCCTGTCACAGGGAGGCAGGGTTGGGGCTGGTGACTGGTGGCTCCTGGGCGGAAGCCACCTGCGTATGTTCAGCTTTGTGCCATGGGACAGTTGAAGTCGGCGTGTGTGCATGCACCGCCCTGCCGCGGGCAGCAGCGAGTGTACGGGGCACCTACTAATCTTCAAATGACCCTCAGGCTGGGTTTGTGACCTGCTGTCGCTGGGCCAGGTGCCCAGTGGAGTGAGTGCCAGCCTGGCAGAACCTGGTCTCCAAGGTGCACGTGCTGCCTGGCTTTCCTACCTGGCTGCCTGCTGTGCTGCCTGGCCCAGGGCTGCCCCTTGCATGCTGCTTGATGTGTGAGCCCGTGTCTGTGTGTTTTGTCTCGCTCAGGACTCACTCCCCTGCTCTGAACCCCTGAAATATAACTTCGCTCCCAGCACCGCCCTCAACAAAACAGCTCGGCCCTTTGGGGCTGGCTCACCTCCGAACCCACAGCCCGGGCTGGTGACGAAACCTGTGACGTACGCGCCCCTGGTGCCCGCCTGCACCCCCCAGCACAACGGGTATGTTGCTGTTCATCCTGCTCCCTGAGGACTGGGGGGAGCCTGCTGCCCAGCCCTGCTGCGCCTTGCATGCCAGGCACCCTGGGTGGGAGCGGTTGACAGTGCCCGTGCCGGAGTAACCGGTGGCTGCTGCTGAGGAGGCACAACAGAACTGTCACACACAGGGACACAGCCACGATCGCGCCTGTCCCTTGCTCAGGGATGTGTCAGCCTGTGGGGATTCCTGCCAGGCTTGACATGGTGCCTGTAGCAGGACACTGGCTGGCATCTGCAGTGGTAGGGATGTGACCACCAGCCTGCTGGGGAAGTCCTGCTGTTCTCCTGGCTGCAGGAAGGATCTGGGCAGAATGATGGCCTCCAGCCCTGCCACGCTATTCTCCCCCAGCTCTGCTGCCTGTGTCCAGCAGCTACTGGTCCCTGCTTCTCCTGCCAGAGCTGCCATAGGCCCAGGAACTGGGCAATGGGGCGGGATGTGGCATTGACTGCCCTGGGCATCCAGACCTGTTCTGGGGACTGAAGGAGCACCGTCTGGTCTGCTGGCACCTGCCCCTGTGTCCCAGTGTGCTCTCAGCCCTGGGCAAGCTGGATGTGAGACTCAGGGATAGGGGGACTAATACAAGCCATAGGTAAGCTCTGGAAACTTCTTGGGTGCTGCAGGTCTAATTTCACCTTCCTTTTTCTTTCTTTCTCTCCTCCCTTTCTCTTTCCCTCTCCCTACAGGTGCTGAGCCTTGACAAGTCAGTAAGCCTTTTATCTGCTCTCTCTATCCTCCCTGCATGCCTCTTCCCTGCCAGTGCCCCGTCCTCTGGGGCAGGGCCAGCCTGGGGATGGGCAGCAGGCACTGCTCTGCCCATGTGGGAGGGTCACTCCTGGCACCAAGCTGTCCCTAGTGTAGAGGAGACAGCTGCCTGTCTCTGCCAGCTGCTGGGGTCCTGGAGTGTCCCTGTGTGTGATCCATTTCCTGTTCCCCAAGATGTGGCTGGGCAAGGGCTGATGGGCTGTGCTGGGCACTGTGCCCAGGGCCAGGTGGCACTGCCATAGACAGCCGTGGTGCAGCTTCCCCAATGTTGGTTTTTTTGACCTTGGCTTATTCTTGCTCTGTCCTTTCTCTTTCTGGCCCCTGGGGCCAGTTTCAAATTTCCGGGAATGGTGGTGGTCATTCCAGAGTGAGCCTCCACAGGCCCAGCCTTTGTGAGGGAGGAGTTGTGAGGTGGGAGAGTAAGACAAGGTGTGGCGTCTCTGGTACTGGCGTGCTGTGATTCTGTGCTGGTGAAGGTGGGGGACAGCCCCAGGAGATCTGTCAGATTTGACAGATGACTCTGTCACTCACAGGCAGCCCCCACAGCTGCTGGAGTCCCCCATTGACACTGTATGTGACCCTGTGAAGCTGCGGATGTTAGAGGACATTGACGACTCAAAGCCCCACAGCTGGACCTCCCAGTCCCGTTCCTTCCGCAAACTGTCTCGGCTGGTGGGCGCAGACAGCAGTGAGTTCCCACAGGGCCTGGCACTGGCTGACTGCCCAGCTTTGCTGGGGAAACTGGAGCTGGATAAAGGCTTTGGTGCCTCATGGAGTGTTGGTTTTGGCCCTATGGGGCAGTTAAGCCAGGCAGAGCTGCCTCAGGCTGTGTGGGCTCGTGGTGGTGCTGCTGGGCTGGAGCCGTGCTCTGCTCTGTGGCTGTGCAGGGCTGTGTGTTGGGACAGGTGGGCAGTGGGAGGAGCGGTCCTTTTCCCTTTCCTGTTCCTTTTCCCTTTCTGCTGTCTCTGGGCCCCAGTTGCTACAGACTGACTCCATCTCCCTCTTTCTCTCCTGCTATGCTCAGCTGAGGATGGTGAGGACGAACTTGTTAAAAAGCCCAGGTAAGGGGAGCGTGTGCCAGAGCAGCAGCAGGAGCCACGAGGTGCCCACCCCAGGCTCGGCCCACACACTTGCTTCTTTCTTGCTGCTTGCAGTCACTTAGGGGGAAGCTCTTTGCTCTGTTCTTTCTCTCCCTCTCCAAGAGTAAAGCTGTTGGTGGAGCTGTAGAGCTTGCCCTGCACTCACCCCACAGTAGGCACTGCCAGAGCTCAGCCACTGCTCTGGCCATCACCTCGGGAGGGTCCTGCTGGGACACCCACTGGCAGACAAGATGTCCTTTGCTGGGTAGGACCTGCTGGGCACTGTTGGCACCAAGGTGGGGAGGCCAAGCTCTGCCGTTGCTTCTTGAGGAAAAGGGATCTGGAGAGGGCTGGTGCACTGACAACACCTTGCTGGGGGTCTTGGGAGGTGCTGGACAGTGTACCATGAGCCTGGTGTGGGGCTGTGGGATGGCAGGGCAGAGCTGAGTGAGTGTCTCCAACTTGTCTTAGTTCTGAAGTGCCTTTGTGAGGGATGGGCTGTGCCGTGGTCAAATACTGAGTGTTGTGCTACCATTCTTTCCAATATTACAGGGATGCCCATGGGTCCAGCTGGGGCACAGTGGAGCAGTGGTGAGTGCCAGGGTTTGGTGAGGGCACCTTTGAAAGCACTGCCCTGTGCTGAAGCAGGGTCTGTGCTTGGTGCTGGCTGAAACTTCTGCCCTCTGTCACTCACAGGCAGCCCCCACAGCCTCTGGAGCCCCCCAGTACCCCTGGGTGTGATCCTGGGAAGTTGCGGATGTTAGAGGACGCTGAGGACTGGCAGCCCCGCACCGGGACCTCCCAGTCCCGCTCCTTCCGCAAACTGGCCCAGCTGACGGGCACAGATGGCAGTGAGTTCCCACAGGGCCTGGTGCTGGCTAGGGATGCGGGACTGTTTTGGGGTAACCAGAAGCTGGGAGAGGCAGTGGGGTGATGTGACATCAGGAGTTAGGGTTTTGGCCCCAGGTAACTCCCTGAGGGCAGCTGAGCCAGCAAGGTCTGCCCAGGGCTGTGTGTGGGCTCCTGATGGTGCTGCTGGTCTGGGGTTGTGCTCTGCCCTGTGGCCAGACAGGGCTGTGTGATGGGGCAAGAGGATGGTGAGTTGGGAGGTTGGTTTTCCTCCTTTCCCTTCCTGCTTTTCCTGGATGTTAGTCACTGCAGACTGATGCCATGTACCCCTTTCTCTCCTGCTGCACTCAGTGGAGGATGGTGAGGATGAGATTGTTAAAAAGCCTAGGTAAGGGGAGCGTGTGCCTGGGCAGCAGCAGTAGCCACAAGGTGCCCATCCTGGGCTCAGCCCACAAGGCTTGTTCTCTCTCACTGCTTGCAGTCACTCAGGGGAGGCTCTTGCCCTGTTGCTGTTTTTCTCTCCTCTCCTGATCATCCACCCTCTGTCCTGTCCTTTCTTTCTTCCTAGAGCCAAGCTGTTGGCAGAGCCACAGGCTCTGCCCTGTGCTCACACCACAAAAGGCACAGCCACTGCTCTGACTGTCAACCTCAGGAGGGTCCTGCCCAGACACCCATCAGCCAGGCAGGCTGTCTCCAGATGAGGTGTCCTCATGCTGGGTGGGTGGGCAGGCAGGACCCTCTTGGCACTGCTGGCAGCAAACTAGGGAGGCCAAGATGCAGCACAATGTGCTGGACGCAGTGGGCATGGGTGGCTGCTGGCACTGACAGCACCTTGCTGGGGGTGTTGGGAGTTGCAGGGTAGGGAACTATGGGTGGGGCACAATATCATGTGGGGCCATGGAATGGCTGCAAGGCTGATCAGGAGTGAACGCTGTCAGCATTTCCACATAGCTCATGTGTCTGTGGGGCTGTGGATGTGTACGGGGAGGGATGGGCTGGTCAGACGCTAACTGCTGTGCCACCATTCTTTCTGATACCGCAGGGATGCCTGTGGGTCCAGCTGGGGCACGGGGCAGCATTGGTGAGTGCCAGGGTCTGGCAGAGGTGTTGGCATGTGCCAGGGCATTTTTGGGGGTGCTTCCCTCTTCCAGAGCAGGGTCCAATCCTGGTGCTGAGCTCTGTCCTCTGTCACTCACAGGCAGCCCCCGCAGCTGCTGGAGCCCCCCATTGACACTGTGTGTGACCCTGTGAAGCTGAGGATGTTAGAGGACATTGACGACTCAAAGCCCCACACCTGGACCTCCCAGTCCCGTTCCTTCCGCAAACTGGCCCGGCTGGTGGGAGCAAACAGCAGTGAGTTCCCACAGGGCCTGGCACTGACTGACTACCCAGGTGTCCCCAGCTTTGCTGGGGCAATTGGATAAAGGCCGTGATGTGTTGTTACAGCAGGGCAATGGTTTTGACCCCATTTGGACCCTCTGTAGCAGCTGAACCAGTGGGAGCTGCCCAGAGCTGTGTGGGCTTGTGGTGCTGCTGGGCTGGACCTGTGCTCTGTCCTGTGGCTGGGCAGGGCTGTGTGTTGAGGCAGGGGGGTGGGTAGTGGGAGGAGAGGGCATTTTTCCTTCCTTTCCCTTCCCTTTCCTTCCTGCTCTGCCTGGGCCTCAATTGCTGCAGACTGACTCCATCTCCCCCTTTCTTTCCTGGTGTTATCAGTGGATGATGGTGAGGAAGAGCCTGTTAAAAAGCCCAGGTAAGGGGCAGGAGCCACAAGGTGCCCATGCCAGGCTCAGCCCCCACAGGCACTTCACCCTCACTGCTTGCAGTCACTCTGCGGGTGCTCTTCGCACTGCTGGGGGTTCTTCCCTCCCTCTCTGTCCCCTCTCCCAGTCTTGAGATGTTTTCAGAGCTGCACAACGGGCACTGCCAGCACTCAGCCACTGTTCTGACTGTCACCTCAGGAGGGTCCTGCCCCAAGCACCCATCTGGGTAGGGGTGGCTGGTGACAATCACAACACCTTGCTGGAGATGTTGGGAGGTGCTGGGTAGCAACTGGTCTTGGTGCTTTGCTGTGGAGCAGGCAAGGCTGCTGGTCAGTATTGCCACGTGGCTCGTGCCTCCGTGGGCCTGTGGGTGAATATGGCAGGGATGGTCAAACAGTGACTGTTATGCTGCTGTTTTTTCCAATGTTACAGGGATTCCCATGGCTCCAGCTGGGGCACAGTGGAGCAGCGGTGAGTGCCAGGATCTGGCAGAGGTGTTGCCTTGTGCCAGGTCACCTTTGAAAGCACTGCCTTGTGCTGTAGTGTTGGGCAGGGTCTGTGCTTGGTGCTGGCTGAGCTCCTGCCCTCTGTCACTCACAGGCAGCCTCTGGAGCCCCCCAGTACCCCTGGGTGTGATCCTGGGAAGTTGCGGATGTTAGAGGACGCTGAGGACTGGCAGCCCCGCACCGGGACCTCCCAGTCCCGCTCCTTCCGCAAACTGGCCCAGCTGACGGGCACAGATGGCAGTGAGTTCCCACAGGGCCTGGTGCTGGCTAGGGATGCGGGACTGTTTTGGGGTAACCAGAAGCTGGGAGAGGCAGTGGGGTGATGTGACATCAGGAGTTTGATTTTGGCCCCAAGTCATCCTTTGAGGGCAGCTGAGCCAGTGGGAGCTGACTGGGGCTGTGTGTGGCTTGTGGTCTGGGGTTGTGCTCTGCCCTGTGGCCAGACAGGGCTGTGTGATGGGGCGAGGGGATGTTGGGTTGGGAGGTTGGTTTTCCTCCTTTCCTTTCCTGCTTCTCCTGGGTATCAGTCACTGCAGACTGATGCCATGTACCCCTTTCTTTCCTGCTGCACTCAGTGGAGGATGGTGAGGATGAGATTGTTAAAAAGCCCAGGTAAGGGGAGCATGTGCTGAGGCTGCATGTCCCAGGTGTCTGGGCACTGCTGGCTCTGAGCTGGGGATGCTGAGCTGCACCTTAGCCTTTTGGGCATACAAGGAGTGGAGGAGCTGGTGGCACTGGGAAAACCTGGCTATGGGATATTGGGAGGTGCTGGCTAGAGCCTGCACCTGGGGCACGTTGTTCGTGAGCCTGGTGTGGCAGAGCTGGGTGAGTGCTGCTGGCTCATTTCCCCTCAGCAGCACTACTTCTCAGGACTCTGGGCAAGCTCTTTGCCCTGTTGTGGATTCTTCTGTCCCTCTTCCTCCTTGCCTTCTACCAGGGCTGAGCTGGTGGTGGAGCTGCAGAGCCCCCACCCTGTGCTCACTCCACAACAGGCACTGCCAGTGCTCAGCCACTGCTTTAGCCTTCACCTGGGAGGTTCCTGCCTGGGCACCCACCAGCCAGACAGTTTGTCCTCGAATGGGTGTGCAGGCAAGACCCACTGGGCATTGCTGGCAGCAAGCTGGGGAAGCCAATACGCAGCGCAGTGTGCTGGACACAGTGTGTAGGGGTGGCTGGTGACACAACACTTGTCTGGGCATTTTTGGGGTCACAGGGCAGGCACTGTATCTTGGGCACGATACCTTATGGGGTCATGGAATGGCTGCAAGGCTGATCAGGAGTGAATGCTGTCGGCATTTCCATGTGGTTCTTGTATCTCTGAGATTGTGGGTGCGTACAGGAAGCATGGGCTGAGCCGTGGATCAGCCACTGACTGCTCTGCCACCATTTTTTCTGATGCCACAGGGATGCCCATGGGTCCAGCTGGGGCACGGTGGAGCAGCGGTGAGTGCCAGGATCTGGCAGAGGTGTTGCCATGTGCCAGGACACTTTTTGGAATGCTTCCCTGTTCCAGAGCAGGGTCTATGCTTGGTGCTGGCTGAGCTCCTGTCCTCTGTTGCTCACAGACAGCCCCCGCAGCCTCTGGAGCCCCCCAGTACCCCCGGGTGCAACCCTGGGAAGCTGCGACTGATAGAGGACGCTGAGGACTGGCAGCCCCGCACTGGGACCTCCCAGTCCCGCACCTTCCGCAAACTGGCCCAGCTGACGGGCACAGACAGCAGCAGTGAGTTCCCACAGGGCCTGCCACTGGGCTGGGAATGCTGGACTCTCCCTGGGCTGCCAGGGTCCAGCAGAGTCTGGAGTGGCACTGGAGTGTTGGTTTTGGCTCCATGTGGTCCCTTCAGGGTGGATGAGTCAGTGGGAGCTGCCTGGGGCTGTGTGTGGTCTCCTAGTGGTTAACACTGGTCTGGGATCTTGGTCTGCCCTGTGGCTGGGCAGGGCTTTGTTTTGGGGCAGGAGTTGGTGGGAGGAGGGGTTGGTTTTCCTCTTTTCCCTTTTCTCTCTTCCTGTGCCTGGGCCTTGGTCTGTGAGGACTGACTGTTTCCTCCTTTCTCTCCTGCTGCGCTCAGTGGAGGATCATGATGATGTGTTTGTTAGGAAGCCCAGGTAAGGGGAGTGTGTGGCAGCAGGAGCTGGGGGGCTGCATATCCTGGGCAGAACCCCTTGGGCATTGCTGCCCCTCAGCTGGGAATGCTGAGCTGCGCCGTGTGTCCCAGAAACAGTGGGTTGGGAGGGGCTGATGGCACTGGCCAAATCTCAGTGGGTTGTTGTGGTGTTTAGGCAGCATCTGGACCTGGGGCACAGCGTCCTGCAAGCCTGGCGTGGGGCTGCGGGGCGGCTGAGCTCAAGGAAGTCACCAGCTTGCAAGGGTTGTTCCTTGTTCTGTGCGGCCAGGCAGGGGGGTGGACAGTACCCCATTTTTTGCCTTTACCTCTCTGCGACACCTCCTGCCCTGGTACCATGGCCCTTGGGTGCTCAGTTTGCTCTGACACAAATGAAAGCTGGATTTGTTGCTATCTCCTTTTTGAATTTGTCTTGGAGAGGCACAGAGCCACTGCCTCTCCCTCTTTCCCCCCTCTTTCGGTGGGCTATGCCTCTCTAGCCCTGGCTTGCCCTGCATGTTCCAGTGCTGTGGAGCTGGACTCTGGGGCTCCCTGCTTCAGGTCACATCCAGGTCCGCCTTCACTCCAATGAGGCTGGGGGTGATCATCATATATTAGTGGGCTGCTAAAGGCTGTACGGTCCCTGGGGTCCCTGGTCAGTCTGGAGAAGCCCAGAACTCACCCTCCTGCCATTCCCCAGACCACCACAGTGGGTACCAGAGACCCTAGGGGTCTTGGCTGTGTCTTGGCAGGACTGAAGGCCCTTGGCTCAGTATCTCATCACTAAACCAGCTACTGCTGGGCACGGGGACTTGGCCTGCTCCCTCTTGCTTGTTGGGGTGGGGAGCCCTGCCTGCACCCCCTGGGTAGTGGGGGTGAGTGGGACAGGCTGGATGAACTGCTTGTTCTGTAGCCAGGTCTCCGTGCCGGACCCATCCCCGTCCCCAGGAGCGACAATGAAGACTGAGCCAGGACTGGGTGAGCAAAACATCTCTGGGCTTATTGGGGAGGGGCTGCCGAGGGAGCGGGAGCAGTGTCCTTAAGGCTTGTATGTGTGTGCAGCCCCCAGGACCCCCAGTGCCACCCCCAGCCCCACCAGCCGCCCACCCTGGGCTGTGGACCCGTCGTTTGCCGAGCGCTACGCCCCGGACAAGACGAGCACGGTGGTGAGCAAGCACAGCCAGCCGGCCACACCCACCCCCATGCAGAACCGCAGCTCCATCGTGCAGGCGGCCCAGCAAGCCCCCGAGGGACCTGGCCGCACCCCCCTGTGCTACAAGTGCAACAAAGTCATCAGGTGAGCCCTGGCCACCACCACTGCCACGCCAACGTCCTGGGCCCTGGCGTGGCTGACGTGGCCCTGTCCTGCCACAGGGGACGGTACCTCGTGGCGCTGGGACATTATTACCACCCCGAGGAATTCACCTGCTGCCAGTGCAGGAAGATGCTGGATGAGGGTGGCTTCTTTGAGGAGAAAGGCTCCATCTTCTGCCCCAAGTGCTATGACACGCGCTATGCACCCAGCTGTGCCAAGTGCAAGAAGAAGATCACTGGGGTGAGTGTCCCGTAGCCTGCCCTCCATCTCCTGTCCTTGCCCTCTTCTGTGACTGCCTGGCTCTGTCCCTTCCCACCTTGGTCGCATCTCAGGGGTTTCCTTGCCCTTTCCTGCCCTTGGTGGTCCTGCCCCTGGCTGACAGTGGCTCCCCTCCAGGAGGTGATGCACGCACTGAAGATGACCTGGCACGTGCAGTGCTTCACCTGCAACGCCTGCAAAACTCCCATCCGCAACCGAGCCTTCTACATGGAGGAGGGACAGCCCTACTGCGAGAGAGGTAGGACCCAGGCACCCCATGTGTCACCTCATGTGGCCATGGGGCGTCACTGGGACTCGGCAGCTGCGCACAGGGCTGGGGACATGAGCTGCCCTACTCTGCAGGGCTCTCTCTGGGCTGTGGGGAGCATGGAGACCCCAGTCCCACAGCCCTGAGCCCTCCATCCTGGTTCTCCCTAGCTGCAGGGTAGTGCTATCATTCCCTATGTTGCCATGGCAATGAGGGAGGATGTACATCAAAGCGAGTGCTGCATCCTGGGAGATGAGGTTCTCCTCCTCCCCCTGGAGCCCTGTGGTGTCCAGGCCAGCCTGCACCTCTCCTGGGCATTCTCTCACCTGGACGGGGGCTGGCAGAGTTGTCTCCAGGCTGTTTCTGTGGGATCCCTGGCTGAGCTGCAGCTCTGCTCCCCTGGCATGAGCAGCTGTAGTGCATGGAAGTGCTGACCTGGGCTCTGCCTTTCCTTTTAGACTATGAGAAGATGTTTGGCACCAAGTGCCGCGGCTGTGACTTCAAGATTGATGCTGGGGACCGATTCCTGGAGGCGCTGGGGTTCAGCTGGCATGACACTTGCTTTGTCTGTGCGGTGAGCAGTGTGCCTCCCTTCCCCAACTATTGCAGGGCCTGACAGTCCTGCTCTGGGTGGGGTACACTGGCAACACAGGAGACCTGCTGCCTCAAGATTTTTCCTGCTTGCCTCCATTCTGGGAGCTTGGGACTCTGCTCTGAGCCTTCTGGTCCCTGGCAGTGCCCCAGGGCCATGTGGAGTGCTCCCTGTGTGACACCACTGCTGGGCTGTGGGGGATCCAGAGGCTGGCTCAGCCCCCCAGCTTGACCATCTGCACTCTCCTCCCCAGATCTGCCAGACCAACCTGGAAGGGAAGACATTCTACTCCAAGAAGGACAAGCCACTGTGCAAGAGCCATGCTTTCTCCCACGTGTGAAGAGTGGGAATTCAGCCGTGCCCACACATGCCCCTGGCCCTGCATGCTCCTCTGCCCCTGCTCTGCTTGCCCCAGGGAGCGAGGTTGGGCCCTCGGCCCTTTCCCTTGCTCCTGCCTCTTTCCTGGCGGCTCCTGGCTCAACTCCAGACAGATACAGTGCTGGGTCCAGAGCCTGTTATAGCTGGGTGGGTTCTTATATGCTTCTCAACTGGCCCTAGGAGCCCTGGGAAGGGGATGCTGCATGGATCTCCTGCCCCTGAGCCACGCAGCAATGGATGAGCACAACCAGGCTGAGGCTGGAATTGCAGGGGGTCTGCCACAGCTAGGCTACTCCTTTGCTGCCTGACACCTCAGTGCTGGGGCAGGGATACTTCTTACACATCCCTGAGTGGGTGAGGACCAGCTCCTGTCTCACTCCCCTACCTTCCCTGCTGTGTGCTTGGGGCTGGAGACCCAGCCCTGGTCCCCGGCTGGGGCCCTGCCCATGAGAACCCACCAGCCACCCCTCAAACTGCTGTGGTGGCTTCCTGCCACAGTTACATTTTGGGAGCGTCTGTGCCTCATACCCCCCACCCTGCTTCTCCTCTGGGGCTGGCAGCACCCTGAGCCCAGCGTGGCCAAACTGTGGGCTGGCAGCGTGTGCTGATGGCCAGCCCAGCCAGACAGCTGCTCCTGCAAGGCTTGGGCACAGCTTCCTACCAAAGAGCTCTCTCCCACAGCCATCCTGGGGCCATCGATGCCTCCCCCAACCCACACCCTCCGGTCAGGCTGCACTGATGTAGCCACGGTGCTTTTAGTGCCTTTAATAAACACATCTCTGCAAGTGCCGGCTGTCTCCAGGCCAGTGGTTTTGCTGGGTGAGGTGTGGCCTGCTGGGAAGGTCATGCTCTGCCCTCATCCTGCTCCCTCTGGGGCCTGACTAAGCTCCTTCCAGCTTTCCAGGGAAAATCTTTCCCTCACATTTCTCCTCCTCTGCCCACGTCAGCCCAGGCTTGACCCTTTTGTGTTGACTGGGTCATCCCTCTTGTAGCAGGTAGGACCGCTAATGGAGGCAGTAGGTAATCTGGGGGGCAAAATGCAGCAAGGAGAGATTGGGACAGGATCAGACCTTAGTGGGGGGTGCCTGCATAACTGGCAGTGTCCTCTGCTCACTATGCCCTGGCTCTGAGTCCTGTAGAGGGGATGAGGAGTCATGGGGCACGCGTGAGCCACGTGCACCAGCTCTGGGTGTTCTCCAGCGCGGAGCAGCCAAGTGTTCGCTCATGCGGTGCAGCTGCTGTCCCGAAGGACGGGTGTGAGGCCACAGCGGCTGGAACAGGCTCGAGGGCAGCGGGTGTGGGGAAGTGGGTGTTCTCCTCCCTCTCCACTCTGACAGCTGGAGCGGTCATTAATAATTGCAGCTCTTACCATTATGAGCAATTGTAAGGAAAACTGTCTTGCTCATCTACTGGAAGGTTCTGCCGGGGGCAGGAGCTGGCTGTGAGAAGCCAAATGCCTCCTGGCATCACCCAGATCTGGGCTGCGGTGCCACATCTTCTCACTGCCACTTCCAGGAGTGTAAAAGCACATCAAAGAGGGGGTGAGGAAAGTTGGGGGATAAAGACAGGCTGGGGCTGGGCCAGGCGCTCAGGCTGGGGCACGTGAGCAAGGGGATGGTCACACTGGGAAGCAGCAGGACACGGGTGCAACAAGGGACAGAGACAGCTGGTGCCTGCCTGGAAGGGCTGGCTGGAGCAGGGCTGCGTGCCCGTCTGTGAGTCCCAGCTGTGCAGCCAAGGTCAGAGGAAGCACAGGGGAAGGTGAGGTGGCTGTGGCCCCACGTGTGCAGCCCCTGAGCCAACCCGGGTTTGGCTGGACAGCAACCTGTTAGTGGAGGGCAGGAAAGGGGCAGGGGCAGGCAGTCGTGCGGGACTGCTGGGGTGGCATGGTCTGGGAACGGGTTCTGCCAGATCAGCCCCAGGGTGCCCAGGTGTGGAGCAGGGCCAGGGCAGAGCCAGGGCGCTACAGCCAACCTGCCTCTCCCCAGGAGAGAGCCAAGCATCCCCTTGTGCCACTGAAAAGTCTGCGCTCGTGGGGGGGTTAGCTCTGCTTGGTTCCCTGTTGCCTTTGGGTCCTCCTGGTGATGCCTCTACCTCCAGCGTGTCTCTGCGCTTTGCCAAGGGCGCCTCTTGCCCACCAGCTCTGCGCACCATGTGAGGAGCTGGAGCACAGGCAGCAGAAGGAGGGTCTCGGGTGGGCTGCGGAGGTGGAGCCTGGGGAGGGGCTGCAGCCTCGCTGCTCCGAGAACAAAGCCTGGCGGCGGCAGGCTCAGTGCTCCCACCGCATCCCTGAGCAGGGTCCCACCACATCCACCCCCAAAGCCATCTGAACTGCTTGTGGGGCGCCTGCCCCGGCCCCAGCCCCCGCGCTGGCCCCGGCAGCTGCTCCACAGCTGCTCCCAAACTCTCACAGCCTCTTAGGGCGGCTCCGGCTCTGGCCTCGCTCGGAAATGCTGGTGCGAGGAAGGCGTGGGGGGAGCGGGCGGCACAGCCAGGGCCCGAGGCATCCTGTCCCATGTCCCTCTGGGGTCATCCACGGGCTGCTCTGAAGGGTTTGTCTTGGGACGGGTCACTCCAGCAGTATCCCCAGCCTGCAGGAGTCAAGTCCTGTGCGCTCTTCATTGCTGCTTTGGCACAGAGACCCCTCCAGCGCGGTGCTGGTCCAGGCTGGGGGCAGTGCTGGTGACAGGGAATCGCTGCCTGTCCTGGCAAGAGCAATAGGCTGGGAGCTCCTGCAGAGCCCTGCATGGGTCAGTGGAAAAACAACTGTGGGTTCACGCAGAGGCAAAACCTTCTGGAAAACGTGTTCGCGGACACAGCCTGGCAAGGTTCAGAAAGGACCGGGGGTTTGGAAGCGGTGGGCAAGGAGGGGGAGATGGGCGGCAAAGAAGCTCCCTGAAAGAGGAGTCCACTGACCCCCTGCACAAGCAACGAGGGCATGGCTGGGTGTGTAAGGCAAAGCCTACGGTGCCGTGTCCTTGGAGAGGAAACCTTGGACATGGGGGCTCGGTGTAGGGCAGCTGAAGGCTCAGGAAGCCCGGTGTGCCACGTCCTCTGGGTGTAGAGGACGTGGGCCAGGGGAGAGTCTGGGGATGGAGAGGACCACCCAGTATAAGAGGTCTCTAGAGTGCAAGTTCTCAGGAGGGGCAGCACAGGATGCGGGGTCCCCAGAGCGGAGGAGAGCCCGGGATGTGAAATCACCGGGTGCGCAGGATCCCAAGAGAAGCTGAGCCGGGGTTGTTCGGTGTCCCTGGGGCGGGGGTGGCCCGGGGCGCGGTGTTGCGGGGGCACAGCAGAGCCCAAGCTGCGGGATCCCGGGGGCGAGCTGTGTGCGGGGGCGACCCTGGGCGGGGGCGATGCTACCCGCACCCCCGGAGTCCCGGCTCGGGGCCGGACGGCGCGGCCGGCGGAGTGCCCTGGGGGCGCCCCGGGGGCGGGGGACGGGCGGGGGGGCGGAGGAGAGGGGAGGGGGGCCGCCGTTCGCGGCGCTAGGACCGGGCGCGGCGGCGGGCGGAGCCTCCCCGCCGCTCGCCCCTCCGCCCGGCCGCTGCGGCAGTGTCTCGGAGGCGGGCAGGCGGCCGGTCCCTCCGGTCCCCCGGCAGCATCCCGGCCCCGCCATGGCTGGCGTCGGCTTCGCGGCGCACCGCCTGGAGCTGCTCGCCTCCTACCAGGACGTGATCGGCGAGGACAGCCCCACCGACTGGTGAGCGCGCCCGCCGCCGCCGCCGCCCCTTTGTCCCCGCCGCCGCCGCCCTTTGTGCACGGAGCCGCCCGGTAACACCGGCCGCGCCCCGCGCTGCGCCCCCCGCCGTCCCCGGGAGCCCCGGCACACAAAGGCGGGCGGGGCGGCGGGGGGTGTGCCCGGCTCGCCGCCCCCGGTGCCCGCACCTGCCCGCCGCACCGGGCCGGGGCGCGGTCCCCGCTTTGTCTGCGCCGGGCCGGCACGTGCGAGCGCCGGGACCCGCCGGTCGCGGGAGTCCCCGGCACGGCCCGGTCCGACCCGCAGCCGGGCAGCGAGAGCGGGGAATTCGCGCACGACGGGGAGGGCCCGGTGGGGGCTGCCCGGTGCTGGGCCCGGCACCGGTTCTTCGCCATTGTCTGGGGCAGGAGCCGCGGGAAGGGGCGCCCGGGGGAAGGGGGATGGGGAGGAGATCGGGGAGCCCCCAGCCCGGCCCCGCTCCCGACCGGTCCTACTCCCGACCGGCCCCACCTGTATCCCGGCAGCGGGCGGTCCCGCTGCCCGGCGGAGAGAGGCCTGAGGCCGCGGGGGCACCGAGCATCCCCCGCCGGTTCCGCTGCCCTCAGATTTCCCCAAGCTTCTGGGCTGCCACATCCCTGGGCATCCCTGGGGGGTCGTGGTGCGTCGGTCCGGGATTGCCCCGCCGGGCTGGGATTTCTGCTGAGTCGGGGAGGGGAGTGGCTGTCTCCACTGGGACCCTCGACTGCTCGCCCTGTCCGCACCCCGGTGGGGTGCATCCGGTGTCGGAGCCGGCTGGATCCAGGCCCGCTGCAGAGAGCATCACCCACTGCCAGCCCAGCCACATCTCCCAGCCCAGCCGGGTGCCGGGAGGCTGCCTGGGGCCATCTGTTCCGCGATCCCCTCCCTGCCCTCCAGGGTGCCTCTGGCATGCGGGGTGGGAATGCTGCCGGCACGCTGGGGCGCATCTCGCTGGGCAGAGCCGAGGCGCTGGACGGTGTGGGGTGCTGCTGGGTGCATGCTGTGCATGATGCTTTTGGTGGGGGGCGGACGGGGGGGGCAACTGTGCACCCACCATCCATCCAGAGGCACCCACCACCCCTCCGGGATACACCCACCACCCATCCGGGGACTCCCACCTCCCAGCTGGGCTGCACCCACAACCCAGCCGGTCAGATGTCTATCTAACCAGGTCCCTGCTCTCAGGACAGGGCTGTGTGGGCCTGGGCAGGTCCGGGTCTCTGCCAGCCCCCGGGGGTCTCCGCCGGGGCCCCACAGTCCCGCTGTCAGCCCAAGGGCGCTGTGGGCAAGCGCCGTGTGTGTTGCCGGCCAGGCGGCAGCTGTCAGCCCTGGGTACATCTCGCTTCCCGGCATCCGCTGCAAAGGAGCCGTCCCTGCCAAAGCTGCTGAGAGCAGCAGAATCGGTTCCCGGGAAGGCGAGTGCCGGTGGCTGCTCCCCCCCCCACACCTCTAACGCTGATCCTGACCAGGCAGTGGTCCCCTGCCATGCCCATCCGTGGGGCTGAGTTTGCTCCATCATCCCCAGCTGCTCCATCCTCCCCAGCCACTCCATCCCATTGTCAGCGGAGTCCTTGCCTGTGGGACCAGCATCCCCTCTGCAGGCCCTGCTGCGGGGGTGCGGGATGAGGGGTGATCCTTGTGGGGCTGCATCGGGCAAGGTGATGAGGACAGCCCCACGGGGAGGAGGGCCCAGCCTGGCTGAGCCAGGGTGCTGCCTGGGAGGACACTGTGCCAGAGCCTGGCCCTGGGCCGGTACCGGGGAATGCCACGCTCTTGCCCAGCCGGGATCCCTCTGTTTAGTCTGGGATTCCCCCTGCTCCAGCCCGGTCCTGGAGGGTCCGAGCATCCCCTCCCCCTGCCCGGCCCCGCGAAGGCTGCTGGGGCCCATTACTCGATCGGAAAGGAATTTGGTGCTGCTTTCTGAGCACGCCGACTCCCTGGAGCTCCCAGCCACATTGGAAACACATGTGCCGGGGCTGGGGCGGGAGGCTTGGGCGATGTGACCCCTCCCTGGCCATGACATGGGGGGTGGGCTGCCGTGGGAGCCCCGTTCTGGCACCCGGGGATGCTGCTCTGCCTGCTACGGTGAGCAGCGAGGCCATGCGAGGGCAGCGGGGCTGCAGGCTCTTCGGTTGGGGTGATGAGGGATCTTCAGTGGAGCCCCCCCAGGCTGCACGGGGCATCTCCACCCACGGGTGACCCACATACCTGCAGCTCGGGGGTGGGAAAGGGCTGTATGGTTTGGGTGGAGGGTTTAAATTCCATGGAAGCGGGGTAAGCAACGCATGATGCTGACAGCACCCCCTGTGACACAGCTGGTCCTCAGCGCCAGGGGTTGTGGTGATGCTGTTGGGCTGTGGGTCCCTGGGGGCACCTTTGGGGATGCTACGGGCCCAAGCATAGCTTCCCTGTGTCCTGGAATGGAAGCCTCCATCCTGGCATGGAGTCAGGCTGCGCTGCTGAGCTGAGTCCACAGCAAGCCCCATCTGCCCTGGGAGCACCCCCGGGGTGCAGGCAGCAGCCTTGTGCTCAGATACCACTCAGAATGGCAGGGTTCTGGGGAAAAAAAGCAGGCAGTGGGTGCCCTCAGCACCCCCAGGGCTCCCCAGGCAGTGATGCTATGGCTCTGTCCTACTTCTTTCCTCCTGTCTGCTGCCAGCTGTATACCACCCTGCCAGCTTCCAGCTCAGTGCCCTGGGATCCTCCAAACTGCGGCCATCCTCCCCCAGTCCTGGGGGATCAGGGGCTGCATTTGCCACCCTTCCCTGTCACAGCCATCTCAGACAGCACTTTGCAGCTGTTCCAGGCCTGAAAGCTGGCGCCGGCTGGGGCGGCCGATTAGCGGGATCGGGATGTGCGGATTAAAGTCAATCTTGTTGGTGCAATTATCTGCGGCTCCCTGCCAGGGGCTCGGGGGGCGGCGGGTACTGGAGGCAGAGGGAGGCCCTCTCCCTCTTAGACACCTGCCTGCCTTCCCCCTGCTGTGTAGCTCCAGCCACAGCCCTGTTTTGGGGGTGGCTCTGCCCGTAGGGACCCTCAATTCCTCTTCCCGAGGCTGTGGATTGAAGCTGCGGGCTTGAGTGAGGGCGGCTTTGCTCGGCACAGCGGGGATTTTGGGGCTCTGAGAAGCGCCGTGCAGGCACCACCAGCTGAATGCTGATGGGCAGGGCCGCCCACCCGTGGAGGTGCAGGGATGTGGGGGATCCAGCACGGGCGGCCCTGGCTTTCCGGGTGCAGCGCGTGACGGTGGCAGGCAGGTTTGGGTGCCTGCCAGGCCCCGCAGGTCCCCACTGCCTGCCTGCCTCCCCCGCTCCCCTCCACTAATCACCTCGTCATCGGGGCGAGCTGCATCCCAGCTGGGATGGGGGGGGTTGCCATGGTGATGGAGGATGCTGGTTGCCTAGCGACATCCATCCCCTCGCCCACCCGCCCTGGACCAATTTGGCATGCGTGGTCCCCCCTCCATCTCTGGCTGTGTGCCTCTGGGGAAGTGCTGGCTGGTGGGGGTCCCCGTGGAGCCCCCAGAGGGGCTGGCCAGGGCACAGTGGGAGCGACAGGGGGTTTCCCATCAGTTGGGAATTGTTTCTAAGGAACAGTCTCCATGACGGCCCCATCACACTCTGGCGGTTCATTGATTTGCTGCTGCTGGTGCTCCGGCGTCCTCCCCCAGCCTGGTGCCTGCTGGGCTAGTGGCTCACGCAGCCGGGCACGTGAGTGGACCCGGGTCCTTACTGGGGCACAGGATTGTCCCCAAACCTGGTCAGTAGCTGGGAGGGTCGTGAGGGGACAGGGGTGGGCGAGCAAGTTGCTGTGAGACTGTTGGCTTATAGCACAGCAGTCAGTGGGTCCCTGTGTCCAAGTGACTGTTCTGTCACCAAACTTGGGACCCTTCCCCATAGCTGCCACCAAGGGTTGGGGAATAGGCCCTGCCCTACATCCTGTCTGCCTTGCCTGGCAGTCTGGCTTTTGGTGCTGTTGATGGACAAAGGGTTGAGGCTGTGTGCTAATTTTGGGACAAGCGGCAGGACCCCAGGACATACCCTGACCTCAGTGTAAGCAGGATGGGGAGGTTGGGGGCTGCCCCACACTCCTCTTGGCTTTGGTTCACCCATGGTGTCTTCCCAGGGCCCTCTACACATACGAGGATGGCTCTGATGACCTGAAGCTGGCAGCGTCGGGAGGTAAGGTCCTCTGTCCCCTCTGCCTGTACCGGTGTTTTCCCTGTCACCTGTTCCTGGTGCTGGGTGCACGTGGGCTGATGGTGCTGTGCCAGGTGGAGGTTTGCTGGAGCTTTCTGGCCACTTTGAGATTCAGAAGGTGATGTATGGCTTCTGCAGCGTCAAGGACCCCCAGGCTGTGCTCCCCAAATATGTCCTCGTCAACTGGGTGAGTCTGGGGGCCATGCTGAGGGAGGCTGTGCCGTGCGCACAGGGATATGGCTGGGTGTGAGGGAGTTGGCAGTGGTCAGGGACTGTGGGTGCCCCACAGCCCTGCTGTCCCACTGTGGTCAGTGGGGTGGGGGTCACCCTGCTGCCCCTCTCAGCTCAGTCCCTCCCTGACTGCCACAGGTGGGTGAGGATGTGCCGGACGCCCGCAAATGCGCCTGTGCCAGCCACGTAGCCAAGATTGCCGAGTTCTTCCAGGTGGGTGACACTGGGGAGGGGGAAGACATTGCCATGGCACTGATCCTGAACCCTGATGGCTGCTTGCACCCCCTCAGGGCGTCGATGTCATCGTCAATGCCAGCAGCGTGGAGGACATTGACCCAGGGGCCATCGGGCAGCGGCTCTCCAACGGGCTGGCCCGTGTCTCCAGCCCGGTGCTGCACCGCCTGCGGCTGCGCGAGGATGAGAACGCCGAGCCTGTGGTAATGTCCCCATGGCAGCGCTGATGATGGTGGTGGGACTGGGGCATCCCTCCCGCCCGGGGCTCCTGTCCACCACAGCCCCTCACCCCGTGTGCCGCTTACTGTTACCCCAGTCGCTGATCCCAGCCCCTCCACCTCCCCTGCCTCTCCTCTGTCCCAGGGCACCACTTACCAGAAAACCGATGCCACCGTGGAGATGAAGAGGCTCAACCGGGAGCAGTTCTGGGAACAGGCAAAGGTGGGATACAGAGGGACAGCTGGTAGTCCCCAGGGAGAGAGGTGAGCTGCTGGGCAGCCGCCTCATTCATTGCCCCCACCAGAAAGAGGAGGAATTGCGTAAGGAGGAAGAGCGGAAAAAGGCCCTGGATGCCCGGCTGCGGTTCGAGCAGGAGCGGATGGAGCAGGAGCGGCTGGAGCAGGAGGAGCGGGAACGGCGCTACCGGGAGCGCGAGGAGCAGATCGAGGAGCACAGGCACGGCTGGGGTCGGGTGGGATGTGGGTATGGGATGGCTGCACACACATGGTACGGGACGTACTGTGAGTGTCTGGGTGGGCACTCAGGTGTCCCTTACAGGGTGGGGTTGGGGCAGAGACTGGCGGGAGCCAATGCCCAGCGCCTCTTCCATTTCCCCATTGCAGGAGGAAGCAGCAGAGCTTGGAGGCGGAGGAGGCCCGGCAGCGCCTGAAGGAGCAGTCCATTTTTGTAAGTGCCATGGCAGGGCTGGGGCCAGGATCAGAGCCGGGGCTGCTACTGGCATTACCCCCAAGGAAAGGTTTTTCCCAGTGGGGTGCCTGGGGCTGGGAAGTGATGCTGCGTCTCTTCCCAGGGGGATCAGCAAGAAGAGGACGACAGGCAGCAGTTTCGGAAATCAGAGTCAGAGGTGGAGGTGAGCATGGTGATGGCTGTGTCCTCACTCCCCGTCCAGCAATGACTACAACTAGACAGGAATGAAGTTGTGGGATGCATAGAGGGTGGTCCCACAGCCCCATGCCACTGGGGTGGCGGGGCTCAGCCTCCCCCATCCCCACAGGAGGCTGCTGCCATCATCGCTCAGCGGCCTGACAACCCCAGGGACTTCTTCAAGCAGCAGGAGCGGGTGGCATCAAGCAGCAGCGATGCTATCTCACCAGGCAGCCACAGGACAGGTGAGGGGCTGTGGGGGGCTGTGCGCACAGGGGTGGGCACCAGGAGACCAGGGCACAGGTGAGTGCAGTGTCACAGCTCAAAAGGTTGCAGTGGGGTATGGAAAGACCAGGGATGCAATGTGGGGAGGGGATGTACCCTCTGCCATCACTGGCACTGTAGTTCTGGGTGCCAAGGGTATGAGGATGGCAGGGGACATCCTGCTCTGCTGTGCCACCATCACTGCCGCCATCACTGCCACTGCCACTGCACCTCACGTGGCCCCTGCAGCTGGGGCAGCTTGTCAGGGGCTGAATGTCAGGTTGTCTTCAGAAAATCGGGCTCACCCTGCTCCCTGCTCCCTCCTCACCCTGCTCAACCTGCTGGGTGTTGTCCACTCACCCGTCATAGCACCATGCCCGCAGCCAAGTTGGCAGCGTGGTCAGTGTGTAGAGGTGGGCAACTGGAGGTCCAGGGATGTCTTGGGAATACATCCCATGGTGACAACTAAAAAGGGGCAGGAGAGAGTGAGGCAGATGTGAGGCACTTGGTGTGCTGCCAGCTGGCAAGGAGTGCCCCATGGAGAAGCTGGGCTGCACCACAGTGTTGGGACTCTTTTTGTGAATCTAGGGAAGGACTGTCTGTCCTGGTGGCTGCCTCTGGCCATGGGGCCGTGTCATGGTGCTGTGCTGTGGGGCTGTGCTGTGGGGTTGTGCTGGGAGGGAGCCTGTGACATGTTTTCTTGTGTGGTGTGCCGTGGGTTGTGCCATGGGCTGTGCCATGGGGATGTGCTGTGGGGTTGTGCCATGGTGCTGTGCCTTGAGGCACTGCTGTGGGGTTGTGCCATGGGTTGTGCTGTCTGCTGTGTGTTCTGGCCATGCCGTGGGTTGTGCCGTGGGTTCACGCTGTGGGGCTGTGCTGTGGCTGAGCAGATAGTTGTTCCCACGGCCGTGTCCTGGCCTCTCTCCCCACCTGGCCAGGCTGTGCTGCCTCACATCCTTCTGTCCTGCTGCCTTTCCATCCTCTTGTCCTGCCATTCTCCCACCATGCTGCCTTCCACCCTGCTGTTCTCCCATCCCAGTGCCCTGGTGCTCCAGCCCCGCCACGACTGCGCTGAGCAGGGACTGACCCATCTCTTTGCTCTCTCTCTCTCTCTCTCTCTCTCTCTCCGTCCGTCTGTCTGTCTGTCTATCTTTCTCTCACAGGTCGTCTGCACTGTCCTTTCATAAAGACAGCTGACAGTGGGCCACCTTCTTCCTCCTCCTCCTCCTCCTCCCCCCCACGGACCCCCTTCCCCTATATCTCCTGCCACCGCACTCCAAATCTCTCCTCTTTCTTCCCATGTAGGTAGCTGGGAGTTCCCGGGCACACAGCTCCGGGGGTCGAGCCGCGGGCAGCTGCCCCACAGCCCACCCAGCCCCACGGCACACCGGACCAGCAGCGGAGGCAGCACGGGCACCCCGAGGGGGACAGGCACCCTGACGGGGACGGGCACCAGGCCGGGACCTGCTGGGGCTGGCCCCATGCTGGTCCCTGTGCCCCTGGAGGGGGACATAGGGCAGGCTATGCCCATAGGTCAGATGGGAATAGCATAGAGCTCTGCCTGGGGAGTTGTTGGTCCACAGCAGGATGGAATAGAATGTGCCCATGGGGCAGCAGTGAATAGGAGAGCTGTGCCCTGGATCATGCAGGACTGTGCCCATGAGGCAGGGTTGGGCAATGTGGGAAAAGCTGTGCCAGAATCATGTGCTGATGGGGCAGAAGGGAAAGGGACATCTCTGCCCTGGACCATGCAGGTCTGTGCCCATGGGGCAGAATTAAGCAGTGTGGAAAAGGCTGTGTCCAGGATCATGTGAGGCTGTGCCAATGGGGCAGAGGAAGATGGAACAGCTGTGCCATGGACAAGACTGCAAGACTGTCCACAAGACAGTGTGGAGTGGAAAATGTTGTGCTCAGGAATGTGTGGGGTTGTGCCAATGGAGCAGAAGGAGCCAGGTGGGGCTGTGCCCCCACAGGCACATTTGACAGGGCTCAGAGCTGTACCCACACAGGCTGTGCCAGGGCACAGCTGAGTGATGTTTGGGCAGAGCCAGTGTGCACCAAGACAGGTATGGGGCTGCCTGTCCCCTTACCCAGCAGATGTGGGGGCTGAAACTCGGGGGTGGTGGGGACACCTGGAAGGGACCTGGTGATTGCTGCACCCCTGGAAGCCTTCACCCCACCACCCCGGAGGGGACGACGTGGTGGCAGGTACACAGTGATGTGCACTTGACAGATCACAGCTGGGTTGGTGTGGGGCAGGAGCGATACTGGGGTGCTGGTTTTCCCCCTCAATGTGGGCAGCCCCTCCACGCCACCACATCTCCCTTGTCTGCAGGCAGCCAGTCGGACGCCTTCCGCAAGGCCTCGGCAGCGGGCTGCAGCCCCTGCGAGTCCAGCCCGGCCGCCACGCCGCTGGGCGATCTGGGCACCCGCGCGCCCGCTGACCAGACGCCGGCAACGCCCAAAGGTGGGCGCAGGGCTGGCGCTACCTCCCCCTGCCCGGGGCTGCCGGGTGCATCCCAGCTGCAGCCCCCTCAGCTCTGCTGCAGCCCTGCTAACCGTGCTCGCGTGGCTCAGTGCGTCCATGCTGTCCCATCCGCATTCCTTGGTGTATCTATCCCGCCTGGCTCTGCTGTGTCCCACAGCACATCCCCACTGCAGCCCCCTCGACTCTGCTGCAGCCCCCCCCCGGTTGCCCTTGCATGGCTCAGTGCATCCATGCTGTCCCGTCTGCATCCCTCGGCATATCCCACCTGGCTCTGCTGTGTCCCCCAGCACATCCCTGCCGTACCTGCTGCTCCGTGCTGCTGCATCCCTCAGTGCAGCCCCACCGTCATTGCTGCATCCCTACTGCCTCCAGTGCATTTTCTAATGCCAGTGCATCCCTGCTGTCTCTGCTGCCCCCCACGTCATGCATCGCCCCATCTCCAGTGCATTCCCCCTGCTCTGTACATGCCAGCCCTCCCTGCTGCATCCCCCCGTGCAGCCCTGCTGTCTCTGCTGGGTCCCCCGGGTGCAATGCTGCCCAATCTGCACCATCCTGCTGTATGTCCTTTCAGGGCTGCTGTATCCCCCTGTGCATCCCCTCTGCCCCACTGCATTTCCAGGGCACCCCAGCCAGCTCTGCTGCTGACACATGTCACCATGTGTCCCTGCTACATTCCCACTTGCCACTTGGCATCCTCTGATGCATCCCAGATTTCCCTTCTGTATCTTCTCAGGGTGCCTGTCCCATTCCCTCCACAGCCTTTTCTGCCTCCCTGCCACTCCCTGAGGGATTACCTTGTCCTTCCCCATGTCCCCTCACTCCCTCGTGCATGCCACAATCCCCTCCCTGCCCAGTCACCCCCACCCATCTTTGCAGCATTCCCCATACTGTGCCCAGTCTAAAGGAATCCGAATCCTCCTGAGCAGTATCCCTGTCCCTGGGTGACCCCCAGCTCTGGATGAGATTGTCTGTCCCCACTGACTGCTGTCCCCTCCTTGCAGAGTCCCCCAGCCCCAGCGCGCAGGAGCCCGGGCCAGCCACACCCGAGCAGCACTGGCCCTTCCCAGGGCCCGAGGACAAGGCCATGGAGCCCCCTGGGGACGAGCCCAGTCACAGGCCAGTGTGGACAGCGGGGGGTGATGCCCTGGGGGACCTGGTGACCCTGGAGCCCACCGAGCCTTCCCTGCCACCCGTGGCTGATGAGCCCCAAACTGGGGAAGCCCCCAACCCTGAGAGCCTCATCGACCTGTGGCAGAGCGACGGGGTGACTTCCCCAGCTGCCTGGCCCCTGCCTGCTGCCCCTGTCCCTGAGACACCCCCAGCCATGCTGCCCGAGGAGGGGGCCCTGCTGAGCCTGGATGAGCTGCCTGAGCCCCCCGCCACCTTCTGCGATGCAGAGCAGGAGGATGAGGATGAGGAGGTGGTAGCTGGTGAGGGGGACCCCCAATCCCAGGATCTGGGCTGCCAGCACACACCCCAGGAAGACACCCTGGGCCGAGAGACGCCCCCCATCACCAATGGGGAGATGGCCCCCAAGGATGGGACACCAGGTCGTGGGGAGCAGGTGAGCATCACTGTGGGGAGAGATCAAGGGAAGAGGGGTGGCTGGGGGGGTTCCTGACAACCTACCCCCCCCCCCCCCCCCCCAGGCCAGCGAGGGCTACTTCAGCCAGTCCCAGGAGGAGGAGGTGCCCCCCCCCGAGGAGCTGTCGGCCAAAGCCCCCCAGCCCATCTTCTACAACAAGCCCCCAGGTGAGTGAGGACAGTGAGGAGGGGGAGCCTGTCCCTCTCTGGAGCGTCCCAAGCCATCCTGACCCCTCTCCCTGTCCTCCAGAGATCGACATCACATGCTGGGATGCAGACCCTCTGCCCGAGGAAGAGGAGAGCTTTGGGGGGGCCCTGTGAGCCCAGGCCCCGCTGCCGGCACAGGCAGCCCGCCCCGGCCGGCGCGGGGCACGAGGGGGCTGCAGCCGGGGGCCGGGCCCCCCTCACCCCTCTGGGGCCCCGCAGGATGAGGCCCAAGTGGTGGCCGCCCCGCTGCAACCCTGCCCCGGGGCACCTTTTACAGCCCCCCCTTCTCCTCCTTTCTTTTTTAAGTTGTCGGTAGGAGCCGTGTCAGCCCCCAGCCCTCCCTTAGCAGGCCCCCTACCCCCGATACCCCAGCACCCCTCTGGGGGGGACGACACACGCTCGCATCCCCTGCTCGGATGTGGGACAGGGTCCTCGTTCTCTTCGTGCCCCCCACCCCCAAAGAGCCCCCTCAGTACTTTGCACGAGTTCAAAAAAAAAAGAATAATAATAATAATAATAAATGAATATGGCAATAAAGTGACCCGACCGAGGCAAGGCTGCAGCCAGCGGCGTCCCCCCCCCCCCCCCCCATACCCCGGCAGGGAGCTGGTGTGGGGGCTTTTACCCCTTTCCCACTCCTCTTTTGCTGGGAGCTCCGTCCTCCCCTGCTTGGCCCCTGCTTGGCCCCTCTCCCCCATTCCCCCCGGAAACTTTTTGGAAAGCACAAGTTCTGTACCAGCGGTGTGCTCATGTCTGTTAATAAATAAAGCGTCTCCCACGGGGGCTGCAGCCTTCTGGGGTGGCAGGGAGGGCTGGGAGTGGGGGGGGGGGGGGCTGCCTTGGGAAGGGGGCGGTGCCACCATGCCAGCCCGCCAGGAGGCAAACCCGAGCCACAAACTTTTATTCTCAAACTGTAACAAACAAAAAATTTAAGAAACAGAGCAGAGTCCGGGTCCCCAACGCCCCCGGCCATAGGGGGGCCGGCGGGGGCCAGACGGGGAACCAGCCCCTTCCGCGCCGGCGGCGATGGCCCGCGCCGGGGCGGGTGTCCCTGGGGTGACACGAGCAACCTAAGCCCCCCACCCTCCCAGGTGCATGGCAAGGTCCGGGCTTCCCCCGTGGCCGCTGTTAGACAGCGGTAGTCCTGCCGAAGAGGGGCATGGAGACCGGGAGGTGCCAGGGTCCCGTCTCGTAGGTGTCCCTGCTGCTGAGCTCCGAGTCCGTCCAGCTGGGAAACATGCGTGGGGAGCACTCCTGCTGCAGGTAGAGGTCCGGGCAGGCAGGGCCGGGGCTGGCTGAGCGGGGCAGGTGCAGCGCTGAACCGTAGCCGGCGTCCAGGAAAAGGGGTTTGTAGCTGGGAGGCTGCTCCTGCTTCTCCAGCCGCTCATGGCTCAGGAAAGGGGCGTTGATTTTGCGGTAGAGCCCCCGCGTGTCCATCAGTACCTCGCTGTACGGCGGGGGGGGCTCCGCCATCAGCAGCGCCTCCTCATAGCACGGCGGCTTTGACAGGTCCGACTCTGCAAGGCAAAGCCCCCCCCGGACCCCTGCTGCCGTCAGCGCTGCACCCCGGCTCTCACGTCGTATCCCCCCCAAACCAGAGGGAGGCATGTGCTGCGGGGATGCGAGAGCCCCTCCCTGCTCCTTACCGTGCCGGCAGCTCCAGGGCCGGGGGGGTGGGATGTGGTGGGGGTGATGATGGTGATGGTGGGGCTCGAGGCGGAGGCGGTGGGGAATGGCGATGCCGGGGGGGCTGCCCCCGTAACCCTCGTAGTGCAGTGGCTCCATCTCCAACGCGCGCAGGCTCTGCTCCCGCAGCCGCTCCTCCTGCTGCCTCTTCACCCGCCGCCGCAGGTAGCTGCAGAAGCAGCACAGCAGCACGATGAGGCCCCAGATGAGCCAGAAGCCCGCGAAGCAGGTGAGGAAGGTGTAGGTGCCCTGGGACATCACCATCTTGGCAGCCGGCCCCGGGGGGAGGCCCCCGCCTCTCCCTGACCTCGGGATGGGGGAACGGGATGCTCAGGGCGGCGGCAGGGTCAGGGAGGACCCGATGCTGTCAGGGCCGCCGAGGGCATCTCCCCGGGCCGTGCCCGGCGCCGTCTCCTCTGGCCCGCGGGCGCGCCTGCCGTCAGGGGTCCGTCCTCGCCATGGAGCTGGGGGGGGCTGGAGCGGGTGGGTCAGGCCTGGGTGCGCCGGGCGGGCGGTGGGGCGGGGGGCCGGCGGGGCGGGCGGCGGGGGGACGGGGCTGCCGGGGTCCCGCTGCCCATCGCTGGGGGGGGACCGCTGGGGTAGGGGCCCTGCAACGAGACAGACGCGAGCGTGAGCGACACGGAAACGTGGACGCCCTGTTCCCATGGTGACTCGCTCCACATGCGCCGCAGAGCCCGCAGCCAGGGGGAACCGTGCCTGGCACCCAGTGCACCCCCCGCTATCTCCCCCATGGATGCGAACCTGCACAGTCCCCCTAGAATTGCCCAGGGCACTGCTGGGCACCCTGGGGTGGGAGGTGGATGCTGTGGTCCTACAGCATCATCTTCAAGATCTCCTTCTTTTGCCCACCCAGTGCACCTTAAATTGGCTGCTTAGCACAGTCAGCTCATCCCTGTGCTGCCACACAAGAGGGTGACCCGGGGAGAAGGAGGCACAAGAAGAGGTGCCGGTTGCCTGCAGCACGTGGCGTTCACAGGAGCACCGAAGCCATCGCTGGCCTCACAGCCCCTGGGGATGGTGGCACCTCAACACAGCAATGCAGAGCCAGGGGTGGTGGTGATGGGAACCATCACCTTTGCCCTTTAGGCAGGGTGACAGCTTGGTCACATCCAGGCAAACACCAAACGTCAACGTTGTGTGCCAGGGCCAGGTCTGCTCCTCAGTGAGCAGCGAGAAGCACCCATGGGTGCTCGCAGGCAGGCACGTAAGAACCCGTCCAGATTCTCTTTATCATGGTTTGGGAGAAAACGGGCTCAGCAGCAGGGAGGAGGGTGAGCCTGGAGCCACGGCAGCCGAGGGCTGGGTGTCCACGGCGACACCATCACTCCTCCGAAGAAGGGCGAAGGGGTGCGGGGTGCTCCGTCACCCTGCGGTGCAGGGCCACACTGCTGGCTAGGGACCACGGCAGGGCCTCCGGGTGCTGAGGGTGCCGGCGGGGCCGGAGGGCCGAGCCCGGCGGAAGGAAGAAGCGATGGGGAAGGAAGGAACCGGGAGCCCTGACCACGCTCCGGCGGGCAGCGGGGGCTGCTCCATCACGCAGACAAACGCGTGGGCTGAAGCAGCGCCGGGATGTGGGTCTTTGGGGAGGGGGTGCTCTGGCTGAGGCCAGCTGGGTTCGGGCAGCGCTCGCCACATCAGTTGCAACAGGCTCCGCGCCGGCAGCGTGGGGATCCCCGGGGAGGACAGGTACAGTGCGGGAAGGGCCGTTGGTCGAGCCTCGGGATGACGGCCGGGGGGACACCGGGAAGCGGTGCAGGGCGGGCTGGCGGCGCCGCGGACCGGGGGCGTTCGCAGCTGGGGCGTGCGGGGGGAGCGGGGCTGCCGAGGACGTGCGGGCTGGGGGAGGAGCGGGGCCGGGCTGGAGACACTCACGCCGGGCGGAGAGCGGAGCGGTCGCCGAGCCGGGCCTCGCCGGTAGCCCGGGTCGCCCCGCTGCCCCCGGCCGCGGCCTGGGGCCCGCTGCCCGCGTCGCATCCCTGCTCGGTGCCTCCGCGGAGAGGGTGACACCCCGGCTGGGAACCTCCCCGCTCCCCATGCCGGGGCGCGGCACCCCTTCCTCATCCTCCTTCTCCTTCCCCGGGGCGCGCGACCGCCAGGGCCGGACCGGAGATGCGCGCCCCGGTACGCGCCGCGCGCCCCCGCCGCGGCCCCCGGTGGCGGCGGCCCCGCGCGCCCCCGCCCCGGCCCCTTTGCCCCCGCACCGCGCAACAGGCGGAGGCGCCGCACCCGCTCCCTCCGCGGCTCCCGTTACCGGCGGCGGCGGCGCACGTGGCTCAGGCGGCGGGCGGCGGCTCCATAGGGCGGCGGGGGAGGGGGCCCGGTGCGCGCCCGGTGCGCGTCGCCGCCGCCGCCGCCTCCCGGCGCTGCCTTTGTCTCCGGTGAGCGCTCCCGCGCCGCTGCCGCGCGCCGCCCCGCCCGCCCGGGCTCCCGCCCCGCCGCTCCGCCCCGCCCTCGGCTCGGGGAGGGATCCGCGGGTCCCCCGCACCCCCCGCCCCGGGACCCGCAGCCGCTCGGGGGCTACCGGCTGGGCACCGGTACTGCCACGGGAATCGCTCCCACCACGCCCGGGGAACGGCGGCGGGATGCCGGTGGCGAGAGGGCCAGGGCATCCCCGGGGGCGGCTGCGGGAGCCCCACGGCGTGGGGGCCGGGGATTCCCGGGTAGCGGCTCCCGATCCGGCTGGGGTGAGGGCGCTGCGATGCCCGCTGGGGTGGTGCCACTGGCTCCCACAGTCAGTAGCCCTGCACTCGCTCTGCAGGTACCCTGGGGGTGCTGCCGCCGTTCCCCCAATGCCAACCCAAGCCTACTCAAGGGGTGACAACTGCGTGCTCCCAGGGTTGACGGCCAGCACAGGGCCACAGGCAGGGAGGGCAGCCCAGTCGCTGCAAGACCTCAGCTCGGCTGGCCACTGCAATGAGACGCGCGGCTCTGCAGGGCAGGGGTGCCAGCCTGGCCCCCAGGACAGTGAGGGATCAAAATGGCACTGGGTGTCCTGGGATCACCCCGCTCCCTTGGGTGCCATATCCCCAAGCAGACCCCTCGCTGGCCTGGCCTGGGCACTTGTCCCTGAGCTATTCCCCCAGCCATTTGCCATCAAGAGGCTGGCACCAGCTCTTCTCTGCTGTAACTGAGGCCGGCAGTCGTGGCTCCCATGGGAGACCCCTCTGGCTTCATACTGCTCCAATCTTGGGGTCCAGAGTCCCCGCTGTCCCTTCTCTGTGCCCCGGGACTGTGCCAGGAGCGGGGCAGTCTGGTTTCAGGGCGGAGCCGTGCCAGATGTAGGTGGGTGATGGGTGTGGGTGCCCCACGCAGGCCATGACCCCGCCGCCGTTTCCTCCCCGTGGGCAGGGTGGCAGGCGCCCGCTGCGGCTGCACACACGGCTCATTGTTCTGCCGGGGCCCGGCCGGAAGGACTTCCTCCATCCCGGCCAGGGGATGACCTGGGGAATCCGAGTGCTGGCAGCCCACTCCCGCCACAGCCGGGCATAGCGGCTCCGGTGTCCGGCCAAGCCCCGCCAAGCCCCCTTGGCTCTCTGGCCCCGACTCACCTTGCTGGAACTCGCTTCCGGGGATCCGACCTCACAGCGCGGCCACGGCAGCCGAGCGCTGCCGGCTCGATGGTTGTGGGGGTGCCCCAGCAGCACCCAGGGCGGGCAGGGGGCTGCGGCCATGCGGGGGGGCAGGGATGCTCCCTTGAGGCATGGGGACCGCAGGGATGGGGGGCACGGTGGGGCCCACGGGCATCGTCAGGTCAGGGCAAGGGCGGGCGAAGGGAGCCAGGCCTCCGGCCCCGCCAGCGCCGGGGGCCGGGAGCTGCTTTCCCCTTCCCCTTCTCCCCACGGCGGCGGGGGGAGGCAGGCGGGGGAGCGCTCCCCGAGCCACATGGTGGGCTGGAGGAGGAGCCGTTGCCCAGGCAACAGCTGAGAGCATCCTTCACCCCTGAAAATGGTGTGCGGAGCTGCCGCCACAGACCCACAGCGCGGGGCACTGCTCAGAACGCCCAGAGCTCACCTGTGTCCCGAGGGTCCAGATCCACCCACTCCAGCTCTGGACATACACCAGCATCCTGTCCCCTCCCTGCTGCTATTCCTCAGCAAGGACCGGGATGGCGATGAGACATCCTTAAAATGCTGGGGCATCACTGGGCAGGTGGGAACAGGCAGAGCAGCTGCCCTGCCCTGCTCAGAGCTCTGTTCACCCCCTGGCCCTGCCCCTGCCCCAGAGCCACCCTGAACATGTGACAGACACACGAACATGCTGGTGTGCCCAGGACCTTGGTGCCAGGGTGCCATGACCCAGGCAGTGCCAGGAGGGCGGCCCAAGGATCCTGCCTGGTGCGTTTGGAACACCAAGCCCTTGGCAGTCCCCATCCCCCTGCCTGCCTTCCTTCCACGGCTGCAGAAAATTCCTGGATTTTACCCCAAGATGCCCCCTCCGAGTGTGAGAACTCCTCCTCGGCCCGCTCCCATAGCAACTGTTCCCTAGCTACCCGGCTGCACTTGCTATTCTCATCCCAGTGCAGCTGCCTGTGCCCCCCCCCGTGCTGCGCACGAGGCTGCCGCCACTGCTGCTGCCGGCCCTGGACCCCAAACCCAACCTGCATCCCCGACCAGGCTGCCCCCCTTTGACTGCTTCACCCTTGGTGACCGTTGTGACCCTCACCCCATGTCACCCCACAGGGTTTCCCCTTGGAGGGACTGTTCCATGGGCTAAGGAGCAGCAGCACTTTGTGCTGCCACAATGTTCCCATTCATGGTGGCCCCCCGAAGCAGTAATTCACTGTGACCAGACGGCAACAGGGCTCTGTCCCAGCCCCACAGCACACCTGGGACAGCCAGGATGGTCTGTGCTGGAGATGAACATGCCCCAGAGGGGATCACAGCAGGTACAAGCAACCCAACAGCACAAGGCCTCATACCTGTCATGCCCTGACAGTGACCCAAAAACAGCAGAAGACACTGAGGGTCATCTGTGATACTCAGGGCTCAGCCAGCATCAGCCTTTTTGCCGTGGAGAGCAACCCCAGTCCTTCCCTGCAGGACAGGAGCACAAACAGAGCCCATCACAACCCAGAAACGAGGTCCCTGCTTCCCTTCTTACAGCCACCAACCCCCTATGGCCTGGAGCAGGCCACCCATGACACGAGAGCAATACAAGGCACAGCAAATCTTTACACTTAACAAAAGGTTAAAAATTTAAATACTCTCCAACTTTAGTGCAAGGCAAGCAAATGATACCACAGGTCCAAGTAGGTGCTCAGCCCCCTTGGGGGGCCTGGCTCAGAATGAGCAGAGGCAGCAGCACACGCATACACGTGTGCACACACACACACAGACAGAAGGGACAAGTTATTGCTCAGGACACAGCTGGGACAAGTGTACACAAGAGGGGACAGGACAAGCTGAATTGAGAGGTGGGCTGATCTCCAGGCTGCTCCCCACAGAGGGCTCCTGCCCATGGGTGCAGGAGCTGTGCTGGCTCCACAGAACCCCTGGGGACACACACTAAGCTGGTCCCAGCCCACTCACTCTTGGGTCACAGCTTCACATGACCCCTGGAAGGGACATACCCTTTACCACAGCTTTGCTCCCTGAGAGCAGGATCCTTCATGTGTCTGCTCCTCCACCACTAAGCTGAGCCTGGGGATGGCCACACCTCTGGAAGGCACAGGTCCAAAGCTGGTGGAACTGTGCTGTCACCATCCTGCAGCATGCCAGGGATCAGACCAACCCTTTGGCTACAGCAGCAGCAGGTGCCTGGGAATGGCTGTGTCCTGCAGCGTCAGTGGTCTAGAGAGGGGCTCGGGATCAGCTCATCAGAGCTAGCAGTACGTGTGAGACGAGGCAGGAGGCAGCAGGCTCCAGCAGACAGGGACTTGAGGACAAGGCAGTGACACTCTTGCTGCCAGGACGCAATGGGAGACACTTTGGCACAGCGCTTTCCTGTGCCTCGGGGCTGAGCAATGGACTCCGCTGGAGCCAGGACACCTCAGCACAGCCAGCAAGGTCCAGGAAAGATGATTTAGACACCTCAAGGCACAGAAAGCCTCTGTCCAGGACTCCCTGGAAGAAAGCTGGGACCATCGCTCCTCCCATAGGAGGACATTTGTGCCTGTGACAGGGTGGGGGGCAGTGCAGGCCCCCACCCATAGATTAAAAACCAACATGTGATATGTACAGACCGACATATATAAATATACATCAAACCTGCGGAGCCACTTCGGCACCGTGGAATGTGTCAGCAGAGCTGCTCCAGCCTGGCCTTGGCCCACGCCGGCTCAATCCCTCCCTCCCTCCCACCCTGGGCCCGGGACGGGAGCGGCAGCAGCACCATCCCAAGTGGCAGATTTGGAAGCATCCGGGTTTGTTTAGGGCTTGCCCATGGTCAGAGGCACCTCAACCCGAGCTGTGTGCTGCTGCCAGCCTTGGAATCGTCCTCAAAGTCTTCAAATACAGACGTATAAAACTGTAAACAAATCCACCTTGTGGGGCCACTGCGACCGTGTCCTTCAGGCTGGGCACTCAGGAGAGGCAAGGGGGTCCCAGGGGCTGTGCTCTACAGCCGGGTGGGCTCTTCCTCGCTGTCGCTGCAGTTTCCACAACAGTCCTGAAGTCAGAAGGGCAAGGAAAGGGAGGGAGAGAGGAGCACAGCAAGCAGAGGGTGAGCACAGTGACACAACCCAGCCTACAGCTGCTGTCTGGCAGGGATGGACCAGGCCCCCCCCAGCCTGTGTACGGGAGAGCTACATGGAGGCAAGAGGCTGCAGGGGACCCCCAGACTGCAGAGAACAGTCCAGCTGCATCTGGAGGTTCAGCCCCTGGCAGACAGTCTAGTGAGCACGCAGCTGGCTAGCTCAGAAGCTGTGAGGAAGCTGGATTCCAGGGACATCAGCCACCCAGGGACACAAGCTCAGTGCCAGCACAGACGCTCGGCCCCGCTAAGGGTTCAGCTGGCCACAAAAGCAGCTGCAGCCCTTTCTGCTGAAATGGGAGTCTGAGCACGGGGCAATGCCAAACCCTTCACAGTTTCTCAACCCTTCTGTGTGTCCCGGACATGCGGAGAGGAGTGAAGGAAACTTCCTACAGCGCTCTGGGAGCAGAACTCCCAGCAGCAGCAGTGTAGAGGCAACTTTGGCTCAAGCTGAGGGCAAGGCCTCCTCCACAAAGGCAGCAAGAGCAGGGATGCTGGATTAGTGGCTCAGGGGGCAGTTAGAACAACAAGCAGGTTGTGCTCTGCCAGGGGAAGGGAATAGGCACTGAAGGATAACACTCCTCTTTCCCAGATCTTGCCATGTCCGTGGGCCACCAGGTATTTCCCTGAGCAGAGCAGCCAGGAGTGACTGCTCACCTCTGGAAAGAGAAAACACGTGGGAAATCACAGCTCAACCCCTTCTACAAACAGCTGCCTATCCTCTGGCAGGTCTTGCCTGCCTTGGGAAGGGCTGGGTATCCCCAGAGCTGGCTCTGGCCAGGGCAGCCCACTGAACTGCAAAGCACAACTCGGAGCTTGCCAAGGAGCAGGAGTCAGCACCAGCTGGCTCAGAGTCCAGAGCCAACCATACTGGAGTCCTACAGCTGCACACAGCTGCTGAGAGGCAGCAGCCCAGGCTTTGCCAAGCCTAGAAAGAAGGCAAAGACTGTCCTGGGCAGAGGAAACAGGCAGACAAGCAAGCCCTCAGCAGCTGCAAGACATTTTTGTTCTCCTCATCCCTCGAAAGAGCTGCTCTCTGCCTGGCTCAAGATCTGGCAGAAGTGCTCTGGGGAGCCCAGACAGACCATTCCAAGAGTACGGACTTGTTCAGGGATGGTAGTATTCATGTCAGAAGGGAGATGTTTTAATACTTTACGGTCTTCAGCATCCCTCTGCCTGGGTGATTCCAGCATGTTTAGCCAGGACACTCCTTCCCAGCCCCTTGAATCCCCCAGCATGAGGAGTGCCAGCCAGGCTGGCTCCCTGCAGCCTTGCATGGGTGTCCCTGAAAGCCCTAGGGTCTGGCCACCCAGCACAAGAGGAGACTGCTCACTGCCCTTTTGTGCCCACCTCCATGCCAGACTTGCCTGGCACAGCCAGGAGCAGGATCACTGCTGCTGGGAGACTGGCTGGGGAGGAGACGCTGGGCAAACCCTTACCTGTCTGCTGAACAAGCGCTGGAGTAACCCTTTTTTGGGCTGTGGAGAAGGCTGTCCTTTCCAGTCCAGGTCTGGGGGCACTGTGCCATCTGTACTAAAGACATTCAGCTCCTTGAAACACTCTGTCTCGATCATCTGGAAGAGGGAAAGGAAAGCTGCAACAACTGCCACATGGAGCCCATCACCACGGGCCCAGCAGACCACGAGAGCAGCAGGGACAGCACAGGGACACTGCCCTCAGCCATTGCGGGCACAAGCAGGAGCAAAGACCTACCTCATTCTGCCAAGGAATGGGCACACTCCCTGTAGCAAACTTCTGGTAAAAGTCGTTGTCTGTGGGCTCCAGCTCCACTCCTTTCACCGTGGAGAACTGCTCAATGTCCAGAACATCCTTGCAGTAGATGGCCTGGGGCTATGCAGCACAAAGATTGCTCTAATGTCAGGCTCCACCTCGATGCCACCACCTCCAGCTGTTGCTCATGGCCAAGCCATGGCCACCTCTCCCTGCAGCCCAGAGGCTGCTGGACCCCTGTTCTGCCAGCTTCAGGGAGGAGTCCCATCTCCCCTTGCTAGGGTTCCCTCTTCCCTTGACAGCATCAGTGACTGAAAAGGTCAGGAACAGATGGGCACTTACATCTGGCTTGAAGGGAGGGTCCAGCATGCCTGCTTCCAGCCTCTTGAAGTTGAGGTGCTTGAAGAGAGGGTGTTCCTTCACCTCCTTGGCCCCAGCTCCTCGGCAACCCAGGCGCTCCAAAGGGTCTTTGCACAGGAGCTGTGACACAAAATAAATCAATGTCCTGGGTGAAGGGTGCTCTGTGCAGGAGCAGACCATGGCTCCTGTAGAGTGTTCTAGGGAGAGCCCAGGCCTGCTAGGCAGCTGGGCAAGGAATGAAGGCACTCTGAACCCTCTTGTGCTGCCTTATCAGAGACAAGGGAAGCTGGCTGTCACCTCTGCAGGGAGCAGCCCCGATGCTCTGCTGCTGCATGCACAGGAGTGGTGGGAGTGAAGGGACAGGGTTGCACAGCCGTACCATGGTGCAGAGGGAGCGGGCGCAGGGCGAGAACTTATCCGAGTACTCCTCCTGCACTTCCTTCACCAACCGCTCCACCTCCTCCCGCTTGATCTTCTTCTTGCGCTGCTGGAAGGGGGACTGGCCCTCGATCATCTCGTACACCAGGCAGCCCAGAGCCCACCAGTCCGGGCTGAACGTGTAGCGCTCGTTCTTCACCACCTCCGGAGCTGCAGAGGAGCAGGGGTGAAGGATATGTGAGGGCAGGGAGAGCACATCTTTTGAACCACTTTTTTGCTTAAACCGGTGTCACTTACCCATGTAGCCAACTGTCCCCACCCGGCCCTTGATTGTTTGACCCTCTGGCACATGCACAGCTAGTCCCAGGTCTGAGATCCGGATGTGACCTGCACAGAGGAGGGGACAAGTGAACAGGAGAAAATCAGGGGGCAGTGTCTGAAGCTGCCAAGAGCTGTCAA